>NW_024426008.1:14139249-14513692 GCF_017311325.1 Ursus maritimus
CTTTCTTTCTTTCTTTCTTTCTTTCTTTCTTTCTTTCTTTCTTTCTTTTTTTTGAGATTTTATTTGTTCATTTGAGAGAGAGAGTGAGTACGAGTGAGAGAGAACAGGAGCAGAGGGGCAGAGGGAGACTCCGGGAGAAGCAGGCTCTCTGCTGAGCAGGTAGCCCAACTTGGGGCTAGATTCCAGGACCCTTGACTCATGACCTGAACTGAAATCAGACACTTAACTGACTGTACCACCCAGGCACCCTCAATTATCTATAGATTAATGTGCACATATAAATAATACATATACAAAAACCTCAAAATGGTCAATTAGTATATACTTTGGTTGTTATGAAAAAGAAACTAAAATAATTATGTAACCAAATAATGATGTCATTTTTGTCTGTTCATTAGATTGGCAATTTTTTAAAATATAGGGTTCAAAAGAAGCGAATACATAAGGAGTGTCTGGGTGGCTCAGTCGGTTAAGCATCTGATTCTTGGTTTCAGCTCAGGTCATGATCTCAGGGTCCTGGGATCCAGCCCCCCATTGCATCGGGCTCCCTGCTCAGTGAGGAGTCAGCTTCCCCTTTCTCTCCCTCTGCCCCTCCCCCTACTTGTGCAAACACACACTCTCTCTCAAATAAATGAATAATTCTTAAAAAAAATAAAAGAAGAAATATGTCAGTACTCCAGAAAATTTTTGGTTGAAGGCTGAATAGTTAAAACATTTTATATCTGGCAATTTCATTTAAGTGAATATTCCACATAATCTTTGACCCAGGATCCCACCTTGAAGAAATTATTTAACAGAGTAAATAGCATCACAATGTATAGTGTCCTTCCATATAAACACATACAAAAATTGTTTCACAGCATTATCTGTTGCAGCTAAGATGTAGAAATGATAACTTTTTCTCAGTAGGGAAAGATTGATTATGGCAATAACAAATATTACACAACAAGAAAAAAAAAGTAAGTTGCATCAATAATATATAGTAACCTGAGAGATGTTGTCACTAAGTGTTCTAGTAATACAGTATGTGTGTTTTATATATGTATGTATGTATGTGTATATGTCATATGTATAAAATGTGACTACTCCTTTGATTTTTTGGTATCTGTATTTTGCAATTCTCAAATAATGCTCTAAAAGTGTAATACTTATTTACAATGTTGTTACCTTTGAGAAATAATACTCTTGTGTCTAAGGTGTACAAATAAAAGATTATATCTTTCCTACTGGATTCACCACTGTCAAATAAAAGAAACAGAATGAAAGAATTGACTAATTTTGATGACAAACTTGAGAGCTGTTTTCATAGAAACAGATGTTTCGTTCCATAGGTAGTTTTTATACAGAGAACATTATCAAAGATAGACTGCTCACCTTCTCCCTTCAATGATGATAGTGATCTGAAACAGAAATGAACCATTTTGTTGTACTGAAAAATTTATTCATGAAAACAATATTTTGACTTTTCTCTGGTGATATGGTACAATTCCCTGTCTTTAACAATTACAGTCGTAAACCCCGGTCTGTATCACCAGTCTGGGCCTTACTCTGCAGCTCCAGACTAATATCCAGCCATATACAACACACCTCTGCTTTGCTGTCTCAGGGACCTTAATTTTAACATAATAAAAACTGAACTGACAGGGAGGGGAAATTCTGTGAAGTGTTTAAGGCTGCACTTGAACTTTGTATCTGATATTTGGTAGCTATGTGATGTTGGGCAATTTATTTAACCTCTTTAATTGTTTTCTAAATTAAAAAATGTGAATGTTAATAGCTATCTCATAGAGATGCTTGAATTATTAGTTTAGCTTTGATCTAGTGATTAAGATATTTGTTATTGGTTTTATGGTCCTACGGTGTGTTGTGGTTTTTAAAGTTCCAAAACATGAGTATTTTTGTGGGTATTACATCGTTATTAAAGATGTCCCTGAACAGCTTGTCCATCTGCAGTACCACGCCCACATTTCTGACAGCTCAAGCCCTCTCAAACCCTCTTTACCCCTTGATTCTTACAACTCATCGTTCTAGTACTTTTCTGTTCGTGTGGCCTGTCCCGTGCCCACCATAACAGAGGCAGGAAGAACCCTCTGATACTCACTTTCATCTCTGGGGGAAGGAGATATTTTTTCACCATGGGTGGAACCATCCTTCCTTGACCAGTGAGGAGAAAAGTCAAAATTGCGGTTTTCAGATGTGGGGGTCTTGGAAGATTTATTCAGGTCACTGAACAGAACAGAAAGTTACCAAAGCAAATAGGACTATTACCATCAGAGATTACAGCAGCACGAATGACGTTGTTGCAGAAAGTTAAAGAACACCAGGACCAGGGTGCAGAAAATATTTTACAATTGCAAAGAGCCCTTAATATTTGTAGATTCTTATAAATTCATTTTTTCTTGATGTTTTATTATATACATATATTTAGTTTTTATCTAAAATATATGAAATATTTAATGGCAATACTTAAAATGTGTTCTTAAAGAGTAAAACAACAACAATGTAGTATTATTACCCCAAATAAATCCTGAAAGAAGAGTACTGTAATTCTGTACTGATATTGCAATCATTAATTTGATCTGCAAAATAACAGGGCACCAGGTGTTAAAGGCAGAGTGCAACAGAGTAGCACGGCCAAACCAGAACAGCTATGGGAATGAATCTATCTGTAGAACTCAGATTTGATGTGTCAAGCACAGAGAAGATAGATTTTTCTCATTCAGGGTTATGCTGTTGAGGATTCAAGCAAGAGATTTAGTAGTGGGAAAGAAAGTAAGCCTAACTGAATAGTTTTATGTTGGAAGAGATGATGTGACTAGGAAAGCAAACAGATCAGAACTTGACCTTGGATTTTGGTTTAGGAGAAAGCGAAGAACTTGATATTGCCTCTAATAAAAATAATATTTGAGCAGCTGTAGAAGATTTCTTGGAAGAAGACTAAGATTTCTGTGTTTGTCCTACTGAATTTGTTGTGCATTTAGAACCTACAAATTGAAATACTCAAGCTAGTGAGAGATTCAAAAAAAAAAATTAAAGGGCAAAAAAACAAACATGAAGCAAGATACGAAATCTTTCTGCTCTGGGAGAAAAGAGGAATTATGAGAGAGACAAAAGTAGCTGCCAGTCTTTTGTTAATGGAAGTGCATAAGGATTATATATCTAACTTTTTTGGTGGGTATCAATCACACATTAGCCTGCGTGCATAAGGAAAAGACCCAGAGGTATTTGTCTGAAATGTGGGATCTTTGCTGCTAAATGTCAATCCACCCGAAGTAGGACCTTGTAGGCCCTGAAGGGTTGACACTCCTCCCAAAGCATCTTACAGCCAGAGAGCCTGGTACAGGGGGGAATAGAGCTCAATTTCTAATATGATTTAGTCTAAAGATAATTAGAAAGCTTAGTTCAGTCCCTAAAACCCTTCCAGAATTCACATGAGTTTGCTGGAACACTAATGGACTTTGCCTCATCATAAATTTCTGCTTGAACTTGCTTATTCTGAGTTATTTCAGTATTCACCGAAGAGAAGTTAGTGTACAGTTTAACTGCTTAGGTATCTTCTAAAGTCTCAGGGAGTGACTGATGATCTAGTTAGTGAGTCCACCCCCAGGTAACCACACAGGTCAATCTCCACAAATTGCCCCGAAGGGCAGCAAACACTAATGAAAATAAGATTTGAAAATGGGACAAGAGAGGAAATAAAAAGAAACCCACTCAAATATTGATAGTTTAATTACTCTTTAATAGAGACCTGAGGGACAGATAACTAAGAGTCAAAAACTTATCCTTCTCTTCATTTCGTAAATGTTGGCATTAGAGAAACTTCTAGTTTATCCGACTCCTCTCTCTCCGTTTGCAAGGGAGATTCTAAAAGGTCCGATGCTAACAGCAGACAGAACCCAAAGTATAAACTAGATCTTTTGGCCTCTTCTCTTCTCCATTTTCTCTTTTGCTTTTTGTCAGATCACTTTGTTGAGCAGTAGTCACTGGGAGCACAGTATTCAACTCCATTAGCTCTCTCAATTTAACTAGATGTAGAGAGATACAGTGTACTTGAGGAACCCACTTGTCCTCAGAGCCTGTTTGCTCATAACTAAAATAGTCTTAAGAACACTGCTGGCTTTTCTTATGGACCAAGATTATTATAAAGTTTAAGTAAAATCATATAAACATATGATCAGATCTATGGAGTTGGCCTACATATTACAGTTGTAATCAAGTTTTTACAAAATAATTTTTAAGATTTAGGGGGCAGATTAAAAAAAGCTATGATTTCATTTCCTTTCTTATCATTAACCTCATCATTGTGATGTGTTTGCATTGAAGAGAAGGAGAGAACAACTAAATAATGTTCCTTCATGTTGGCAATATGGGCTGGTCTGAGAACTACAGTGACATTGGGGAGGGAGTCTCAAAGTGTGGATCCCTAAGACACTTTAAAGAGTTTGTGAGATCCAAATCATTTTCATAATAATGGTAAGCTATTATTTGTTCTTTTCATTTTTTTCTCTCATGACCATATAATGTGACTTTCCAGAGATAACATGACATGTGATATTATAACAGATTTAATGCAGGAGATTTGAAAATCCAGCTGTCTTCAATTAAGCCAGGTTTTAAGCAGCTTTTTTTAAAATGTAAAGCAATGCCATTCTTCTCAATTTGTTTTGGGATATTGGAAAATAGTTATTCTTCATGAAAACATGTTGTTTACATTAATGCCCAATGGACTTGTTGCTATTTTAATCTATCTAAATAACTGAATAAATATATTTATAATTTTTATTTTAATTTAAAATACAGTAAGTTTTGATATTATACCCAACATAACAAAAACTCTTAGGGGTTCTCACTAATCCTCAGAATATAAAAGTTCTGAGGCCAAAAATATTTGAGAATCACTGACTTAGAAGCTAGGAGAGGATAGTCAGTGGATTGTTAAGATACAGTAATAGTAATAATATTAATAAATAAAATGTTTGCAGCATTTTAAAATTTACAAAATGCTCTTCATTTCTTTCAATGATTTGAATCCATGCTATGTTGCATTATTAGATAATACTCCTTTTCATCATTTCTCTAATCCTCCCGTGCCTTCAGTTCTCAACTGTGTATTATGTTGAGGCATTGGCAAGGACCGTTTCCCCTGCCAAGTTCTTAACATCAGAAGAGTGGAATAGTGAAGTCCAATTCTAAAAATGAGTCAAGAGGAGTGCCTGGGTGGTTCAGTCATTTGAGCCTCCAACTCTTGATATCAGTTGGGTCATGATCTCCAGGTCCCGGGATCAAGCTCCAGGTTGGGTTCCGTGCTCAGCGGGGAATTTGGTTGAGAATCTCTCCCTCTCCCTCTGCCCCAACCCCTTGCATGCAAGTGTGTGCACTTTCTCTCTAAAATAAATAAATAGATCTTTAAAAATTAAATAAATAAAAATGAGGGTCAAAAGAAATGTGGTGAAGACATCTTTGCTTTAGGCTCAGTTTCCTTTTGTGGAACATAGTGGCCTCTTTGAGGTGAAATTTGGTGGATTCCACTGCTCCAGTCAGCTTCTGCACCTGCTCCTCCATAGGTCCTGCAGACCTTTTTTTTTTTTTTTCTTTCCCCTTTTTGAGGTCATTCATAGGGTTCTCCGGGAAGAATTTTCAAGACTTACATTGCTCTAAAGAGTCCATTTCTTTTCTTTTATCACATGATTTCTAGAACTTCTAAACCTCCACGTTGTAAGCTGTTCCCCACTTCTGCTTCCTGTCTGTTCTGTTCTTCTGAGTTGTCAAAATTTCTGTTCCAATCCCCTGTCCTGGGTTTATGTTACTTTACTTAAATTTTTGTTGTTTAGATGTAGAGAATATTACAGTTATGTGAAGGAAGGGAAGGTAGGGATGAGAGAAGAAATTTTCTTGCTCTGCTTTATGTATGTATGTTTGTATGAATTATGTATGTATATATGTATGTCTCAGACTGCATAGGAAAGAAATGAGTCTGTGCTATGCAGAAAAGACAGGAAAAAATGCCACCCAAGCGAAGGAAATGAATTCAGATGGGAAGAGTTGGTAGAAATCTAGGTATGCTGCTTCTCTTGATTAGCCACAATGAAACTCTAAATTCAGATGAAAAGTTATTATATTTGAAATGACACCTCTCAGAAAGCTCAAACATCTGTGAAAACTATTCTGAGAAGTTTGGGCTGATCTTTTGACGTGAGGGCTTACTGCCTAGACAATTCTTAACTCTAGGGCATTCTGAGTGATGGTAGATGGAGAATACTGAAGGCTGAAAAGGTTAAGAAAGAAGGGGAAAGTGATGGAAAGGAAAAAAAAAGACATTTGTGAGGGTCATTGTTGTCACTGTTGGTTGCTAACAGTTAGGGAAAGGGGGTAAAAAGGTACTTATGCATAGGGCAGAGGCCAGAAGAGAAATATGGGGAAAAACTAATTTTTTTAGTAGGCTGGTGAGATAATGGTTTACTTTCTCCTGTCAGCATTTTCATTGGTTTTTAGTTGTTATATTATTTCTTAAAAAACATTTTACAACCTGGTCCTTGGAAACCGATGATTAAATAAATGGTTAATTTGCCAGGCTTTAAAACATGATTTTAAAAGTGCTACCAACCTTGAGGGAATAAATAAATAAATAAATAAATAAATAAATAAATAAATAAATAAATAAATAACAGTTGCATAAACAATTAGTTGGCAAATTGAAATGTCAAGACAGGTGCTAATTAGTCTGCTGAGGTCACTTTTCATGGACTTTTGAAATAGATGTCATTCAGTGTGTTCATTTGCATTCTAGAGAAAAAAGGTGTCATTTCTTGTTCTTCAGCTCAAAAACATTTCCCCTGAGAATTGGCCAGTCCAGCCAAAACTAACTTCTGGTTGCCTGGAAATGCTGACAATTACTTTTACACTTGTGATTAAACAAAACAAAACTCAAACAGAATCAACAACTTACCTAAAGAGATTATTTGAAAAGTCCTCAGTTCTGACAGAGACAAATGGTTTGAAGTTTTCTTTTGTGTTTATAGAAAATGTAGTTCTATTGAGTTTTTATTTTGAGTACTTCATGATGCAAGAGTACAATTCGCCTTTGGTAAGAAAATATGTAGTTTTTAATTTGAGGAGGCAGGTGGAACAGTATAGCCATATACTCTGAATATCTCTGGTAGAGTCCAGAGCAGAGATGGTAACCTTGTAATGAGTCACGTAGGGGAGAGGCCTACAAAAAAATAGCAAAATAAGTGAAGCATCCCTTAATTTTGGCCAATTCCCTGGTTTATTCTTCTAACATCAGAAAACAACTGCATGGTTTTAGATTTTCAAAAGATGAGTATTTAGACTTTAAATTAAAATGTGATGAAATGGAAGAATCTTCCTTAGGTCTCATTGTCCTTTGTTTGCATTTCTTTTATGATATTGACCTAATCCATATATTTATTGTTTATACACATGCCTTGTTTTCATCAGCACATAGTGAATTATTTGGAGTCAAGTTTCAGGATTGGTTCATCCATATATCCTCTGGTGATTATAATAATATATATTTTTATTTTATTTCTATTTTAAATATTTTGTTTGTTTATTTGAGAGAGAGTGAGAGAGAGCACAGAGGGAGAGGAAGAGAGAGAAATAAGACTTGCCACTGAGCAGGGAGCCCGATTCGGGGCTTGATCCCAGGACCCTGGGATGGAGCTCGATCCAGGGCTCGATCCCAGGACCCTGAGATCATGACCTGAGCTGAAGGAAGATGCTGAAACAACTGAGCCACCTAGGCACACCAGTAATATATATATTTTAAAGCAGTTAGTTTTCTCAATGAATGAATAAAAGGTACTACTATGTTACCTGTTCCCATTTGTACTTGTGTTTTCATTCTAGGTGGACAAGACAATATTACACATGTCCTTCATTCAATACTATTTACTGAGTATCTGTTATATGCCAAAGCAAACATTGTCCTAAGCCCTGTGGATATAAAAATGAATAAGAGATAACAAGTTTTCTCTTAAATAATTCAGTGCTTCTGTTGTCATGTTCCCTAGGAAAGCACCAAATTCCATCTAGTTCTTTGGTGATTATATAGATGTGTGAATTTATGAAGCACAGGGGCTTTCAAGTTACATACACATTTTTGGTTTAGTAAGTTGATTTTTGGTTTAGTAAGTTGATGTGTAGTGATGTCTCTTTAATTTTTAAAATTTTAAAGATTTTATTTATTTATTTAGTTATTTATTTATTTATTTATTTATTTATTTATTTATTTATTAGAGAGAGAAGGGCAGAGGGGCAGAGGGAGGGGGACAAGCAGACTCTGCACTGAGCATGGAGCCCCCATGCAGAGCTCTGTCTCATGACCTTGAGATCATGACCTAAGCCGAAATCAGGAGTCAGCTGCTTAACCCACTGAGCCACCCAAGCACCCCAGTGGTATCTTTTATTAAACAGAGGATGAAAATTCATATTTATGTAAAGTAAAACTTTATATCCTATTGTTTATCATTTTATCTGTAGTGCCTAGCATAGTAACTGTCACATAGTAAGGACTCAATAAATATTTGTTTACTTGCTTACTGAGTAAAGGACAAATAAATGTATAGTGTAGTGTTAGAAGAAAACTTAGAAGAAAATTTAGTGGTCAAGTATCCGTAATTTACTAAGAAAGAAATTGAAACACAGAGATTTGAGGACTCCTGCCACTGTAAATTAAACGAATTTGTGACAAATGGGATCTAGAACCCTATTACCTTGACTTGTAGTCCAATGTTGAGTTCCTAGAGCATGCTGCAGTATCACTTCTCAAATCATTTTCTAAGTAAATTGAAAGTTGGAGGGGATAATGGCACATTTTCATTTTTAAAGTCAGCTTCAATGCTTCCCTTCAAAAATAAGCTATGGATTAGCTAAGACTTATTAAGTCATTTTATAGACCTGTATATTCCATGAAGTGATTATCACCTTCACATAATTAAATTGTTTAGCTTACTCAAAGTCAGCCAGTATCCTATTGCTTAACTTAGTCACCTGCTTTGAAGCTAAATATTCTTATGAAGGGTTTTAAATATAATCTGAGGTCATCATGTTTTGCTTAAAGTGAACATATGCTAAGAACTCACACTTCTATTTGTGATCCAATTTCTACTTTAATCATTTATTAATGTAAAACATTTTGTTCCTGTTTTGAAGTAATTTTTTTTTCCTGCTAGAGTCTTAATATAATTACAATTATTAGGATCTACTAACTATTTTTGGGTATATAACAGACATTTTGTTAGGCATTATTCAGTAGTAGGACATTATTACTTCATTTTAAATATTTCTCTTCATAGCCAGTGTCCATTAATGATTCGTACTTCACTGAGTTACAAATTTCTTATGAAAACATAGGAAGTAATTGCTTTTCGTTATTGAAGTGGGGATAATGTTGTTGATAAAGTTCCAGAAAAGATCTGTATTCTTATCCTGATATAAGCTAGGTAATCCTGGATAGCATAATGGTCCTGAATTATGTTTCTTTCTGATTCAAAGGTCATTGGAATCCCTTTTCAAAACTCTTGGAAAGATTTTTTGATTATGAGGGTCTCTATTCCTATTGACAATTCACCTTCCCAGTGACATAAGGTTGCAAGTACTAGGATTTCCACTGTAGCATTAACTGCAATAGAGAAAACTTGGAAATAGATTAAACTTCTCAACAACAAGGAAATGCAGTAATTAAAAAACTTAAAAACAGGGGCCAAGAGGGGCATTACATAATTCCAAAGGAGTTCATTCTCCAAGAAGACACAGCAATGCCAAATGTGTATACATCTAACAACAAAGCATTAAAATACATGGGGTAAAACTTATAGAACCCCAAGGACAAATAAACAAATCCATATAGAGTTGAAGATATCAGCACTCCTCTGCCAGTAACTGATCTATCAAACAAGCAGAAAATCAGCATGGATATAGATGATCTGAAAAATATTATCAACAGGCTTGATCTAATTGACATTTATAGAATACAACATCCAAGAACAGCAGAATACACATTCTACTCGAACTCATATGGAATTTTACCAAAATAGACCACATTTGGGGACATAAAACACACTCTAACACATTTAAAATAATAGAAATCATTCAGTTTTCTCTCAGATTCCAGTGGAATTAAATTAGAAATCAGTAACAGAAAGACAGCTGGAAAATCTCAAAATATTTTAAAATTAAATGAAATAATTCCAAATATCACGTTGGTTAAAGAAGTCACAAGATAAATATATATATATATATATTTTTACTAAATGAAAATGAAAACACAGTTCATCAAATTTTGAGGGGTACAGTAATAATGTTTAGCAGGAATTTTATAGCATTAAAAACATACATTATAAATCAGAAAGACCTAAATTCAATAACCTAAGCTTTCATCTTAGGAAAAGAGAAAAAGAGAGAGGCAGCGGGGGCGGGGGGGAAGAAGAGGAAGAAGAAGAAGAAGATGAGGGAGAAGGAAGAGGAAGAAGGGGAAGAAAAGGGGGGGAGAAGGAAGGGAGAAAAAGAAAAAAAGAATAAATCAAAAGTAAGCAGGACTAATAGAAATAAAAAAATAAATTGATAAAATTGAAAACAGCAAACAATAGAGAAAATCAACAAAATCAAAACCTAGTTCCTTGAGATGATTAATAAAACTGATAGACCTCTAGTCAATTTTTAACCGCCCCCCCCCCAAAAAGGGGAGTGAAGATACACATACCAGAAATAAAAAAAGGGATAATCACTAGTGATTCCCTGTACATTAAAAGGACAGTAAAGGAATATTATGAATAACTTTTTGCCCACAAATTTGATTACTTAGAAGAAACGGACAATTTTCTTAACACAAATCCCCAAAACTCACACAAGAAGAAAGAGGTGACCTAAATAGTCCTATAACTATTAAGAATATGAAATAATAATTAGTAATTTTTCTTTTAAAAAGTTCAGATGTATTTATTGGTGAATTTTATCAAACATTTAATAAGAAAATATAATACCAATTCTTTTCAAAGTCATCTAGAAAATAACAGTAGAAGAAATATTTCCTAATTAATTCTATAAACTCAGTATTATCCTAATACTAAAACCAGATTACAAGATTACAAGAAAGGAAAACTACAGACCAATATCACTAATGAATATAGATGCAAGATTCCTTAACAAAATACAAGGAGATCAAAACTAACAAGGTTAAAAAAAAAAAAAAAAGCTTCACAACCTAGTAAGGTTTGCTCCAGATATGGTAGGCTACTTCAGTATCAGTGTAAACCACCACATCAATAGCCTAAAGAAGAAAATTATTTGATCATATAATTTTAGAAGGATAAACAAACTATTTTAATTTAAAAGAAGGATAGATACTTAATAGAACTATATATTAATAGTTGGCATTTTCTTGGTGGAAGAAATACATTTTTTTCCTTCATGCTTTTTAAAAAGTTAATTTTACCTTAGTGAACATTCTGAAAATATAAAATTTGAAAATATGCATTAAACTTCACTTCTTGCTACTGAAGTCATTTTTAATATGTTTTTGTTCTAGTAATTTTCCTTTGATTAGGTAAATTAGTATTACTTATTAACTCAGCATGTTTGAAGGTATGTGAAACTAGGCTTACTTATTTCAAGCATCGCTAACGCACAGAACATTATACTTTGAAATCAATCTACATATTTTTCCCCAACATTAAGAGAAAAAATACCATATCCAGAGATTCTTTTAATTATAAAGAAATGATTACTGTAAGTGTTTTAATGTCCTGGCAGAAATGATGCTCTGCATTTATCAGTCTTATTTTCTACAATGATTTAATGTGGCAGTAATAATAGAAAAAGATTATCCTTTAGATTAGTGTTTTATACCTTTGTCAAACTACAGCCAAATACATATTCCAGAATCTTTCCAAGAAGCTATTCTATGGAATCAAGGTTTCCTGTTTGTCTCTAATTAACTAACTAATTAATAAGGTCTTTCCCAGATAAAATACTTGCTCTGTGTGTGTGTATGTGTCTGTATGTGTCTGTGTAAATAATGAAAAGTTACAATATTTCTGCTTTGGTTTTATATTCAAGTGCCTATTTTACATTATCTTTAATTCAGTAAACTACTTCACATCATTTTGGACATAACAGAAATCTTGTATAAAGAGATTTATGAGGAAATACGTGCTTGAAATTGGACAGTCTCTTATATTACTCATTTGTTTATGATAATGGTTCTTATGTTTATTAACTAAAATGAGAAATATAATTATCTATTTCTTGAAAATCTGTCAGTTATAAATATGTCCTAATTAAATCTCTGTGTGGAAGTTTCAAAATATCAGCAGGATTTAATTCATTTATGTGTGAACACTCAGGGTTTATATACATAGTTTAATTTCTGAGAAAGATGCCTGAAAAACTATTAACTTTGAAAGCAACACATATGCGAAGAAGTATGATGAAAATTATGAAAAACAAAGACAAATATTTTGTCACTCTGCAGAGAAAAAATTAATTTGGATATATATGCATAGGAATTTCAATGTTAAGAATGCTATGGAAATGTAATTGCATAAATCATCATCATCATCATCATCATCATCATCATCATCACAATTACTTTGAAATAACCTCATCTCTCGTTGTTCATTCTGGAATTTAAGATTTAAAAAATGAGGGGCGCCTGGGTGGCACAGCGGTTAAGCGTCTACCTTCGGCTCAGGGCGTGATCCCGGCGTTATGGGATCGAGCCCCACATCAGGCTACTCCGCTATGAGCCTGTGTCTTCCTCTCCCACTCCCCCTGCTTGTGTTCCCTCTCTCGCTGGCTGTCTCTATCTCTGTCGAATAAATTAAAAAAAAAAATCTTTAAGATTTAAAAAATGAGTAGCTTATTTGATATCCTTATTTTAATGTCTTTAATCTTCTGCTTATACCACATTTTTTCATTTTCTTTTTCTTTAACTCTTTTGGTTATTATTTGCCTAATATATATATTTTCATTTTTTAGTTTTATTTTGTATCACTGATTGTGTATAGTGAAATTTTATTTTTTTGTTTTAGTCCAGATTGAGAGTCAACAATTTTTTTTTTTAAAGATTTTATTTATTTATTCGACAGAGATAGAGACAGCCAGCGAGAGAGGGAATACAAGCAGGGGGAGTGGGAGAGGAAGAAGAAGGCTCATAGCGGAAGAGCCTGATGTGGGGCTCGATCCCGTAACGCCGGGATCACGCCCTGAGCCGAAGGCAGATGCTTAACCGCTGTGCCACCCAGGCGCCCCGAGAGTCAACAATTTTTTAACCAGTTCATTTAGCCCATTTATATTTATTGCAATTTATAATATTTTGTTTTTATTTCTGGCACTTTATTTTGGATTTTTATTTCCTATGATCTTTGTCTTTCTTCTTTTCTATCTTTTGGATCGATGAAGTTTCACGAAATATTTTTGTTTTTATTTTTTATTTTTATTGTTATATGTATTTTTATTTTATAAAATTTGAATTTATACTTTTTATTCTTTCAATCCTTATGTTTTAAATATTACTTTACCTGCAGTTGTTATGAAGCTCAGATTTATTTAACTGATTTTCCTGGATAATTTTTTTTTCCTTTAGTGCAGATAATGTCACAACAAAATACAGTGCATCTGCAATTGCATTGATTATATCTATCCATTTCAGGAATTGTGTTTCTTTATTACAAATATTCAGGCTTTCATCAATTCTGATTTTCAATTTCCTCTTAAGTTCTGACAGCTGGGGATTTTTTAATGTGCTCAGTAATGTATGTAAAAGAGAATTTTGTTATATTTTTGTTGTCATTTCTAAGTGTTTACATGTATTGGAAGGTTATTTTAAGCCACCAAATGGAATAAACTGGAAGACTGTAAATTTTTTCTCATTTTCTTTGTATGTGAATAAATCCACTTTGCACTCATTCAGTTATCACAGGAAGGCACAGGACTTCCATATGACATGGTGAGCTGCTTTATGTGGCTGTCCTTACTATGAGGAGTTATATTTGTTCTACATAATAGATAGTCTCTGGGAGATCTCAGAATTCACTAAACGTGTGCTTCTGCTGTCTGGCTTTTTCAGCCCCACACCATGCCCCGTGCCCCAATTTCATTTGCTGTTAATTTCCCTCCTTTGTTGTCTCCCTCATTCTGTTCACTGAGTTTTTCCTGACCTCAAAATGGGTCTCTGTCCTGGCTAGGTGTTTCTGAACCATGTTATAACATGGGTGAACTTCAAAACACTAAGTGAACAAAGCTAAATGCAATATATCAGATATTGTATCATTTCCTATATTTGAAATATCTGGAAAAGGCAAATCTAGAGATACGAGAGTCTCAGATTACTGGTTGGGACTGGTAATGAGGATTGAAAAAGAGCATAAGGGATCTTTCTGGAATGAAGAAATTATTCTAAAATGATTGTGGTGATGGCTGCACAATATTCCTGGTAAATTCACCAGAAATACTTAATTGTACAATTACAATGGGTGGAATTTATGGTATGTAAATTATGCTTCAAAAGAGCTATTTAAGAACAACAAAGCTAAGACTTCCTGAACTTTCTCTTTTCTCTAACCTGAAACACTGATGTGAATCTTGGAAGTAGAGCACATTTATTGCAACCTTGAAAAGAAAAGTTACCTGCTAAGTGTGGTGAGAGAGGAGTGTGATCTGTTGCTGGTATAGTGAGCTCAGCTTGGCCTGTTTTTATTTGGACTTCTTTTATTATGAGAAAACAAATGTATGTATTTTTTTCATTTCATATTTTTAATTCACATTATGCATATATCTGTATTTCTTTTTAAAGATTTGAGTAGTAGGGGGCGCCTGGGTGGCTCAGTCGTTAGGCGGCTGCCTTCAGCTCAGGGCGTGATCCCTGAGTCCTGGGATCGAGCACCACATCAGGCTCCTCCGCTGGGAGCCTTCTTCTTCCTCTCCCACTCCCCCTGCTTGTGTTCCCTCTCTCTCTCTCTCTGTCAAATAAATAAATAAAATCTTGAAAAAATAAAAAAAAAAAAAGATTTGAGTAGTATTTCCATTTTCCATTTCCCCAGCAATGTATGAGAATTCCAGTTGTTCTGCATTTCTTTCCACAACCTGCTATTGTCCTTTTTTAAAAGCCATTTTATAAGAGTGTATGTAGTGTTTCAGTGGGATTTTAATTTACAATTTTTAGCGTAAATGATGTCAAATGTCCTTTCCAATCTTTAGCTACTGTAAAGGATTCTGCAATATTGGGGTAATGTTCAGTGTACTTACAACTATCAGTATAGCGTGGACATAACTACAGACACAGGGCAGATGGATCAGAGCAGCTAATGCTTTAGCAGTTTAGGCATAACTGCATGTACTAGTTAAACATCAGCCCAGCATATATCATTTCACACGGATATGAACATAATTATAGGATAATTTCTAGATGTAGAACTGAGGGGAAATCACAACGGCATTTATAATTCAGGTACTTTTTTTGCTAAATTCTCTTTTTGCGTTGATATGGCAATTAACACTGCTATCACAGAGGAGGAGACTATGTGCTTTCTCACGTGTCTGGTGCCGCAGTGAGACCAAACCTTTTGCTCTTTGGCAATCTGCCCAGGGAAAACTCGTCAGAGAAGTTTAGTTTGTGTTTCTTATTATGATTGAGTCTACCTTTTCACATGTTTGGAGTCATGTATATTGTCTTTTCTGTGAATTGTCAGTTTATATTTTGTGTCTTTTTTTTCTTTCTAATGCATTCATAGTATTTTTCTTATGGGATTTTATCGTTTTCATATGTATAAACATTATTGCATAGTGACATTATTTATAAGTAATATTTCTAGTTTCAGTTTGTATTTTAGCTTTGTTTATTGTGAGTTTTTCCATGGCAACTTTACAAATTGTAGTTAAATTAGTCCGTCTTTTCTTTTATGGCTTCTGGATTTATGTTTTATTTATAAAGTTCTCCCACAGTCCGGAATTCTCCTATATTTTCTTTTAATGCTATTATGCTATTTATTTTTCTTTTTGACATTTAAATATCTGATTCATGTACAGTTTATCCTGATGTAGGTGTGAAGTGTGGGTTGTTTTGCACTTATTTGTTTTTCCAAGTACGTTAATTGAAAAAGAAAAAAGAAAAAAGAAAAAAACCTTCCCTTATCACTTGAAATATCACTTCATCATAAACATAATTATATCATGTATTTCAGTCAATTGAACTTTTCATTTTATTGTATTGATCTAGCATTTGTAACTGTGGTGGTAGTACACATTTTAACTACTGTAATTTTAAAATATATTTTGACTAACAGGGAAAGTCTCTCATCTCTCTCTCTCTCTCTCCTATTTTTTTTTTAGCTATTTGTGCATGCCTTTATAATCCTCATGGATTTTTCTTAGGATCACATTAAATTTGTTGATTAAATTGTGGAGAGTTGACATCATATAATGTTGAGTTTTTCTTTCTACAAACATGATATAACTTTCGATTTTTTCAGTATTTTCTTTTATCTCTTAGATACTTTATCTCTTTCTATTTATATTGATTTTTTAAGTTTATTTTAAGAATTTTATTTACGGGGCGCCTGGGTGGCACAGCGATTAAGCGCCTGCCTTCGGCTCAGGGCGTGATCCCGGCATTATGGGATCGAGCCCCACATCAGGCTCCTCCGCTATGAGCCTGCTTCTTCCTCTCCCACTCCCCCTGCTTGTGTTCCCTCTCTCGCTGGCTATCTCTGTCAAATAAATAAATAAAATCTTAAAAAAAAAAAAAAGAATTTTATTTACGATTGTTGTGATTATTTTATTGTAAATTGGGTCATTGCTTACTATTTTTACAAGGCTGGTGATATTGTATATATATGAAGTTTATTATTTTCTATGTACTGGTCTTGTCTTCAGCCTCCACCTCACTGAATTACCTTTTTACTTATTACGCTTTTGAAGTTTGCTTTCTTGGATTTCCTAGGTAGCTGGAAATTTATCTGTAATTAATTGTTTCTTAAATTTTTTTCTTTCTCTAACTGCATCAATTAGAGCATTCATAACAATTTTAAACAGTAGTAATTTCAGTGTAAATTCTTGTGCTTTTCTTGACCATAAATGAGCATATGTCTAGTGGTTTTCCATTTCAGAATGATATCATCCTTGGACTAGTAAAGATAGTAAAGAAATATCCGTCTGTTTCTGTTTTATTAAGAATTTACTCTTTAATAGAGAAAGATGTGGAAATGTGGATTTTTAATCAAATGATTATATAACATCGATGGGCATGATGTTCTTTTGTCCCTTAGATCTATTCAAATTCTAATTTATATTAATAAATATTCTAATATTTCCAATATTTTATTTAGTTTTTATTTTCATTATATTCATAAGTGACATCAGTGGTTCCATATTTTTAAAATTTTTGCTGGCCTTGGTAACAATATTAAATTTTACTTACAAGAATTTTTTTTTAAAGGTGAAAGTTTATATTTAGTATCTTTAACAACTCTTTTTTTCCTGCCTTTTGAATAAGAATTCACTCATTTTCCTTTTGAACAGGGTCCTGTTAATTTTGTAATCAGTCCTGTGGCTAGAATATGTTTTTCAGTCCTGATTGTGGTTAGGCATAGCTATGTGACTGAGTTCCAGGCCAACAGAATTTGAGAAGAGATGTGTGCCACTTCTAGATTCATAAATCTTACACATATGAAACAGTTTCCTCTAATGACTTATCATATTCTGAGGAGACCTATGAAAGCATGTATTGAAGAAAGTTTTAGAAGTTCTTCTTTCTCTATGCTCTTTAATATTTTTAAAAATGAGAGTACCCTTTATTTTGTAATATAGTAGAATTTTACAATGAATCCATCTTGACCTTATGTTTTCTATGATTTGTTCTTTGTAAACTTTATTTGCTTTTCCTCACCTCTGCTCCCATCCCCAATGTTAATTGCTTTGTTTAGATCTTCCATTATCCTAGGTTCTATTCTGGCGAATTTTGAATTATTTAATTAAGGCTTTCAAATCTTTTTCATAGAGCTAATAATTTTTTTATGGATTCTTTAATTCCCTCAGTTCGGTAGTTGCTTTCTATTAAGTATTTCTTATTATTTGCTAAAAAGTTTAAATAGTAGGTTTTTTTTTTTCATTTTTAAAAGAACCAGCTTGTAGACATGTGTTTATTTTTTAATAATTTAGTATTTTTTGTTTTTATTATTAGATTTTGTGTCAGCATCTTCCCTCCATTTGTGAATTATATGTTTAGATAACATTTTTATTACTTAATAAAATGAATATTTAGAACTGTGAATTTTCCTCTGAGCATTGTATGATGTATACCCAGGAGTTTTAATCACTATTTCTTTTCTTTTCATTTCTTTTCTTTTCTTTTCTTTTTTTTTCTTTCTTTTTTTTTTTTACAATGACAGATACTTCAAAAAATTTCCAAGTGATAGACTCAACCATTTCTGGAGTTTTTAATTTTCTCCTTTTTTGGATTGGCACCGTAGAATGACATTAGTGTGCTATTATATTTATTTTATGGCCAAATACAAGTCAATTTTTATGAATGTTTCATAAGCAACTGTACTTAGGGTAGAGAGTTACCAATAACTATATCTAAATCCATATCTATAGCATACATATCTATTATCTATATCTCAATCAAATAAACTTTAATGGTTACACTGTAGTTTCTAAGGCATTTTACAAAATGTTTCTGGTTTTTCTTACCTCTGGACATAGTATGCATCTCTCTGCCCCCACCTTGTGGTTGGGTGGGGCAATGAAATAAATTGCAAGTCAAAGTGACACATGCCATTTAATTGCTGGGGAGATGCCCCAGAGTTTCTTTTCCCACCTAACACAGAAACTACCAATGTGAGAGACCATGGATCATCTGCCATCTGGTGTCCCTTAGTGGGTACTCTGAGCGGAGGCCCCAATTAATGCTTGAGGATGTGTGGTAAAAGCAAAAAGTAAACATTTGTTGTTTTAAGCCATTGGATTTGAGGTACTGTTTGTCATTGCAGCTAAACCCAGCCAATATTGATAGAATCTTGCATAATCTTACTTAATTTTGTTCACTTGATTTGTTATTGTTGGGAGAATTACAGTGTTTGTCTACTGATGTGTTTCTGCCAGTTTCTACTTGAATCTGCTATAGTTTTTGTTTTATGGAGATTGATCCCAAGTTAACTGACATCGAAAGCTTAGTGACTGCAATATGGTCGTAATTAATTGCACTATTTATCATTATGAAATCACCTCTTTTGTTTCATTCAGTGCCTCTTTGTATGGTTTTAAGCTCAATTAAGTTAGCAACACATGATTTATTTTGTTTTTATTTGTTAGATTCCATTGACCATCTTTTTATTTTCAACATTTCTGGGTCACAAAGTTTTAGGTATGTTTCTTCTGTAAACTGCAGAGTTTGGGAAGTTTAGAACAATTTTGCATAAATATCCAAAGGACCTATGGTTGCTCTCAATTCAGTCTTACTGTACTTTAAGACTTCTGTTTTTAAAATAGATTTTAAAATTTTGTTCAATCTGTAGCTATTTTTATTTTTGTTTTTTGTTGTTTTTTTTTTACCTGACAGAAAAGTTTTTACTTTTTCTCTCTTGGGTGGTTAACTCTATATTATATTCATTTTTTTGTTTTTTGTTTTTTTTTTGTTTTGTTTTGTTTTGTTTTAAGATTTTTATTTGAGAGACAGAAAGAGAGAGAGAGCAAGAGCTGGGAGAAGGGTAGAGGAAGGAAGAGAGAGAGAATCTCAAGCAGACTCTGTGCTGAGCATGGAGCCCAGCTTGGGGCTCAGTCTCACAACCCTGAGATCATAACTTGAGCTGAAATCAAGAGTTGGATGCTTAACTGACTGAGCTACCCAGTGTCCCTCTATTATATTCTTAAGAATACACACACACACACACACACACACACACACACACAAATGCACACACACACAATGTATAGATTTGTAGGGGTTTTGTTTGTTTACTTTTCCACCAGAAGCAATGATATGATCTGTACATTTCTTCCTCCTTACCTTCTTTTTCTCCTCCACTATCTATTTATTATATTTTCTTCATAACATTTTAGTGTTAACATTCATATAAAAGTATGTTCTTTTTTCTTTTTTTTTTTTTTCAAGATTTTATTTATTTATGTGACAGAGAGACAGCCAGCGAGAGAGGGAACACAAGCAGGGGGAGTGGGAGAGGAAGAAGCAGGCTCCCAGCAGAGAAACCCGATGTGGGACTTGATCCGGGAACGCCGGGATCACGCCCTAAGCCGAAGGCAGACGCTTTAACGACTGCACTACCCAGGCGCCCCTTTTTTCTTTTTTTTTAATTTGTAGGTTTGGGAATTCTGTTTTGACTTTCAGCAGCATGCTCTCACTACTTCTATGCTTTTTTTTTTCTTCCTTCAGCTACCAACTTTTTAGTTTTAATATTCCTTACCATAATTTCTCTTTTTATTAGTACTAAATTTAAACAGATGTTCAATAACATTGACTGGGAAGTGTTTTGAGTTCTTTCTTAGTTGGTTCTATTATATCCCTCAAGAAGAGTTAATGGGAAATTCTTGGTTCTTGCTTGTGTACACTCATGTTTGTTGACTGATGCTTTCGTATTTTGTATTAGAGTGAGAATATTGCCAAGTGAAAATACTCTTTTTTTTTTCCTTCTTTAAAATTGTAGGTATTGCTTCACTGACTTCTAGCTTTTAATGTGGCTGTGGAAAAATCAGAAACCATGCTGCTTTTTCTTTTATAAGTGCCTTTATTGTTATTATACTTAGAATTCTTGAAATATAAAAGATTCTTTTCTTTTTTTTTAAGTATGACAAATTTATTAGGCTAGGGGCAAAATTCATTAGTTTGATCAGTTTGGAAAAATTTTCCCAGTGTCATGGTGACCTCTTTAATATGTAATCAGTTTTTCTTTGAAAGACCATTTTTTTGAATTATTTCTTTAAATAATTATTTATTTCTGTTATTCCCATTTTTTTCATGGATTCTAATAGTGCACTTGGAGAATCTCTTTTGACATCTTTCATCCCTATAAATTCTCTAATTTTTAATCTATTTTTATTTCATTTTCAAAACCTGATTTATTTATTGTGTTCTGCATCATTCATTGTATCATTAGTGCTATCCTGTTGCTTTCGCCAATGTAATCTTCAAATATGAAATTTCAGTTTTTTCTCATTATTCCCAAGATTGACTAAATTATATTTGGAGTCAGTATGTTGTCCTCTATCTCTTCCTTGGGTTCTTTAACTTTGATTTATGCTCTACACTTTATTCTTGTTCATAGATTATCAATATTATTATTATTATTATTATTATTTTAATTTATGGTAAGCTTTCTTCACTTCATGGCAACATTTTCTGTGAGAATTCTTCATTAGACATTTGTTTTTACTTTTTGTTCCTTTTAAAAAAATTCTTGCTGAAGGAAGTACATTTTCTTATACTTGCCATCTTCAAGGACATTTGTTTTAGAAGAGACTAGAGGCAAATTCTAAGCTAATGGAATTTTCTTTGGGACCTGAGTCATTGTGTTAATTCTTTTAGCTTTTTTTTCTCAACATACCATGGGGATGAATAGTGGGGGGTTGGGTAGGGGGGTTATACAGAACATTTTTTTTTAATTAATAAACTATTTTTACAGCGGTTTAGGTTTACAGCAAAATGGACCAGAAAGTGCAAGGAGTTCCCATATACTCCCTTCTTCATATCTGCATGGACTTCTCCATTACCAATAACCCTCACCAGAGTGTTACATTTGTCCATAGTTTACATTAGGACTCATCCTTTGTGTTGTATCCTATGGAATCTGACAACTGAATAACATATACCCATCATTGTAGTATCATTCAGAATAGTTTTAGCACTCTTAAATTCTCTGTACTCTGTCTATTCATCTCTCCTCTCTAACACCTGGCAACCACTGATATTTTCATTATCTTCAGAGTTTTTGTCTTTTGCAGAATGTCATAGAGTTGGAATCACAATTTTTAGCCTTTTCACATTGGCTTCTTTCATTTAGTAATATGCACTTGAGTGCACTCCATGTCTTTTCATGGCTTGATTGCTCATGTGTTTTTAGCGCCGAATAATCTTCCATTGTCTGGATATTCCACAGTTTATTCATCCATTCACCTACTGAAGGACATCTTGGTTGTTTCTAAGTTTTGGCAATTATTAATAAAGCTTCTATATAGATAAATGTGCAGGTTTTTTATGCTTTAATTTTGTGTGTTTTAATTTCTCAATTCTGCTGAGTACAGACCAAGGAGTACAATTCCTGGATTGTGTGGTATGTTTAGTTTTCTAAGGAACTGCCAAACTGACTTCCAAAGAGACTGAAAAATTACAAGTTTAATGAAGAAGAATAAAACCTATTAAATGTATTTGTAACAATAGAAAAAATAATTATCCAAAGAATAATATATTTATTCATAGTCCTATTTTCTTCAAACACTCAGAAGGGTAAATTTTTTATCCTGCATCCTCTATCTAAAGGAAAAATTTATTTGAAAATTGAAAAAAACATAAAGACCCAAACATTTAGCTCAGTTTTGAGGGTAAATTTATTTGTAGAGCTTTAGCTTTTTATAACATTAGTATTAATTAATCTTTTTTGTATTTGACAAGTACTTTGTCATTTTTTTTACAACTTATTTCTCATATAAAACATATGGACCACCCAACAAATAGCTGAAAACAAAACAAAACAAAATAACTCTCCTTATTTTAGTCTATGTCTATGCCAGTTCTGCAAACAATTTTGTAAAACTAACAAGGCTCCTATAATTCTATTAGGTGTATAAAATTTGTATTAAACCTCTCCACTTTTAATAATGTCAAAATTCCATTGAAATTCTTAACTCTTATTTATTTTCATGGCACCAGGCCAAGGGGAAATAATGCAGCCTTAAGTAGATGAGAGGAGTGAAACTGACCTTTAAAAACACCTTTTATATGCCGGGCATTATTTTGCGTACAAATATTGTATGTCCTTCCAATAATTCTGCAAGATAAGGATTATAATCCTATTTGTAAGTGAGAAAATAAACACTTGGAGTATCTGGTAGAACTAAAGCTGTCTGACTCCAGTGGGTGATCTTGCCTCCTTCAATATTTTGTATTCCAGTGACAGTAAAACTCATTCGAGATTCTTTCACTAACTAGGGACATCCAACAGACTATCTCTGGAATGTGTGTGAAACATTTTGTGTTAGTGATGAGCAATATAGCATGACACAATGGGTGAAACATGGTCTTTTGACCAAGGGGAATGTCGATTGGACCTGCTTCTTAGATGTATTACCTTAGTGAAATTATATAATATCTCTGTGTCTCAGTTTTCTCTTCTGCCGAATGCAAGTAGTAGTAACTACCTTGAAGTGTTTGAGAATTTTCAACCATCTATTTAAATATTTCAATGATACTACAATGATACTACAGTTTTTCTGAAATACCATGGTTTCAATAAATGCTATATTTTAATATATTAGAAAACATACCAGTTTCACTTGTACAAATTGTTGTTTTTCCTGTGTTACCAATCTGATTTCTCTGGCTGCTAAAGTGCAAAGGATTTGTGAAAATGTACACATGGTTAGATTTCATTAATTCTGTATTTATTAGAAAGTAATGCAGGGGTCTTTTCCCCAAGACTAACTCCTTTTTTCTCTTTCTTTTTTTGTCTCTTTCTCCTTTCTTGCCTCCCTCCCTCCCTTTTTCTTTCTTTCTGTCCTTTCTCCCCTTCCTTCCTTCCTCCCCTTCCTCCCTTCCTTTTTCTCTTTATCTTTTTCCTTCTCTTTCTTTTTCTTTCTTTCTTTCTTTCTTTCTTTCTTTCTTTCTTTCTTTCTTTTTCTTTTTCTTTCTTTCTTTCTTTCTTTCTTTCTTCTTTCTTTTTCTTTTCTTTTCTTTTCCTTTCTTTTCTTTTCTTTTCTTTTTTCTCTTTCCTTCCCTTCCCTCCTTTCTTTTCCTTCTTTTCTTTCCTGTCTTTTTGTCTGAACTCAGAAGGAGGGAGAACTAGTGAACAACTATGCTATGTATTCAATTGTATTTATTGCTCTTTTTAGCTATTTTATATAATGGGATTTCATAAGATTTTGCTTTGAGAAAGAGGTCCTTAAAAAACAAACAAATAAACAAGCAAAAAACATACAATTTTTGTCCAGTCTTTTAGTTTATGGATATATAAAACAAGGCTCAGAGAATATGACACACAAATCTAGAAAATATGGCCCTGTATCATATAGAATAAGGATAATGACGTTCTGATGTCTAGGGAATTTCATTAATATGTTAACCCAAATTTATAATATAAAGTCAGGTCAGCTTCTAGATAATAGCCTTGAATGGAAAATTAGTTGTATGTGCTGCTTACTACCCCCCACCCCAACATCTTCTCTACAATAATTGAAAATCCTGAAATTTGGGACTTCTTTTTTTAACAACTCCTTTTTGAAAATTTAAATTCCCCATAAGGATAACCAAAGTAGTCATCATAATCATAAAATTAATACCAGATTGTTTTCCTTTTACAAGCACTCTGGAGGAAATGAATCTTCAGTTGAATAAGATCATAGAGATAAAGGTAAATTCGAAGCATATTGAACTAGAATAAAAGACAAACTTAAGTGGGGGCATTACACTGAAAGACACTAAAGCATCAGGGATCAGGAAATGATACTAGGACCTTCATGTAGGTTTTGGGAAAGATGCTGGATAGCAGAGGACAGATGAAAGATGAGCTTTTCTCCCTTGCATTTCTGCCTTAGCTATGCATTGGTTATAGTGATTTGTAGAAGGGTTTTCTTGGAATGTATATTAGACTACATTTCCTGGGTTCTGCTCTGCAGAGTTTGATTTTGTAGATCTGGAATGGGCTGTGGCATTTGCACTTTTAACAGTCTCCTAGGAGATGCAGATGAAGTGAATGACCATGCTTTGAGTACCAGTGAATTAGAGGATATGCAGAAATTACAATTGTGGTTCCCAAACCTGGATTCATACACAGGTAGAATCACCCAGGGAGCTTACAAAAAACATCCCTTGGCCACTTTCTCAGAGATGATGATTTAATGGGTTATGATGGGAAAAGGGAATCAATGCTTTTAAAAGTTGCACCAGATGATTAGTATGTGCAGCCAATCTGAAACTGCTGAAGGCCAACACTAGAAGGGCAACCAGTTTTGCAATGTGAATGACTAAGTTTGTTCCTGCTAGGATGGGATTGACTGCAAAGTGCTAACAGGCAAGCAATCACTACCCTGTCTCAGCAGATTATTTTTGAGGGTATACAATCTTCACATTCTTTTGAATGTGCTGATCTTCACATTCTTTTGAAAGAAGATAGAAATCCAACATATTTTTTTAAGATTTTTCTTTGAGAGAGAGAGAGAGAAAACACACAAGCAGGGGGAGGGGCAGAGGGTAAGGGAGAAGCAGACCCTCCAGCTGAGGAAGGAGCCCAATGCAGGGCTTGATCCTAGGACCCTGGGACCATGACCTGAGCCGAAGGCAGCAGCTTAACTGACTGAGCCACCCAGGCGCCCCAGAAATCCAATATTTTGAGAAATGTCTAAAATATTCAAATATTGACAACCATATCAAATAAACTTTAAACTGCTATCTACGTGAATAAATGATAAAATGTTTAGGGCCAGATATAGCCCACAAGACACAGGTTGTAAACTTTGATTCTGAGAATTTCCAAGCAAATGTTTTATTGGTTCTAATTAGTGTCCAAATATGGAGCGGACTTTTCATGTAGAATGACATCTAGTTCTTAAAACCAAATCGGAGTTACAACTAGGTTGAAAGAATGACCTTTTCTGTATTTGATTGAAGATAGTAACCCGATGAAAATGGCTTGAAAACTTTAAATACATACCCGAATATGATGAATTATTATCATTTTTTAAAAGATTTTATTTATTTATTTGACAGAGAGAGAGAGAGCGCATAAGCAGGGGGAGTGGGAGAGGGAGAAGCAGACTCCCCACTGAGCAGGGAGCCTGCTGCAGGGCTAGATCCCAGTACCCTTGGATCATGACCTGAGCAGAAGGCAGACGCTTAACCAGGCACCCCGAGTTATTATCATTTTGAAACAATAGGTAAATTCTAAGATTTGAAAAGAAAACCACTTATAATGAAACTTACTGTCTTAATGATTTGGTTTCTAACAATTTGTCTCGGTAATATATATATACATCATTAAATCAAATTATTCAACATCTAATTTTGTCTTTGTATCTATCCAGAATATTAAATTGTGCTCTAACTGTAGGAAATTTTCTGTCCCACAACTCATCAATTCAGGGATAACTGTGCCCTGAAATACTGTACATTTTATAACTATAAAAATTTCATGCTGTGTGTGTTTAAATTTGCAGTGCTATAAATGATGATAACTCAACTAAAATATTATTAAAATTAAATATGTAAAGTTAAAAAGAACTCTAAACAAAACATTTTGTTTATACTGTTAGAGCATCTGTTAGTCTAACAGACCCTTCTGTGTAATTATTGATGAGGTCTATATAACAGCTCTCCTACTACTGAATTAACTGAGTTTTTAAAAAAATACAGCAAGTCTGTAATTGAAATATGTTTCAGAATTTTCACACACATGTGTTGCAAAATGAATGTATCATGTAAATGTAAAGCATAAAAAGGAAGATTAGTCAGGAGTCACTCCATACCGTAATAAATACATCAAAAAAATATCTCTTCCCTTTCACCTGGCATCCCATTATCATTCTAATACCAGAGGTAAAATGGAGACTCAAGTATTTTCAAGGTGGGAGGGCTATAATATGATTTTGTATAACATTAACTCACATTTTGTGCTAAGTGCCTTCCTCCAATCCTTTGGTTTTAATAAGGATACAATAGCAGAGACTCCATTTCTGCATTCAGCAGTCATATGACCCTGACGGCAAGTTACTGTACTTTTGTCTGCATCCTCAAAATGCAAATCAGAACAAAAAGAAAGCTACAACTGCCAAAAATGACTTACAGCTGGGGTCAAAAAGTCAAACGCCTACAGGGGACAAGCAGGTGACATAAATGAAGGATGAAGGCCAGAAATACATGCCCAGTCTACAGGTAGAGCAGCTCTTCAGATATAGCTAATGGCTGTCCTGAACAATTCTAGGTCATGTGTTGTAGTATCAGATTGTTCAACAGAAACCAGAAATCTGGATTTTTCCGGGAAAACATGCTGCTTTTTAAATGTTTGCAATTTATTGAAATGCCTTTATGACCCGTGTAAGCCAAATAAAATATCTATGTGCACACCAACCTCTGGCATAAAGGGGCAGAGATTGACAACTAAGGAAGCTGAGATTAAATTCTTACAGCAACTATATTACGGAAAACACATGTTGGAGAAGTGTCATACAAATGCCTGTGTGCAGAAACAAGTTCCTCGCTAAAAATGGATCAGCAGAAGTTTGGTTACATGTAAATGAGGTAGGGGGCTGAGGGCTGTGATAATGACAGACTTTCTCTCTTTCTTTTTTTCTCTCTTTCTTTCTTTTTCATTCATTCATTCATTCATTCATTCATTCATTCATCGAATATTTACCAGGTCTTGTTTTAGGTACGGGGAATATAATGCATAAGAGAGAGAGAGAGAGAGAGAGAAAGAAATCTTTTTTCTTTGGTGTTTACACCTCAATGAGGATATAACCAAACAAATAAATACCTGATAAGCATTAAAACCAAGCTGTAATGGTATGTGGTATCAAAGATATTCAATTATATTAATTATAGGATTATCAAGTTGTGAGGCTTATGAAAAAATGCTGTTTAGTTCTTCTAGTTATTCTGTAAAGAAAAAGAAGGTGAAAAGAGTTTTCATCTATGTTAAGTTGTTTATTTCATGGGTGAAAACTAAACAGTTATTAAAGCATAGAGACATAAAGTAGAATGGTGGTTGCCGGGAGCCAGGAGGAAAGGGAATGGGGAATTATAATTTAATGGATGTAGGGTTTCAGTTTCCCAGGATGAAAAAAGAGTTCTGGAGGTTGATACTGGTGATAGTTACACAACAATATTAATGTACTTAAAACCACTGACATGTAAGCTTAAAAATGGTTAAGATGGTAAATATTATGTTATGTATATTTTACCACAATTTTAAAAAATGGGGAAAAGAAAACCAAAAAACAGGTGAGAGCCAGAATGTAGTCTGTGGGCCATAGTTTGCTGACCCCTGGATTAGTGTATACCCTTCCAGGTTATCTGATTCTGATATGACGTTACCTTTGACTTATATTGTAATCTGTAAATTGTAGATCACTGATAGCAAACACAAGAAACATAAATTCTGTCCAATGCAAATTCAGTTGATTACTTTCTACCTATGGAAAAAGTCATTTTCATGTCTATTTCTAAATTCATTTCAATACATATTTTATATAAACTTGTATTTCTTTGATTTTTCCTTTGAACTACTTATGGCATCCTGACTGGATTCCTCATTTAATCCATTAAATGAAATCACACATGTTTGTTTTATAGCTTTAGGAGATTTCTGATTTTACCTTTTTTGGAAAATAATCCATTAACAGTATGCATACTGTTGACACCTGTGTCTTTGAGGTAGAAGAAGTCGTATTACTATACATTTGTAAAATTATGTGGCTGTCCATTATAATTTCTTCCTGGGGATATTAGTTGAATGGGCTCTTTCAACCAATTATTCATTAGATGCAACCTACAGAGGTCACACTTTCACCTTAGCTAATTGATGCAGACAGGAATTTATTAAAGGGCAATACATGGCTTTCAGATTTGCTAGGAGGGCTGAAGAAACAAATGTTAGGCTGACTGGAGGTTGGTTTCCCAAAGCCACCCCATATAACCGGGGCTCAAAGAGAATTGGTGATCTTGCCGACATCAGACTGGGAAACCTCATATAATTGGGAGACCCAAAGTGTAACTGCTGGGTGCACACCAGTCAGCATCTGCTAAAACCCAACCAGCAAAATGGAAGCCTCATAAATTTCATTAAGACAGGTAAAACAGGAGGTTACCGTCTGTTTTCAGATTGGCTTCTTTCACTTAACCATATGCATCAAGGGTCACGTGGGTCAGCCCAGATGTGGGAGTCCTCTCACTGCCCAGAGAGCCCTGAACAAAAGGCTGCTGCAGTTTTACTGACCTGGGGCTTGGTGGGGAAGAAAGGGAGGGGGGCTAGGAGTACTGAATCTGACTAGAGAAAACTGTCTTAAACGTCCCTCTGCACCCCCATAAGGAGGCCCTGGCTGAGATGCCTGAGAAAGGCCTTGGCTCAAGGACCCAGGCAAAAGAGACCTTCAGAATGAAGGTACCTGGACTACGAATGCAAATATCCGTAAGAACCTGGCTGCCCAGGGAAGCCCGACCCTTTACTGCAAGTTGCTTCGGAGACGGCAGAGACTGGAGGAAGGAGGTCAGTTCTCCCCTCTGAGGCCTGCTGGGTAAAGCTTTTTCCTTGCCTATGGGTAGGCCTGAAAATTCACACCTAGATTTTTCAGTCAAAAGCCGGCATCCTCAGAAGATTTCATTGTTGTTTCAATATGCTGTTCCCTGATGACACGTGGTGCTGAGCACCTTTCAGGTGTTTTTTTGCCATCTGTACATCTTCTTTGGTGAGGTGTCTGTTCAGATCTTTTGTCCATTTTTAAACTGGATTATTATTTTTTTATTTTTAGTTTAAAGATTCTTTGTATATTTTGGGTATAAGTCCTTTATCAGGTATTTTTCAAACATTTTCTCCCAGACTGTGGCTTGTCTTTTCATTCTCTTAACAGTGTTTTTAGCAGAACAGATGTTTTTTTTATTTTAATGAAGTGCAACTTAATTTTTTGTTTTCATGCATTCTTACTTTGGTGCTGTGAGTAAAATTTCTTTTCACTAAACCCAAGGACACATAGATTTTTCTCCTGTATTATCCTCCAAAATTTTTATAGTTTTATATTTTACCATTAGCTATATGATCCATTTGAGTTAATTTTTTAAAAGATTTATTTATTTATTTATTTATTTATTTATTTATTTATTTAAGAGAGAAACCGTGTGCATGGATGGAGGGGCAGAGGGGGAGGGCAAGGAAGAGGGAAAGAATCCCAAGCAGACTCTACACTGAGCACCAGCCCCAGTGGGACTTGATACCACCACCCATGAGATCATGACCTGAGTGGAAACCAAGAGTTAAACACTCAACCCACTGAGTCACCCAGGTGCCCCCGAGTTAATTTTTATAAAAGGTAGAGGATCTTTGTCTAGATTCATTCTTTTTTTTCTGAATATCCGGTTGTTACAACACCATTTGTTAAAAACAACAACAGCAGCAACAACAACAAAAACTATCCTTTATTGAGTTGCCTTTGCCCCTTTGGCAAAAATCAGTTTCATATGGGTCTATTGTAGGTCTCCGTTCTTTTTCATTAATCTTTTTTCTATCTTTTCACTGATGCCATGGTGTCTTGGTAACTGTAGCTTTGTAGCAAGTCTTGAAGTAGGTTAGTGTTGGTGCTTTGATTTTATTCTTCGGTATTGTGTGTTAGCTATTCTGGGTTTCTTGGTGTTGTTTTGTTTTGTTTTTGTTGTTCTGACATTAAGTGTTAGAATCAGTTTGTTGATATCCGCAAAACACCTGGGATTTTTATTGTAATTTCTTTGAATCTGTCTATCAATCTGGAAAGAACAAACATTTCAACAATATTGAGTCTTCCTATCCATGAACATGGAATACCTCTCCATTTATTTAGATCTGTTTTAATCTTTCTCAGCGGAAATTTGTAGTTTTCCTTATATTGATCTTGCACATGATTTGTTGAATTTATACCTACATATTTGATTTTTGGAGGGTGCTAATGGAATTATTTCACTTTTTTTTTTCTAAGTTACATTTCTAGGCAAATAGTTGTTTATAATATTTCCTTCTTAGCATTTTAATATCCATGGGACCAGTAGTGATGCTCCTCTTTCATTTCTGATATTAGTACTTTGTTTATTCTCTCTTTTTCTCTTGGTTACCCTGGTTAGAGGTTTATCAATTTATTGATTTTTATTAAAAGTCAGTTTTGTTGTGTTTGTTTCATTGGATTTCTCCTTTGATTTTCTGTATTCAGTTGCACTGGTTTCTATGTTAATTTTTGTTTTCTTCCACTTCCTTTGGACTTATTTTGAACTTTTTTTTTTTTTCCTCTAAATTTCTAAGGTGGATGCTTAGGTTACTGATTTTAGGTATTTTCTTTTCTACCATATGTATTTAATGCTATGCGTTTCCTTTTAAGCATTGTTTTTTGCTGCTTCAACAAATTTTGGTAATTAGCATTTTTATTTTTAGTTCAAAATAGTTTAAAAATTTAAATATTTTTATTTGAAAATATTCAAAATATTTTAAAGTTTACCCTGAACCTTTTATTTTCCATCCATGTGGTATTTAGGATTGTGTTGTTTAATGTCCAAATATTTTAGTGCTTTCTGGCCATCTTTCTGTTGGTGATTACTTATTTAATCCATTGTGGTGTGAGAATATACTTTGTTTGGTTTCTACTATTTTAAATTTGCTAAGGTATATTTCATGGCCAGTCTTTATTACTCCTTTACTTTTGAAGGATAATTTCACTGAATACACAACACTATGTTGGCAGGTTTTATCTTGGTGAATGTTCCATGTTAGCCTGAGAAGAATGTACATATATTCTGCTGCTATTGTATGAAGTAGTCTATAAATGTTAATTATATCTAGTTGATTGAGTGTGCTGTTCAGATTAAATATATCTTTACTGATTTTCTGCCTGTTGGATTTGTCATTACTGATAGAGTGGTGTTGAACTCTTTAGTAGTATTAGATGTGTCTCTTTCATCTTTTAGTACTATCAGTTTTTGCATCATGTATTTAATGACTTATGTGCATACACATTAATCATTATTATATCTTCTTGAAGACTTAACCACTTTATTTTTATGTAATGCCCAGATTTGTCCCCGGTAGCTTTCTTTATTCTAAAGTCTGCTTTGTCTGAATTAGTGTAGCTATTTCTTTTTTTTTTAGTGTTGGCATGATATATCTTTCTTCATCTCTTTATTTTTAATCTGTATATATTTTTACATATGAAGTTTCTTTCTTATAGACAAACATGTAGTTGGATTTTTTTTTTTTTTAATCTACTCTGACAGTCTCTGTCTTTGGTGTTTTTGGACCATTCACATGTATAATGATTATTAATATTAATAGATTAACAGCTACCATGCTTTTAAGTGTTTTCTAGTGATTGTACTTTTTCATTGTTTCTTTTCTTTTTTTAATCTTCCATTATTTTTCTGCCTTCTTGGTTTTCATGGGGTATTTTATATGCTTTCCTTTCTTTTCCCCTTTCTTTGAATGTAAATTACACTTAAAAATATACTGGTTGAGGGGTGCCTGAGAGGATCAATAGGTCAAGCATCTGACTCTTGATCTCAGCTCAGGTCTTGATCTCAGGGTTGTGAATTCAGGCCCCCATTAGGCTCCATGCTTGGTGTGGAGCCTACTTTAAAAAAAAAAAAATCTATCCATCTATATCTATATCTATCTATCTATATCTATATATATAATCTGCATTTTTATATATGTATATTATATATATATCTTATATATATCAAGTAAAATATATATAAAAACATAAATACTGAACATATATATGTTCAGTTCAAATATATCTTTATACATCATATATATTTATATGGATTGATTTAAGGTGTATAATGTATATTCACAACTAATCTAAATTTATTTCAAGTAACCCTCTACTATTTCACAGCTAGTGCAGATACCTGCAATGGAGTATTCCCAACTCTTCTCTTCTGCCCACTATCTTATCTCTGTCATTCATTTCACTTATCTGTGTGCTATAATTATCCAACACATTGTTGCTATTATTACTGTGAACCTACAGTTTTGTATTAGATCAATAAAGAATAAGAAAAATAAATACTTTTTATTTTATTTTAATTTATTCCTTCTCTGACATGCTGCTGCTACTGCTTTTTTTTTTTAATAGATCTGAGTTTCTGTTTTTTTTTTTTTTTAATCACTGAAGAAATTCTTTAATTTTTCTCACAAGGTAGATCTATTGTTGAAAAATTCCCTTAGTTTTTGTTTTTCCGAGAAGTCTTTATTACTCCTTCGCATTGAAGGATAATTCCACTGAATGCACAATTCAGATTGGTGTTTTTTTTGTTTGTTAACTTGTTTTTCTCTAAACATTGAATTTTTCATTCCATTTTCTTGCTTGCATGGTTTCTGATGAGAAATCTGATATAATTATTATCCTCGTTCCTGTATAGATCAAGTGGTCTTTCTTCTTTCTCTGGCTTCTTTCAAGATTTTCCCTTATTTTTAATTTTCTGAAGTTTAAATATTAATACACTTAGATTTTTTTGAGGGGTGGCGGGGGCATTTATCTTGCCTGGTGTTCTTGGATCTTTGGTCTGTGTTTTGGTATCCATCATTAAATTTGGGAAGTTCTCATCATTATTTCTTCCTATATTTTTTCTTGTTGTTCCTTTCTCTTTTTCTCCTCCTTCTGGTATTTCCATAATGTATATGTTACATATTGCAACTGCTCCACAGCTCTTTTTTTATTTCTTTTTTTTACTCTGATTTTCCATTTACATTTCAGCTTTGGAATTTTATATTGACCCATTTTTAAGGCCATTGGTTCTTTTATTGGCCATGTCTATGATGAGCCCATCAAAGAAGTTCATTTCCATCACAGATTTCAAGCATTTTGTTTTGATTTTTTCTTATTTTCCATCTCTCTACTTACCTTTTTTATTCTTGTGTGTTGTATCTTTCCATTAAAGCTCACAATATATTAATCATAGTTATTTTAAATTCCTTAGCTGATCCCCACTCAGCAGGGAGTCTGCTTGTGTCCCTCTCCCTCGCCCCTCCCCTGTATGCACACGCTCGTGCTCTCTTTCTCTCTCTCAAATAAATAAATCTTTATAATTAATTAATTAATTCCTTATCTGAGAATCCAAGTCTGTGTCTGGTTCTGATTCTTTCTTTGTCTCTTCAGATCATGTTTGTTCTTGTCATTGTTTGTTTTGTTTGTTTGTTTTCTCCCTTTTAGCATGCTTGTAATTTTTACTGCATTTGGATGTGATTTATTTGGCTATAGGATCTTGGGTAACCAGGCTTTAAGTGTGAAATTTATGTTAATTTGCATAGGAGCTTTGTGTATAATTTCTGTAGCAGTAGTTGTTCCCTCTAGTTTTGTTATATTTCTTTTTTTTTTCTCTCCTCTGTTGTATTGGGGTTTCCCTACGAATTCGTTCTTAAATAGGGTCTGTGTCTTACAGTCCATCTAGTTGTGATACACTGTTGTTGTATGGTAGAACAATTGATGTGGTATAAGATATTGGAGAGGAGAAGCATTCTATAATCTTATAATTAAATTATACATAAAATTATGGGTGAGTACAAGGGCTATGACCTACTAAAACATTTCTTTGCTTGTTAAATTGCCCTTCCCCTTACATGAGATAGGAAAGTTACAGCAATATGCAATTTTCTAAATGCTCTTCTTCCAGGTCTGGTAAGGCTCTGGTAAAAGTAACTTTTTCTGGAGGGGATGCTTTTGTCATGGTTGTTTTCCTCTGTGCATAATATGGTTATTTTTCCCTCCTCTACCTGATACAAGAGGGGATTTTTCTCTGAATATCATTATAAGCACCTAATGGGGTTCCTGAAGGCAAAACCCAAAAAAGTGGGGAAACTCCCTTAGAACTGGCTCCCCAAGAGTTTTTAACCCCCCACCTTTAGGAAATCATCAATTACAGTTTAAGTGTTCCTACCAATTACTGCTTCTAGCAGCTTCTATTTCTAGTAAGCTGATCTCAGCTATGATTCTCTGTATTTGTCTCTCTCCAGATTTGAGGTAGTAGTTTCTCTTCAATTACCTGATGGAGCTATGAAAAGTCATTGTGTTTTGTTTGTTTATTTTGTGTTGTTTTTTGTTTATTTAGCTTTTTTCTCTTATTTTGAGGATGGAAGTGATGACTTTCAAGCTCTTTACATGACTCAGCTGAAACTGGAGTCCTCTGGATTATCCTTTTAATTGATTTTAATCAATGTCTTTCAAAGTCTTTCTTTTCTTTCTTTTAATTTTTTTTACAATTAGTTATGATGAAATTGAATGTATATTATGCTTTTGATGTTGATCTATGAAATCGTTGTGTACCCAAGGTCACAAGAATTTTTGTTCTTTTTTTTTGGGGGGTGTTCTTTTGTTTTCCCAGAAGTCATACGTTTAGGCTTTGCATTTAGGTTTGTTACCCATTTAACATTAATTTTTATATGCATGAGGTATTCATTGAGGTTACTTATTTTTTTTTTTTGCATATGGGTTGTTACATTACCCATTTGTTGAAAAGGGTATATAATTTCTTCTTTGAATTGCCTTTGTAACTGTTGAAACTATTCCAAGCTTCTCTCTTCTGGTCCATTTATTTATATCTTTATCTTTTGTAAATACAACACCGTCTTGAATCAGGCAATGTAAGTCTTAAAATTTTGTTTATTTTCAAAGTGGTTTTGGCTATTCCAGTGTTTCAATTCTTTTGACCTGATGGAAAAGCCAACTAGAAAATTCTATCCTGCTCTATCCTTTCTTTCTCATATACGGGTGGGTGGATAAAAGGCCTATAAATGTTTCTTGAGGTCACAACCCACTCATTCATCCACTTTAAATGAAAAACAAAACAAAACAAAAACAAAAATAAAATAACCCTTCAGATTTAATAATAACATTATGGAATGCTTCAATAGAAATGAGAGTGGATACCCCTACTTATTCCCCATCTTAGGGAAATAGAATTCAGTCTTTGACAGTTTGGTATGATGGTAGCTGACGGTTTGTAGGCTCTTTATCAGGTTAAGAAATCTCTCTCTTCTTAGTTTTCTAAACCTTTTGTCTCGAAAGGACATTGACTTTTGTCAGAAGCTTTTTCTGCAATGATTGAGATGATATATTTAGGTTTTTTTTAATCTGTTGATGTGGAGAATTACATTAATTGGTTTCTGAATGTCAAACCAGCATTGCATTCCAAGGATAAATGATTCTTGGCCTTGGTGTATTGTCTGTTTTATATATTGCTGGATTTGATTTGTTCATTTTTGGTTGATAATTTTTGTGTCTATGTTCATGAGGAATATTTGTCTGTTATTTTCTTTGCTAGTTATGTCCTTGACTTATTTTGACATAGCATAATACTGGTCTCATAAAGTGGTTTGGTACTTAGTACTCCCTCTTTTACTATTTTCTAAAGAATTTTGTGAAGGATTAGTAGTTATTATTTTTTTAAGTGTTTTGCAGATTCAAGAATAAAATAATCCAGGCCTTAAGTTTCAAGGATTGTGAAAGGTCTGAGATTTATGCTACTTGCAAGTTAATAAGTTATTTTGATGGTTTCATGGCTGCGGGTAGGAGACATGCAAATCTTGGCTTATGGGTGGAGCATAAGTCATTTCTCACAATAACAGCAGCCATAAATATCATCATTTTTGCTTCAGTTTCCTGAGCCCAATAGAGAGAGATCAGATGAGCCTTGCACCTGCAATGCATTGCATTACAAGAGACAAATAACTGAGTTTAGGGGATTTAAAGTTTTCTAATGGGCAGTACACATGCTTGGCCTTTGGTCTGGAGAGAAACATTGTCTCTACCTTCCAATACTATTTGCTATCCAAAGATCCTTGAGAAGATTTTGTAGAAAAAAACTGGTAATCAGTGTCTTACTCCAAGACATGCAGAAATGCAAGAAATATGAATTCAACAGTTACAAATTCGTTTTTGTTTTTTGGTTTTTTTTTTAAATAGCGTATTATTCAGGTTAGCTATCTCATTTGGAGTGAGCTTTGGTAGTTTCATTTTTTTAAGAAATAGTCTATTTCATTTAAATGAATACATTCAATTATATGAATTGTTGAATTGCAGGGCATAGAGTATTTTTTGTAATATTCTTTTTTTTTAATTCTTCAAACTTATAGAATTTGTAATGACTTCCTCTTTTTTATTCCTATTATTCCTATTAATTTGCATTTTCTCCTTTTTTTTTCATCAACCTGGTTTGAGATTAATCAATTAGATTGATCTTTTCAAAGAACTACTTTTTAGTTTAATTTTGGCTTTGTAATTTCATTGACTTACATTTCTGGTTTTTGTTATTTCATTCCTTGTGTTTGCTTTGTGTTTAATTTACTCCTTTTTAAGTAGATTCTTAAGATGGATTATTGATTTTTGAGACCTTTCTTCTTTCCTGATATAAACATATAATACCATAAATTTCTAAGCATTGGGTTAGCTGCATTCAACAAATTTTATTATATTTTGTTTTCATTTTTTTCAGTTCCAAATATTTTTGAACTTTTCCTGACCCACGAATTCCTCCTTCTTTGACCCATGAGTTATTTGTATATTCCAAGTGGTGGGTTTTTGTTTTGTTTTGTTCTTGTTTTTGAGAGGGAGAGAGCGAGCGAGAGTGTGCATACTTGGGAGCAAGAGGGGTGAAGGAGAGAGGAAGTGGGAGAGAGTCCTAAGATGGTGACCTAAGCTGAAATCCAGAGTTGGGAACTTAACCAACTGAGCCCCTATATTCCAAGTGGTTCTGTGATAAGCTTTCTCATTTTAGGTTTTTTCTTTCTTTCTTTCTTTCTTTCTTTCTTTCTTTCTTTCTTTCTTTCTTCCTTCCTTCCTTCCTTCCTTCCTTCCTTCCTTCCTTTCATTTTTTTAAGATTCTATTTATTTGAGAGAGAGAGAGAGAGAGAGAGAGACATAGATAGCTAGAGGAAGAGCATGATCCGGGAGGAGAGGGAGAAGCAGACATGGGGCTTCATCTCAGGATCATGACCTGAGCCAAGGGTAGACCCTTAATTGACTTAGCCCCCCAGGTGCCCCAGGTTTCATTTCTTTTAACTTGTCATTCTTATATTTGTTGTCCTTACTTCGTTCTTGGTATATTGTTTGGATATATAGCCCAGGTCACTAATCCTCTCTTTAGTTAATCTATTGGGTTTTTATTTCACCAGTTTATATTTTTTAATTATGGAAATTAACATTTTTCTTAAGTATCTTTATTTCTCATGGAATTTATTTTATTACTTCTTTAAACATTTTATGTAATAATTTTTCTGTATGGGATAATAACAATCTTGGCAAGTCTTTAGCAACCAAATACTATACGGTTCATCTATCAAGATAGTTTCAGTAGTTGTCTTCTCAGTTTGGTGATTCTGTGCTTGTGCATAGGGGTGTTTGTGTGTGTGTTTGTGGGAGTGTGTGTGGGTGTGTATGTGTATGTGTGATCATGAGAGATTTTAATCACTGGCAGTTCTGTTGCCTAACTTGGGAATACTTTGGAAAGAGAGTTTAACTTTGCTCTGAGGCCCTAACTTTTTTTTTTCTCTCTTTTTGAGGCCATAATTCCTAGAAGCCCATTCCAATTCTTGGTCCTGGGTGTTCCTACTTTGCCTTTGGGTCACACATTTTGGTTTCGGACCAACATTATCTCCTCATCCCCACCCATATAGAATGGGGCTTTCTTATTTGTTTTTGCTTTAGGAGGTGTGGGGAGACCAGTAATGCTACCAAGAGTGTGTCCAATCTGGGAGTCTAGTTGTGGATTAGTGATAGTTATTCATAGATTAGTAAGCATAGGGAGCACCAGTTAATATAATCATTATTAATTACTATAGTTCAGAATGATCTGAACTTATTTTTAAGAAATTTCTTAACTAGTCTTCTCACCACTGGCCTATATCTTCCACATGACTGTAAATGAGAAAATTGACTGTGTTCTATCCCTAACTAAAATCTATATTGATCCCCCCCCATTGCTTGCAGAATAAAATCAAAGCTCTCCAGCAAAACATTCAAGTCTTTTTATCATCTGTTTCCAGTCTATCTTCTTAAACATCCTCTTCTTCCACTTTTCTGTATAACCTGCACATGGGTTGCATCAGAACATTCTAAGTTCTACTGCATACACTGCAATATTTTATCAGCTATTGTTCTTGGTGTTTCCTCTGTCTACACTGCCACTCTTTTGTTGAAAATCAAATACATTTGTTTCATCCTTCAAACTCCTGTACAAACGTGCACTTCAGTGAAGGCTTATCTAAGTTTCCCTTTATAAGAAAAATAAATGCTATCTCTCCTTCTTTTTCCATATGCTCAGAGCCATTTTTTATGCCCTGTTATAGTTGATGGTTTTAAACTTAATTTTTTGTGCCAGTTTTGCTTTATTGGAAATGATATTCTCAAGAATGGGGAGAGCATCCCCAGAGTATAGCAATCAGTAGATGCAGGCAGGTAAAAAAGAAAATGCGATGGCACAGCCATTGATAGTATGTATCTAGACAGAAACAATATGTTATATGGAAGTGTTCTATAATTTAGGTAGAAAAATACAGTTGGAATTATATATATTGCCATTTACTCTGGTTAAATCTAAATGTTGACCACATTAAGGTTTACTTTTACCATCTACAAAAAAATAAACACTTGCTTCCACTGAAATATGTTAGGTATGTAACATCTTCCTGCTTTGAGGAACATTATAAATAATGGCTCTAAGAAACAATGTATATATAATGAAGGGTGTTTTTTGAGATTGTTTTACTGCTTTACTAGTTCTTATTTGAGAAGGACAGAAAGTTCTGGTTTTTTAATCAAGAATGATTCATTGGGGGCGCCTGGGTGGCACAGCGGTTAAGCGTCTGCCTTCTGCTCAGGGCATGATCCCGGCGATCTGGGATCCAGTCCCACATCAGGCTCTTCTGCTATGAGCCTGCTTCTTCCTCTCCCACTCCCCCTGCTTGTGTTCCCTCTCTCGCTGGCTGTCTCTATCTCTGTCAAATAAATAAAAAAAAAAATCTAAAAAAAAAAAAAAAAAAAAGAATGATTCATTGATCCTGAAAAACTGGTTTATTATTTATTATTCCTTACATCCTCTGAATCATATATTGTATTTCCCTCTGCTTTATTTTCTAGAAATTCCCTGTTTTTTTAAATGTGTAACTAATTTCTCATAGCAGTATAGGGCATTCAGCCATGGATTTTGTTTAATTTTACCCTTACGTTAATACATTTTTTCTTTATTTTCCCCTTGACTTTATGATTACAATAATCCTGGTGATAATTTTATATTGTGTATTTATTACAACTCTGTCTAAATAATTTTTGGGATTATGAGACTTTATCAATCATTAAATTAATCAATTCTTTTGGCTTACTCATATCGTTGTTAGGAAAAATAGCTGAGTAGGAGTAAGTGAAAATGCATTGCAAATTATTGAGCATTTTGTCTACAAAAACAGTTATTTTTTGATCCCATAGTTAATGGTGGTATACCATTATCTGTGATTTATAACCAAATTAGACTCAAATAGAGACTTTTCTAACCAATAATTTGTATGTATGATCTCTTTTCAAAACTAATAAATTATTGAATAATTTTTAGTTAGACAAATTCTGAGCTATGAACATTATTATTAGTAGTAGTAATAATAATTTATTCTTTTATCTAGCACCAAATCCATGGCTATAATAGTCTATGGATGCATTTTTAAAAATCTTTCACCTTCCCAAAAGAGCTACACTGAGGTTTTTATACAGGATTCTTAACTACCATAGTATAATGTAAATAGCATGGATTATCATCTTGCTCAAATTAGTTGAAGCTGAAATATAGTTTGCTAAACTATGAAATCCCAAATATGTACCAGCAACTAGATGCAGTATGGATTACATTACATAATGTATTCTTACCGGATGTTCATTAAACGTTACTTTTGCTTTCTTCTTTCCTCAGTTATACTGGGAATTATATGAATAAACAGAATCTACAAGGGCACCCTCTTAACTTTTGTTTGTTTTCTGTAAGACCTCAAACAACACTTGGCTCAAAAACCTGCCATTCCATTGACTTGCCTAAGTATTTCATCCCCAGTATACTTAATCCTCAAAAAATTCTTTCTCTCTGCCCCCTCAACTTCTACCACCTTAGAGGAAACAAACAAACAAACAAACAAACAAACGAAAACCAGTGATTGACTTAACTTATATTTTGGTGTAAAAGACTATGTTCTTTACCCTAAAAAGTTAACAAAGATTCTTTCTTCTGTGATTTTAAAGGTTGTGTTTTCTACTCCATGTAGATAAAAATAGAAAATTAGAAAATAAACCACTTCTTTATAGGAAGATATAAAAAAATTCTAGATGCACCAATTAAAACATGCCTAAATCAATTGTACATTTATCTAAATTACAAATATGTTCAGCAGGCACTCTCATTTTAGAGTGTTCACTTTTAATCTTTGACATGGATACACATCACTTCAGTAAAACTGCATAATTTATTTTATCAGAGATTTTCTATCTTTGCCTGCCGGCTACATAGAACCTAAATTAGAATTTTTCAAATTATACAATGGATATTCTCACTTGAAAAGATATTTAAAATTTTTGGCTATTCAAATATCAGTTACTAGATACAGAATTTACATGAAATTAATTCTGTGGCTGCTTTCTCAATATTATAGAATGGTATACAATTATTTCTAAAATAGTTCTTTTCTATTTTAGCTATGCTACTTAAATATTATGTCTTCAGCTTTCAGTGTCAATTAAACATTACTGTATGTGCTTATAAATTTTAATGTCTAATTAAATTTCGATGTTCAAAACTTCATTATTCAATTCTGAGATCTATGAATCAACAAGAACTTGCTAACAGTGCCAAAAAAGAAAGTAGTTAGTATTAGTGGAATCACTAACATAGATGTAAATGCTTATTCATACACATTCAAATCAGTTTAACTAACATTTTTTTTTTTCTCTTGTAAGCCTCATGGATCCAAAGTACTGCTTTTCTCACTTTGATGAGTTATAGCAGTTGTTCTCAACTGGGGAGATGTTTTGTCCCCAAGGATATATTTGGCAATTTCTGGAGACATCTTTGGTTGTCAGAAGGTGGGATATCTATTAGGTGGAGAACAGGGTTGTTGCTGAACATCTTACACTCTACAGGAACGCCCCCCTTCCCTAGCAAAGAATTATCCGGTCCAAAATGTTAATATTTTCAAGATTGAGAAACACTGCCTTGCAGTCTATTAGAAAATGATATAGTTGCCCAAGTAACTTCTGTTAAACTAACAATGATTACTAACTGGCTCCAGGCATCATTAGGGGTATTCTATTTACCTTTCCTAATTTAATCTTCACTTCAAGGTGATTTTACCTGCAGTTCCAAGTCAGTACTATTTAAATCATTTTATAGACATATGAGAGATATGTATTTCATACAGAAAATAGTAATAATAGTCCATCATTTATTTCATTCAAAACCAATGTTACACTAACCAAGAACTATTGGAATTTCAGCCACATGCTACAAGTGATGGTAATGTCACATTTATCTTAGTTCCATTGCTAGATATAAATAATATAAGAGAGCAAATAATTCACCAAGTAGCTGAGTTTCCAGACAGAGAAGGAATGGACTGCCACAGTGAGTCTCAGCGTTCACTATCAGGCTAGAAAGCAATTAACTTTTTGAGCATTTGCTGTTATATGTACTTTTTAACACATTTTGGTAAATATTATCTCATTTAATTCTAACTGCTACCCTGTGAAATAGATATACTACCTGCATTTCATCCTGTGAAAATAAACATAAGAAATATGGCAAAATAGCACAGAGCCAATCATTAGCATCCTACATTTATATCCTAAATGCGCCTGGTTACAAAGTAATGCTCTTTCTAGCTCTATTGATCTCTTCCTATTTTTTTTCTCAGAGATGAAATATTTTACTGTCTGGGTTAAGAGAGGATACCCCAGATTGGTAATGACTGCAAATTTAAACAGTGCATAAGTAATTTCCAAGGGCTAGCATATAAATTATAAGTTTTAAACGCTAAGTGTAGTCTAGATTAAAATGTTGTTCTTACTAGGAATGGCTTTGGCTGCAAGTAATAGAAAACTAATAGTGGCCTAACCAATAGGGATTCCTCCCATAATGAGAAGACATGAGGTAGTTCTTCTAATTATAGTGGGAGTGTTACAGTGATTCAGTGAAGTCAGGATCCTTGGTCAGCACCTTTTTTATTCTCTTGGCCTTTTCCTCATGGTGATGAGTTGTTTGGAACATCTTCAAGCATTGTTTTGTCACACTACAGAGAGCAAAGAAGAGAGAAGCAGAAGGGGCTTTATTTTTATGATAATTTGGGGGGAGGAGATTAAGAAAAAGAGCTTTTCCAGAAGCCCTACTAGACTTGCTTTACACTGTATTGGTCAGAAATAGGTCACACAGTTGTTCTCTGGTTGCAAAGGGGGCTAATTAATGTTGAGTTCTTTCAAGAACTGGTTGGGAAATCTCTTAATGGGCCAATGAAAAGTAGCACTACAAATTTTATAGTTAATAAAGCAATTGCACATGTTTCATCTCATTTGCTGTATGTATAATAAAACAATAACAGAATGTTATGTAAATGTCCTGAATAGTATGTATTCGTTAGTTAACAACAATAACTAATTCTTAGTATGCATTTAATCTATTCCAGATATCTTCTGTGTATTTCTTGCAATACTGTGAGCTAGGTAAATTTACGATGTCTGTTTTAACACAGATGTATATCTGTGTTATAGGTGAAAGAACTTAGGTTTAGTGAGATTAAATAATTTGCTAAGGTCAAACACCTGCTCAGAGAAGGAATGGAATGCAAATTTATGTTCCACCGACTCTAAAGCTGAACTATTAATGATTACATAATTATTATGATTTTTACACAGCTCATCCTTTTTCTTTTTCCATTTATTAGGCCTACAGACACAGATTAATATTACCATGGAATATTTCCTTTAATATCATTTACATTTTCTTCATCGTTGTTATCATTATCATCATCTTCACCATCACAGACTCATGCTGGCCTTACCTAAGTCAGATTCTGGACTTGCTTCCCGCCATTGCCATCCCTTTGCCCTATCCACACTTTCATTTCTCCGTTCTGCCTTTTCCACTGAATACCTGTGTGGCCTCCTCTCCATCTGTTTTTTCCATGTCTCTGTTTCAAGCCCTTGGCCCCAAAACAAGTGCCTGTTCTCTTACAGAATCCTCCAATATTCATTTTTGCCTTTGTTCTTTTAAAAAAATATTATTTTGGGGGGGTTCATTGAGATTCCATATGAATTTTACGATGGATTTTTATATTTCTGCAAAAAAATACTTTTGGGATTTTGATAGAGAGTGTGTGGAATATGTAGAACATCTTAGGTAGTAGGGAAATCTTAATAACTTTAAATTTCTTACTCCATGAACACCAGATGTCTTTTCATTTATTTGTGTGTTCTTTCATTTCTTTTAGCAATGTTTTATAGTTTTTAGTGTATGGGTCTTTTACCACCTTAGATAGGCTTATTCTTATGTATTTTATTCTTTCAGTTGCTGTTATAAATAGATCTGTTTTCTTATCATTCTTTTTGCATTGTTTATTGTTAGTGTACAGAAACGAAATTTTTGTGTCTTGATTTTGTATCCTGCAACTTTGCTGAATTCACTTGTTAATTGAGCATATTTTTGGTGGTAAGTTTAAGGCATTCTACATATAGGATCATGTCAGCAGCAAATATAGATACATTTGCTTCTTCCTTTCCAGTTTGGATGGGTTTTTGTTTTGTTTTGTTTTTTCTTTTTTATATCTCTTGCTTGCCTGATTTCTCTATCTAGGACTTAAAATACTGTGTTGAATAGAAGTGGGGGGAGTGGACATTCTTGCCTTGTTCGTGTTCTGAGAAGAAAACCTTTTAGTCTTTCAACACTTGAGTATGATATTAGCTGTGTGGTTTTCATAAAGTGGCCTTTGAGGTAGTTTCCTGCTATACCATGTTTTAATCATTGCAAGGGTGTGAAATTTTCTCAAATGCTTTTTCTGCATCAGTTACAATGGTTATGGTTTTGTGTTTCTGTTAATGTGGTGCATTACATTAACTGATTTTCACTTGATGAACCATCCTTTTATTCCAGCATTAAATCCCACTTGATTATGGTGTATAATACCCATAATGTACTGTTGAATTTTATTTCCTAGTATTATTTTTTTGAAGATTTTTGTATCACTATTTATCAGGAATATTGGTCTGTAGTTTTCTGATGGTGTCCTTAGTTGTCTTTGTTATCACAGTAATTTAGTAGTTATTATTCAAGGACTTACTATTGTCATCTTGTAAGTTGTTTTCTGTATGTCTTGTAGCTTTTTTGTCCCTCTTTTCTTCTGTTTCATTTATTTTTTATATGATATACTTTAATTTCCTTCTCATTTCCTTTTGTGTATAGTCTATAGATATTTTCTTTTGGTTACTATTGCAATTGTATAAAACATCTTAAAGTTATGGTATTCCATTCTAAACTGATAACGACTTCAGTTGCACATAAAAACTACTCCTTCCAGCTCTACCCCCTTTATGTTATTGGTGTGCCAAGTTGCATTGTGTACATTGCATATTCATAAACATAGCTTTATAGTTAGGTTTTTTGGTCACTTAAATTCTATGCATCAATGTTACAGTAGTAAAATTTACTATATCAAAAGTAGTTCACTATATTTATTTGTCCAGTAGTTCATATTACTATATCTGTCTATATTTATCTTTACTAGAGAACCATATATTTGTATATGCTTTTGTGTTTCTATCATCCTTTCATTTCAACTTGAGGGATTACCTTTTGGATTTCTTGTATAGCTAGCAAGCCTGGTGGTGAGGAACAACCTTCGCTTTTGTTTATTAGGAAAAAACCTTAATTTTTCCTTCATTTTTAAAGGACAGTTTTTCCAGATATAGTATTCTTGGTTGACTTCTTCCCCACCCCCAGCAATTTGAATATATCATTCCATTCCCTTCTGGCCTGCAAAATTTTTGCTGTAAAAGCTCCCATGTATGTGCTGAATCACTTTTCTCATGCTGGTTTCAAGATTTTGTCTTTGAAACTACAGTTTGATTATAATATGTTTTGATGTGGTTCTCTTTGAATTAATGCAGTTGGAGTTCCTTAAACTGTTAAATCTGTACATCCATTTATTCCCTCAGATTTGTTGAGTTTCCAGCTATTAGTTCTTCAAATAAGTTCTCTGCCCCTTTCTCTTTCTCTCTTCTCCTTCTAGTATTCCCATAATGCATATATTGATCCATTTGATAGTGTCTCATAAATTCCTTAGGCTCTTTTTGCTTTTCTTTATTCTTTATTTTTTCTTTTGCTCCTCTGACTAGATAACTTCAAATGACCTGTCTTCAAGTACGCTGATTCCTTCTGCCTGTGAAGTCTGCTGTTAAACACTTTCTAACAATTTTGTTCAGTTCAGTTATTATATTTTGAGCTCTAGAATTTTTCTTATTCTTCTTTATAGTTTCTAGCTCTTTGTTGATATTCTTATTTTGTTCATGCACAGTTTTCCTGATCTCGTTCAATTTTTTATCTTTGTTTTCTTTTAGCTCACTGAGCATCTTATTATAGTTATTTTAAATTATTTGGCAAGTACCTCATAGACCTTTGTTTCTTTAGAGTCAGTTTCTGGAGGTTTATTTTATTCCTATCATAGGCCATGCACCCCTATATTTTTGTATGCCTTATAGTTTTGTTTTAGAATTGGTCAATATGGTCATTATGGGAGGTGGAGAGAAAGAAACCCTTTCCATTCCTTTCAGATTAGTTTTATGTAGGCAAAGATGTTCATCAATCACCTAAACCTTCAGCTGACCTCTGGATTCTTAGATCTCTTAAACCTTTTGATATCTTGCTCTCTCTGGCATCTACTTGTAGAACTGCAGCTCTAACGTACCAGTCTATTTTCAGCAACTTCCACACTCTGACAATGGTCTTGTCAGTGCTCTGTGTCAGGCGAAAGTGAAATCCATTTCTCAGGCATCCCCCCCAGTAAGTCAGAACATTGAGCACATGGTTCACTCTTTTGTTTCCATCCTAAGAGAGAAGCCCTGGTAAAGTGATTTCATCTCAGCTGCTCCATGCTCTGCTGCATGGATCATCACACCAAATGCCACAAAATTTCCTCCCTTTTCACTAGAATCCCATGTTGGTTTTATAGTCCTGACTGCTATAGCTTCTCAGCTGGTTTCTAGAGTTCTCATAGAGCTATTTTATGGCTTTAGTCTTACATTTAGGTCTTTAATCCATTTTGAGTTAATTTTTATGAGAAGAGGTTCCTGAGTTAAAGTTTATGTTGAACTAGATCAGCTGTCACTAAGAAATACTAACCTTTACTGTTTAGACTCTTAAGAAATTAAATGAAAAAAATAGGATAAAATATTTTCATCATCTAATGAAATAAGTTATTTCAAATAGGTTAACATATTTCAGAATAGAATAAAATATATTCATCATCTTTCATGTAACTGTGAAAACACAGACTAAGAAGACCTCCAAGAAATATAATGATAGAATAAGGAAAGTATTGTGAAAACTTGGAATCAGAACCCAAAGATTTAATAAAAACACAACTTAAAAAAAAGGCAAGAAAAAAATAACTCAAGAGAAAACATAGTCTGCAAAACTTAGAGTTACAGAAACCAATTCTGAAAATATTGTCCCTGAACTTGAAAGTTGGCAATTTATACTTATAAAACTTTATATTTATAAAACTTTTACTTCTACAACATCAAACCTAAAAATAAGAATGCCTGTATTTAAATTTATTTTTGCTTAATTTACTTTTTAATGAGATCCTGGTACTAGTTATGTGGTATATATTTTACTTTATATGTCTTACATGTAAGTGTCTTATTTATTATGTGTGCTACATCAAAATTAGTATTTTGGATTTTTTAAAAAGCAGTAATCATATGACAATTAGACCTTTATTTTCAATCCTAGTAAATCCGTAGAAAGATCACTCCGAACTTTGTAGACTTAGAGAAGATACCAGAAGTGGTGTGTGTTCCTGTGTGTGCACACACATTTATTTTTTTGCACATCAGTAGTTACCTAACATCGTTTTGATTCATTATTCTTCATGTTGAAAGAGCTCAAAGCACCAAACCCATTCTCCAGTGATTGGGACAAAAGTAGGTTAGTAAAGTGGGTTGCTAGGAGACCAATATCAGCGTCATCTATGACCTTGCAGGATGTAAAAAATAAGTATAGATTTATTGAACGTGGTGGTATATTGTTTGAGTTCTCTGCTCTGGCTGTCTTATTTCATTTCTGTCTGCCTCAGTGTTTTCCTCTTTCTCTTTTCTCTCCTTTTCTCTCACACAAATGTGAACACATAGGGCCATACAACTCCCTTTCTTGACACCTCCTAATTCCTCAAAGTTATTACTATGCTGCATTTAACCACAGCATTGTCTCTTAGCTAACAAGGCCCTCCAACAGCAGCGTCAGCAAATCCTGATCCTTTTAAAAGGCTGATTCTTCATACCATCGCTGTAAGAAATATAGAAATCAGTTCTACTGGGAACAACATTATGAAAAATGTATAAACATCACAAAGTAATTTTGCTGTCACATTCAAAATGTTTCCTCAAAGTTGCATCCACAGTTTTCACAGTTGAGGGGGCTTAGGTTAAATAATCTCATGCAGGAGAGAACTCTAACATTCTTGTCAACTTCTTGGAGTTATCTTTTTTTTTTTTTTTTTTTAGAAATTGTTTACGATACGGATTTCCTATAGAAAAAAGTACCAACAGAGAAAGTTAAAAAAATATATATCGCATTCTAAACCACTTTTGTTTTCATATTTATAGGTTTACTTCTTAAACAGATTATAAATCATACCATAAATAAATGAGGTGTGTGTGTGTGTGTGTTATTCTTTTCTCCACAGGTTTGAATCTTCATTGGAAGTTATATGAGAATGCAGCCCCCATTCTATCTATAGCAAAAAGTTCTGTAGTTTAGACTTACTCTCTCTGTATAGTTTAATTGTAAAAAACTGAAATAGATGTGAATGTACATATATATCTTACCAGTACAAGTGTTCAGACATTGGTTAACTATTGAATAGGAAAAAATATTATTTAAATTCATCTAAATTATAATTTCTTTATAAAATTTATATTATCTATACAAAACCAGGTTACTTGAATGAATTGTAAAGCTATATATCAATGTGGGATATGTTGTGATTGGACAGAGAATTTTGTGCAGAGCTTAATATTTCTGATGTACTAGACAATGAAGTTCAAAATAATTTTCTTTTTGTAAATGTCTTAGTAATAAGAAAAGAGAAAGTAGTTACTTGTTGTTGTTGTATACAGCCTTAATGAACTACTAAGAAAAAATAGATATAATCTACCAAATTCCTAAAACCTGAGAGGACAGAAAGATGTTCTTAGATAATTCACTTTTATTCTACCAGTATATAAACTAGTCCTTGCAAATGCATCAGTCTTCTTTTCTGTGTGCTTAAGGCATCAATAATTTTCACAGTCCCTGCTATAACATGTAGGACAGCAATGTTGTACTGTTCTATATATAAGATACAGTTATTCTCCCATGAAATTGGCAAAAGGTATTTGGAGATTTATGGCAGGAGTAGATACTTAAAGAATATATATTTTTTAAAGATATATTTATTTATTTGAGAAAGAGCGTGAGTTGGAGGGGCAGAGGGAGAGGGAGAGAGAAATCACAAGCAGACTCTGAACTGAGTGTGGAGCCTGACCCAGGGCTTGACCTCATGACCATGAAATCATGATGTGAGTCACTGAAACCAAGAGTTGGACGCTTAACCAACTGAACCACCCAGGTGTCCCAGATGCTTAAGGAATATTAACACATTCACTAAAAATGGTGAGCTCTAAGAGTTAAGACCAAAACCTTTATACGGTATATATTAAAATTCAAGTGAGAGAAATAAGAAAGCATTTGCTGAAAGAGTTTTGGAAGTAGCTCTTGTTGGTTGTTTGTTTTTGTTGTTTTGATTTGTTTTTAACTGTAATCATGGGGTTGTTACTCGTGAAAGGCATGAACCTAGTAAGACTAGTCTGGAATCATGTAAGACTTGTCTGGAATCACAGGAGTGAGTTCTAGGGCAATGAACAAATGTGAGATCAGGCTGTAGACAGTAAAAATTATTAGCAGATGAATTAGGGGAACAGTGAGAAGCCAAGGATCAGGTGAAACATCAGTGACAAAGCATTTTGCCAAATGATCTTATCATCTATGCGAATATGGATGCTTTTCTTACTTCCAGAAGGCACTAGTGGAGGAAAGAAATGCAAATTGTATTTCAGTATGAAATAAAATGAAACATACACTTGATATTTAATTTACTCATCAACTAAAGAAACCATCGAATGCCTATTATATGTTAAACCTTTTTACTTCTGATCTCTGTGTCTAATGGGGGAAGAAGGTATATAAAAAATAATTACAGCACGAAGAAACAAAAAAGTGCTAACAAATGTAGGAAAGATTGCTGTGATGGCAGGGTGGATTTGCTTATAATTGGCATATACATTATTATTATAGTAGTCCCAGGACATGTTTGAGATGGTCCATAGAAACTAATATGGTGCTTGGGATTTTGCACATTGTAAAACTGCAAATGGTGATTTGGTTCTAGTGACTGGTTCATTTTATAAAAAGAAACCTGAGCAAATGATCCTAGAGGTCCTACATTTACATCAAATGTCATATCTGCTTCAAAAATTGGGTTTTCCCTCATAATCTGTTTATGTGAACTTCCACAGAATTAGAATAATTATAAAATTGATTGTACTCATTGTCAGTTATATTTCTGACATATATGAGTTGACACACCTGCACACACAAAATCAGTCAGAGATAATACCAAGAAAAATAAAATTCTGTAGATGCAAAGTTCTATCAACCGGATGCATCCATAATTACGTAGAATAGCAGAACTTGGTGGGCTCTGGCTTTTGCTTGAATGAGTGCACATACTTTACACACTGACTCGGGGTAGGCTTCATGGGTCCCCAAGGTACCAAAGAGTATGCAGATGTAAAATATGACTGTTGTAATTTACATTTTACGGCTCTAAACTAACATGTAGGTTAAACTAAGATTATGTAAATATGATTCAGCATCACTTCTGTTTCCTTGAAGTTTGGAAAGCATTTTTGGAAAAAGTGCTGGGTCACCCCGGGTGCATAGAGCTAAATGGGGAATTTTTCCCCTCTTCATATTTTTTTGCTAGCAACTACTAATTCAAATATATTTTTCTAACATAAGATATGAAGTATCATAGAGAATGCTCTCTCAATCGTGTTTTATCTGAAGAAAATTATTTACAAAAGCAAAATCTGTGAGTAATAATTTTCCCCTCCATCCTTTTGGACTCACAGGTGCAGCTTCTTAGAACAAATAAAGTATATGAGGAAGGAATGTGTGATGTCAGTGCATTCTCCCATGATTCTCTGCCTCAGGGCTGACTTAACACTGCAATTATCAGACTTTTTTTATGCTTCTCTGGAAAGGCATAAAACAGAGCTAAATGAAACTAGAGAATCAATAGAATGGGCATTTAAAATGAAGCTTTGGAATTTTTCTGACAAAGTTGGGAAATCTTTTAAAATGTAGAAGTTCTAAGATTATTTTTTGGTCCATGAGATTTATGGAATCATAAGTTAATGTTTAGGAAACTGCGGTAGGACACTAAAACAAGAATGTTTAGATAAGTGGAAGAGTGCAATTCCAAGTAGTGTTTCCCATTCAAGGCAGTGGATGGAGGTGACCAGCATATAAAGAGAATAAATCCCAGTTTTGTACAGTTGTTTCTTGCTGAATTAGCGGACCCACAACTATTATCTCCTGTGACTTCCTGATTGGTCTCTAGGTATGTCAAATCTTGGAAAGGGTGATGGTCTTGCCATCTCAGAGCTAAAGTGGGTCTTGTATGTAATTGAAACATTTAAGGATGTCTTAAGTGGCTGCCTTTGAGCCTACAGGGAAAGCACACAAAATATAGGGACAATGTGGGATAGCCCCAGTGGTCTGGTTAATAACACAAAGGACATTGTACAAAGTTAGTTATCAGAGACCTTGAAAGCTTTGTACTACATTGCTTTACATACAACAGCCATTTTAGCTTTAAAATTGCAGGATTAACAACCCTGGAAGGTTTAAGAAACTAAAAAAACCCCCAAGGTAACAAGCAGAAATTCACAGGGGCCTCTTTGGGTGCCCTATTGATTCTGCTAATTCAACGAGGGATAATTGCAGAAAGCTACCGGAGACATTTAAAACTCCCTACAGCACAAGGTTTCTATCAAATACTGGCCTATGGGCAGAGGGTCTACAAAGGCTCTTTCAGCTTGCACAGCAAAATGAGCATTGGAGTTTTAACCCTCAACATGCTCTATGCAGAATCTTTGATCCCCAAAAGAGGAAAAAAAGAATAATAATTGTACTTCTAAACCAAGTAATTTTTGCTTGTAACAGATCTGCAAAAGGATGATCTTGTTTTGCCTGTACTAATTCAAATAAGAGTTAATTCTACCACTTAATGATTCTTTGAAACTATAAGCAACTATAATTGTTATCATATTCTGAAAAATGAAACTGAGTAGAGGTGTTTGCTTTTTTGTTTTATTTCAAGGTCTTGTAGTTAGGACACATTTTTATTTAGATAAGAGGGTCTTTTGTTTTTCTTTGTGAGTTTGCCAAGGGTCTTTGTTGTTGATGGTTATTAAAGATGCTTTTTTTTTTTCTGACTGATTGTTAGAGTTTGGCAAGATGCTAATCTTTATCCCTTCTCCTGACTTCTGAGCTCTAGCCAAATTGAGAACAACCATAAAAATGAGATAAGTATTAAAATACCATATCCCTGTAATATGTTTTATATTATATCAGATTGAGAAATTTGGACTTCGAGAACAAAATGAGAATTTCTGTTTCATCTTTCCCAACCAGTCCTTGGGAGTGTTGGATACTTTGAACAGAATTACTTATTCACCCACATGGAGGTTAATGACCTTTCATATATCCCAGAACATGGCAAGCAAGGGCTAAGAGAGTCTTAACTTATTTAAATTCATGTGGGCTTTGTGTGTGAGAGCCCAAGTGGCAAGAGAGAACACAGATCACTGGTAGAAAAACTGATGACAGGGAGTAAGAGAGAGAAAGAAAATTGGGGCAGAGGATGTGGTCAACTGTGAGCTATAACCTTTGCCCAGTGTCCCAATTAGAAAAGTCACTGTTCCCATAAAGAAAGAATAAGAGAGATGATGGACATGGTGGAAGTATTATTTGATCAGGATAATACTATCTGTTTCAGTCCATCATTATCCAAGGAGAATTAACTTAATGCCATACATTAATTTAAATGTTCTATAATATATATGTGTATGTACCTGTATGTGTATCTGTACATATGTACACATATGTGTACCTATACAGATTAACAGATATAATGTACTGAGAACACATATCCATTTACAATTTCTGTCAACATACCAATGACATGACTATAAAGATTTTTTTCAAGAAGGAATTCATGTCAGTGCTGAAAACCAATGAGTAGTAGTAGCAGATGACGTGTTTTGGAGAATTCCTGAAAGGCAGAAAAGAAGATGAGATTGTATTGATGGGTATATGGGAGCAGAAGAAGGCACAGATTAAACACCCAGGTGAGGTTAGAGCTGCTGGTTCTGAAGATGCACTAAGTTCAGAGTGGGCAGGTCCTACCAGAGTCGTAGGGGGTTTTTTGGAGGGCAGCAATCTGGAGAGCTAATTGGAGGCCTGCCCAAGGCATACGGGGATTCCCGGGAAGATAAATCCTCCCAATTTCCCTCTCCATTATCCAAAATACAGAGCTCTGGCAGCAGCATTTGTCCTGACTTAAGTAAGACAGCAGAAATCTGCTTTCCAAAGAGAGTGGTGGACATGTGGTGTGGATGTTGGGCTTGAAAAGAGAAGAGTATCTGTATTCAACATAGAAAAATAAATCCAAAAAGGCAGCTTCACAGCTCCACTCAGGAGCAAAGCACAGCAAAGGTGTTCGCCTTGGAGTGAAGTCCCTCTTCAGTTTGAGAATTATGGAACCCTGAACCAGTGGCCTGCCTTCCATGCTCCACAAAGGGAAGCCCAAGCCAAAGGGAGTCACTCTCAAGCCATGGCCCACTTTTATGCCTTCTGTTCAGTGGAATGGTATTTTGAGTAAAGAGATGAATGACAGAGATGTGGAAAGTAAAACAAAAAACTGGAAGAAATACAGGAAATGAGTGGACCTAAGAGAACATATCAACCATTATAATGGATATTCTTAGAGATAGTTAAAAGAATATTATATTCATAATGCAAGCCCAGGCCACTACGAATAAAGAGCAAGTGTAGAACAGGAAGAAACAATTCTTGCTAATTAAAAACATGATTACCAAAGTAAGTAAAATATAAATAAAAAGTCAGACTGATATAATATACACTGAGGTATATTATAGAATAAATGAAGAAAGGGATCAATAGTACATGAAAAAAAAAAACACAGTTAGACACATTAATCTGAAATTTCTGACCTTCAAGTATAAAAGGATGAGCCAAAATCTTCTTTCTAAAGAAGAAATCAGATACCTACAAAGACAGAATTTCCACATTGGCATTACACTTCTAAGGATGGTATTAAATGTTAGAAACTAATGAAGTGAGGCAAACAGTTTGAATCTGGAAACTATATATATAAGGTAAAAATAAGTATTTATTTTAGCTATGCGAAGACAGAACATTTAAAACAGTACTTAAGGAACATTTTCTAGTCCAGAAAGCGGTAAGAGAAACCCAATGAAAAGAAAAATATCAGAACCAAAACAGTAGAAGTAACTTGGAATTTCATTTGAAAAAAATCCTAGAAAGACAGCTGTGCAACTGACATAGACTCATCTGTCCAATTTAGACCAGGAAGTAAAAAGGGCTTTTTAAAAGATTCTGTTTTAGACTCCCGGGAGTAGGAGTGGGAGTGGAGCATGAAAAGCTGTAGAAACCCTTAATAGTAAGATGAAGCTGTAGTTCTCTTCTGTCCAGAGAAAATGAAGAAAGCAATTGGATCTTACAGGAAATGAAAAACAAGAATGTTAGGATCCAAACGTGAAGCAAACAAATATGTGACATGTGATGAACTGTAGGGAAAAGGAATCTATCTGATTTTAATGCTTGGGAGATTCTATGTCCGGGGGTATAGATTTGCGAACCTGGAATTATGTCTCAGTTTCTGTGCCGACTACTTTTGATAGACTTTTTAGTGGTCAACATTTATATCATCAAAATGTCAATAACTAATGATTTTCAGAACATTTAACGTACCTATTTTGAATTTGGACAAGATAAACATTAGAGTTTATAGCCACTGAGAGTGAGGGAAGAAGTAGGACAGAAAAGGATCATCACTTCTTCAGCTAATGTCTGCGAAATTAAGATACACCATTTAAACTGAATGGATCAAACTTAGAGAATAGACTTCATTAGTTAAAATTATAAAGCTAACCACTGAAACAACTATGATAATAATATACACAACAGGAAGTAGATGAGTAAAAGGGAAATTGAAGGTGTGCAAGGGGAGATAATAATTACATTGTATAGCTGGAAATCAAGATGCCAAAAATTTTATCATTCAATCAGTAAGTGTTAAGAATATGGTTTAGAATTGTGATAGTGACCATCACAACAATTAAAACATAAAGAGTTAAAAGTGGTTACATCTCAAGAATAGAAAAGGGAGTAGGGAGTGGGGTGAAAATAAACATTTTACTCTTTACTTTAAAAAATGTATTTACTTTTGTTATGATGTATAAATATGGGTTGTAAATAGATATTAAGGGGTCCCAATAAGGTGGTGTTAAAGCCCTGTGTCAAGGATGTTTTCAACTCTAAGTAACAGGCACTTTGACATAAAGGCTTAAACTATGAAAACATTTATATTATCTTGAATAATTCGAAGTCCCTAGGGAGGATGGACATCAGGAAAGGCATATAGTTGGTTGTCTCTTTCAGATTGTTTAAGCAGCTCAGTGATATCTTGGGTGTTATGATTTCTTTACATTACATTCTCAGTATTTTAGATTTGTCCTCAGGACCCATCCAGTTATGAAATAGCTATAGGAGTCGTAGGCATCCTATCCAAAAACAAATTGGCAGTGCCGTAAGAAGTAATTCTTCTCATAATTCCTTTTAGGAATGAGAAAACCTTCCCAGATGTTTTTCTTTTATCTCAGTGGCCAGAATTTGGTCACATACGTTTTTCCATACCAAATAGCAAAGGCAATATTAATATGATTTGTTCAGAAAAATTATGAGCTGCCACAAAAGCTAAGAATAAGTCCATTTTCCTTGATTCATATGAACTTTAATAAAATAGATCCTTTAACAGAACCTATTCTGATAGGAATCAAAACGAGCCAGGGAATGTTGGGTAGACAAACGAATGTACCCACAGGAGAGCTTCAAGCAGAATTACTCATGTGGTGGAGACTGGGGTCTAGTAAATCTTACTTTAATCCATACTCTCAAATCACCTCCTAAATTTTCCTCACCTGAGAGAGTAGAGTGATCATCTAGGCCAGTGGTCCTCATGCCTCAGGATCACCTACAAGGTTCGTAACACGGATTACTGAGCAGTATCCTGAGAGTTTCTGATTCAGTAATCTAGGTGTTGCTTAAAAATACTCATTTTTTTTTAAACAATTTCTTAGGTGATGCTGATGCTATTGGTTTGGAAACTGTACATGGAGAATCATTGACCAAGGTGATGGTTTTTGTGAAGTCTCATCTCAGTATCCTTAGTGCCTGGCATAGTAAATGAAAAACAATAAGCATAAAATTGTGGGGTTTTTTTAATTAAAAAAATATTCCATCTAACATTCAGTAAATCTTAGCTTTTTTCTAGTCTAGATTTATTACAATTACAGATTTTATCTTCATTCCAATTAAGAATGTACTGTTGTCTACATCCCTGAATATATATATATATATATATATAATGTAATGTTAATTAATTCCTTGGTTTGATATCTCTATTCATTTGTCTGCATGCATTATGCAGCTGTATTACAACAATATGCCTGATTTGGTTTTTAACGTTTTGGAAGTCAGGCATCAAATACTGACAAAATTCTATACCTAAGTTATTCCAATGCTCTTTTGTAGTGACCAACATGTAGCCAAAAATCTCGTAGCTATGCCTCAGGCTTTATGCTTTGGGGAATTATTTCCTAAGCTTATTTGACTACAGAATATACTAAAACACTGGCAGGCTATCAAACAAAGCTCATGAGATGTAATGTCCATTTGAATTAAAATGGACAACGTAAATGATCTCACAGATGAATTATTTGCTATAAGAAATAACTGAACCCTGATTTATATGCTTTTTAAGAAACATTATAAAAAATTAAAACAAGTCATTTTTATTATGAATAAAAAGTACAAGATAAAGTGAAATAATTTACTTTATATGTTGGTATGAAACATAACACAAAGAACATTTTAATGATACCAGCGCTTTTGAGTCATTTCTTCTTTTTATGCTTAATATTATGAACAATTTTACCAAATGAACTTTTTATGCTGGATATAATTTTAGATCTATTGGTATAATTTTTTTTCAGTTTAATGTTGTATGACAATTCTGTTTGCATAGGTCTGTTGCATTAAAAATAATACAACAGTCTGTATTTCAGTAATTAAATATTCTTGACTTAGGGAATTTCAAAAACAATTTGTTGATTTCTATTAGACCATTCATTATCTAATATTTTAAAAATGAAAGACTTCAGTTGTTAATCTTCCTTTTGGTTTATTCTGACCCCAAGAAACTGTTTTGTATTTAAAGCTTCTTTCTTTCAATTACAGATACATGCATTTTAAAAATATTAAAATTTGAATACTATTAAAGAATAAGTATAAGTTGAACTTACAAACTAAGACATAGACTGATCTATATAACTTACTAACCATGTCAAGTCAGAACATGCTTGTGATGGGAGCTTGGGATTTTGATGAAACTGTCCAAACTTTTATTCAGTAATGAACAATCTGCTTGAAAAGTCTTTGGCCAAGTTTTACTAGAAAAGCACTCTTTCCTTGGTTTTACTCATTTCTTCTTCCTCTGACAATTTCCTTTGTGTAATGTTTGCTCTATTCAGGTTGGCTGTTTCTCTTTCCTTGGTCTCACTTTCGTGCTTGTGTATAAAAACTTCTTCTGTAGGATTTTGTTGGATTCCTGTCTCACATCTTTCACCCATTTTGTGTATATTTTTGTATATGATGTAAGAAAATGGTCCAGTTTCATTCTTCTGCATGTGGCTGTCAAGTTTTCCTAACACCATTTGTTGAAGAGACTGTCTTTTTTCCATTGGATATTATTTCCTGCTTTGTAAAAGATTAGTTTACCATAGAGTTGAGGGTTCTCTGTTCTGTTCCACTGATCTATGTGTCTGTTTTTGTGCCAATACCATACTGTCTTGATGATTATAACTTTGTAATAGAGCTTGAAGTCCAGAATTGTGATGCCACCAGCTTTGGTTTTCATTTTCAAGTTTCCTTTGGCTATTTGGGGTCTTTTCTGTTTCCATACAAATTTTAGGATTATTTGTTCCATTGAATGTATAGATTGCTCTAAGTAGTGTAGACATCTTAACGATATTTGTTCTTCCAATCCATGAGCATGGAATGTTTTCCATTTCTTTCTGTTTTCCTCAATTTCTTTAATGAGTGTTCTATAGTTTTCTGAGTACAGATCCTTTGCCTCTTTGGTTAGGTTTATTCCTAGGTATCTTACGGGTTTTGGTGCAATGGTAAATGGGATCGACTCCTTAATTTCTCTTTGTTCTGTCTCATTGTTAGTTAATAGAAATGCAACTGATTTCTGTGCATTGATTTTATATCCTCCCACTTTGCTGAATTCCTGTATGAGTTCTAGCAATTTGGGGGTGGAATCTTTTGGATTTTCCACGTAGAGCATCATGTCATCTGCAGAGGGTGAGAGTTTGACTTCTTTTCTGATTCGGATACTTTTTATTTCTTTTTGTTGTCTGATTGCACAGGCTAGGACTTCTAGTACTATGTTGAAAAACAGTGGTGATAGTGGACATTGCTGCCATGTTCCTGACCTTAGGGGAAAAGCTCTCAGTTTTTCCCCATTGAAAATGATATTTGCTGTGGACTTTTAGTATTATGGCTTTTTATGATATTACATATGTTCTCTCTATCCCTGCACTATGGAGAGTTTTAATCAAGAAAGGATGCTGTACTTTTGTCAAATGCTTTTTCTGCATCTATTGAGAGAATCACATAGCGTGTCCATTCTTTTTTTAATGTAATGTATCACATTGATTGATTTGTGGGTGTTGAACCACCCTTCTAGCGCAGGAATAACACAGGCAGCAATCCCTGTGGCCTCGGCCACAGGATCTTCTTGCTAGACATGTCTCCAAAGGCAAGGGAAACAAAGTTCAAAATGTTCAAAAATGAACTATTGGGACTTCCTTAAGATAAAAATCTTTTGCACAGCAAAGGAAACAGTCAACAAAACCAAAAGACAACTGACAGAATGGGAGAATTTATTTGCAAATGTCTTATCAGGTAAAGGGCTAGTACCCAAAATCTATAAAGAACTTATCAAACTCAACACCCAAAGAACAAATAGGCAGAAGAAATGGGCAGATTCATGAACAGACATTTCTCCAAAGAAGACATCCAAATGGCCAACAAACACATAAAAAAATGTTCCACATCATTCGGCATCGGGAAAATACAAATCAAAACCACAATGAGATACCACCTCACACCAGTCAGAATGGCTAAAATTGACAAGTCAGGAAACGACAGATGTTGGCGAGAATGTGGAGAAAGGGGAACCCCCTTACACACAGTTCGTGGGAATGCAGTTGGTACAGCCGCTCTGCAAAACTGTATGCCAGTTCCTGAAAAAGTTAAAAATAGAACTACCCTACAGCCCAGCAATTGCACTATTAGGTATTTACCCCAGAGATAGTGTAGTGATCTGAAGGGCTCAGCCTTCAAAAAATGAAATCTTGCCATTTGCAATGACGTGCATGGAACTAGAGGGTATTATGTTAAGTGAAGTAAGTCAGAGAAAGACAATTATCTTATGATTTCACTTATATGTGGAATTTAAGAAACAAAACAGAATCAAAGAGGAACAGAGGAAAAAAATGAAACAAGATGAAATCAGGGAGGGAGACAAACCATAAGAGACTCTTAATCATAGGATACAAACCGAGGGTTGCTGGAGGAGAGGTGGGTGGGAGGATGGGGTAACTGGGCAATGGGCATTAAGGAGGGCACATGATGTAATGAGCACTGGGTGTTATATAAGACTGATAAATCACTGAATTCTACTTCTTAAACTGATAATACATTATATGTTAATTAATTGAATTTAAATTTAAAAAATGAGATCCATTGTGAAAAAAATTCTTCTGGAATGTTTAGCCCAGTCTTCCCTCCATGAAAATTATTGTGTACTTCTGAAATACTTAGAACTTCATTGTCCACTGTGGCAGCCACTAGGCACATGTGACTATTTAAATACAAATTAAAGAATAAAATAAAAGTAAATAAAATTCAGTTCTTCAGTTGTACTAATTCAGTCGCTCGGTAGGTACACTGTGGCCAATGACCACAGCACTGGACACTGCAGGTATCAAACATTCCATCATCACAAAAACTTCAGTTGGAAAGTACTGACTTATAGCCTGTGATATGTAATTTAGCATCTCTTTTGTTTTTGTTACATATCTCAGTGTTCTCTCTTCTACATCCATAGGAATTCAGAACAATGGTTGTCACCTATCATAGGTGTTCAGTACTTGGGAGTTAATTACATTTTCTCAAGTGCAGTTGAGTATGATCTCCAAATTATAATTACTCAGTAACACACATTTTTTGTTTTGTTTTGGTTTTTTCCTCTTGGAATAGATATCAGAGACTCTCTAATTTCCATATGTCAAGAAATATTAGCATGTCACATAGAAGGCAAATATGCTAAATTAATTAAATTGCAATCTTATTCTTGTCTGATTAATCAATCCAACATTGAATAAAGTTGATCTTCTTTTGCTCTAACAAGATAAGGTGTGTTCTATTGATTTTAGAAAGTTATTTGTTTCCTTAAGTACTCCTCTTACTGTGGTAGATTGGCTTACACACCTAGGGAGATAGTAATATGCAAAATTTTGTAAGGTGCCAGGTAAGATAATTAAGTTTGCTTACGTTTGCATATTGCTTGACTGGGTAAATATGAGGTGGACCTTTAGGGAAATAATAAACCCCAAGTGTCACCCGCTGGTCCTGAAGCTACTTTTTTTTTTTTTTTCTCTTTTACATTCAGTTTCTAAGATGTTGAAAAAGGGGGAAAAAAAGGTTTGAGTTGAGTTGCATGTATTGTTTTTTGAAAAACAGAGCTCTTAGATCACAATGAGTATACTAGAGTGTTTTTTTAAGACAGTCATTTCAGAAAAAAAAATAATGCAATTTGGGAAACAGTATTAAAACACAGAATTTTCTAAGTGTGAGTACTACAAGGAAAACTGTAGCCTCACTGATGACAAATATTCAAAATGACAAACTGAGGTGAGAAAGTGACATGTTCACCTCTAGCATGATTTACTGTTTTGCTAAGAGGTTTTCTACAGAATGAAAAGATATTTACAATTCAAGCAGGTAACTATACAAAGTAATGTGAATTTTTGAAAAGATCAACTGCAGACCTGTGTTCTCACTTACAGTGCAAGATATACCTGTACCAATAATTTTTACCTTTTTCCCTATTAATCCCTCCAGTAGTTTTCTTTCTAGAAATGTCTTTTAATAGCCTTTCTTAATGGTAATAGCTGTGTTTCAGTCAGTTTTAAAGAGAAATTGCAACGAAATTGCACAATAACAAACTATCGTACACTGCAGAAAAAAAGCACCTTAGGTAAAGGCCCTTAAAATTTATATTAACTGTTATGTAGACGCACAGAAGACACAGAGAAACTTTGCTACTACTGATGATTTTTTTCCCTATAAATGACAGTTAGAGAATTATTAACATACCTACTGCTTATATCTGCTCATTAAGACATTGCTAGTTTAACCACATATGGTATCCTCCATAATTTATCATAATATGTAGAAGTGTTACCTTCAGGCAGCTGATATTATGAGAAACAATTAAGTAAAACACTATGGTGCTATCTCTGTGGGTAGAAAACAATTCAGGAATTCAAATATCTGCTCCACCCAGAGGGGCAGCCAGAATCTGCCTATCCGTAGACATGGTGGAATTTATAGGGCTTGGTTTTTAAATTGTAAATTTCATTTGCAATGGGATGGATGTGAACGCAATGGCCTAGACCTCTCCTCATCAATAAAGATTTTTCTGCATCTTTCTCTCACTGCAATGTTATTCCTATGGTTTGTATTTCCATACGAATCAACCCTGTAAGGCTATGGAACCACGACAGACACAGCAGTAACATTTCTTTCCTTGTGTACTTCCATTTTTAAGCTGACATTAAATAACACAACCTAGAATAATGAGGGAAGCTGCATTGGCTTTTGTGGCCCAGAAAAGTGGCAATGTTAGGGGAAAAGCCAAAGCATAATGATCAGAGTGAATTAAAGATACAAAACCTAAGCAACATCATTTAAGAATAGTGACCAGTGGCTTGATGATCAAGGTGATGTTTATTGAAGGCTGCTGTTTTCATCAAAAAGAGGAAGGTTTTGCTCATCATTTTGGGTTTCAACTTTATAGTGTTTACTGGGTGAAATTTGCCAGCCATCATTCTCATGTGAGTGTTTTATTATCACTTTGGGATTTTTCTCTTAAAAGGGCCTGTGCATTTCCTCTGACCTGTGCACCCTGAAGAAGTTTAAGTCAAATTCCTTCTGTACCTCAGACTGTTTTCTATGATGATGATCATTCAGGAGCTAATACTACATTCCCTGAAGTCCACCAGTGTTGAAGTTTCTCTTAGCCCATTCCCCTACAGAACAGTAAGTGTCACAGGAAGATTGAAGCATTGAACTGTGATTTGAGAAATTCAGCTCAGCCCTGAAATCTGGGCCAGTGCATTTAATTGAGACCACATTTAAATTTCTTTGATATTTCTTTATAGAAAAGTATAATGCCCCAAAGGGGAAACATATTTCATCCTAGTTACAGTAGCTTTGTTAAGTAAGCAAATAACTACTTACCTGTAAGCAAAAGAAATGGACAAAATATAAGCTAGAGGTTCTATCCCCTTTGCATCCAGAATAAGCAATTGCTTTTCCATAGTTATTTCCAATGAGGAATTAGTCATGCTGAATAAATAGTTTATAAAGAAGTCATAAGAAACAATTCAGCTTTCTTATCAAAGGAATTGACCCCTGTCTGTTTTCAACTTTAGAAAAAATTTCCTTGGCTTCTCTTGATTGATTAGGATGAGTAACACTGAGAAAAGCATGATTTCCACTATTTTCCTGTTTCCTGAGTAGTAGACATGCATGGCATGTGATAGAGTAATGGTCAGAAAGTTCACTACACAGGTTTTAGAATTAAGAGGACTTGTGAATTCTATAGCTGGATTTTCTGAGGCTAGTGTTATCAGGATGGAGGGACTGGATTTAAAAGACCTTTTTCCCTTTGAGAATATAGTTCATGTAGTAACATGTGCTAATACACATGGAGACTACGCTGGGGGAACGCGGCTCCACAGTTTTAATCCGAGAGAAGCATCATTTCCCTCCCAGTCAAAAATTTACCAACATTGAAGGAGAGAAAAGGTGGGTCATTAGACAAGGGGACCATGATGAAAAAAGCGAGTGTAAAATAGGTGCATCATATTAATCTAGGTTGTTCTGGGGGGAAAAAAATATTTTTTTTTAGATTTTATAGCAGGCTTGTGTAAAGTTTCCTTAGTATAGGAGAGTGGAGCATGAAATGTTCCTTTGATGAGTTATTTATCTATTGCCTACCTTGTTCAAAAGAATATTTATGAGAGTAAAGCCAAATCTAACAGAATTTTTTTTTTGAAAAGTGAAAAGATTAGCAAATCAAAAGATAAGGGTCATTGAAGAGTAAGATAAAGGTAGGGTAAAGTAATATTTCAAATGGAAGCTAGGACTAGTGGATCACCAATTTGTCTGTGGGTTTTTGTCGTCAGTGAGAAGAGAGAAATATGAATCAAATGTTCGTATAATCCATACATTTAAAAACAGGTTATTAAATATTACTAAAGATGAAGTACAACTGTGTTGTGAAGACTGAGGCCTGAGAGAAATTTATCTTATAGATCATTATAAAGATAGTCCTTTATGACATTATTATTGATGTGTTTAGGGGGATGACTTACGATGAATATAACAAATTACATCAGGCTATGACTTACTAGATTCCTAGGCTGAGGGCGTCATGCTTAAAACACAGCTTATTGAATTCAATTCTATCATTAGCCAAGAAGAAGGAGGTAGAGAAGGTAGAGAGGTAGGCATGGGAGGGAAGTCCAAAAATGCCATCTCCATAACTGCCACGGACTTTGGAAGTATTGAAGCATTTGCATGCACGTGTACTCACACGGTTCATTGTGAAATTAAAATGCCCAATCATATGGGTAATTCTGTTTATGAAAAGTCATTTGTAAAGATCTCTTCATATAGTTTAAGAGTGTTCAGCCAGTTATTCCCTTATGGCATGAGAGGGCATGACCAAGAATAAAATATAATTATAGGGAATACAGTTCTTCAGATGTGTTATTGACAGAGGCCCAGAGAATTTTAAAACCCAGTGGAGCCCATGAAAGGGTGCCCTAAATTGTTTTCTACTTACTACTCAGGTCCAAGCCTACATAGTGAGAATCCTGATATCTTTGTGGTTGATTAATGGATACTTTGGGGGATTTAGCACATCTTCCAACTAATACAGAAAATCTTTCTACAGTCCTCAACAGTGTCTTCTTGAACACATTCACTTCACAGTTTTGCTTTTGTTTTTCTTCTGGTACCAACTAGTCTTTATTTATTTTTGTATTTTCCCAGGGAAAAGAGAAGGGAAGGGGAAAAAAATCAGCATGGGTGTTATAAAATAATGGCAAATGATAAAGGAAGTACCATCATAGCCAAATCAAGCATCATTTGATGGGATCACCAAAGCCCAAGGGGTCAGTTTCCTGCAGTTCAGGACTGAGGGGAAAGAATAGACAGTTAAATTCTTTCCTACTCTCTCTTCCTCCCTATAAATTTAAGAGTTCACAAAACATGGAATTATATTTGTCTGTCTCCCATTACACAGTTTTGTGGCCACTTTGATGTGAGTCTCTTGCACCTGCATAAAAGTTCCTGAATGACTTAGATATGCATTGTTCTTTCCTTTCTTGGTCTTCTGAGCCCATTTTCTGCATGGAAATCTCCTTCCTTGATTCTCTCTATCCTAGGATTAGAGATTAAGGTATGTTTTTTTCCCTCGAAATACAGTAGCTTAAGTGTTTGGCATGGTCTTGACTTAGGAGGTTGGGAACATGGGATAACGTGTTTCTAGCTTTTCCAGGATTTTTGCACAAATCACTTAAGAGTTGTGGAATCATCCTGCAATTAATGTGTATGTGTGGGTGGGGAAGGGTGAAGAGGGGGTAGGGTAGGAGTCAAATTTTTAAGACAGAGCAGCTGGTCTAAAATAGAAATAGAGGCGGGAAAGTCAACAGAATGTGTAGTTCAAGATCCCACTGTGAGAAGAGGAGCCCCCAAACTTATGTTTCAGATCCCTTTTCCTGGTGCAAAAACTTTGACTATTTTTCTCTCCATATAAAATGTTTGCAAACAATAAACCCCAACAGGAACATGGAGAAACACCAACACATTATATTTCCACAAACTAGGCCACCCAGCAACCACCAAATCAGTAACTTGTGAAGTCCTATAAAGCCCAGACAAATATAATAACTAGAGGGGCTGCTGACTGGACACAGAGCCCATGGCAGTAGTCTGAGCCCCAGGCCCCAGACCCCTGGTCAGGTGGCTGCTGGCCGCAGTGGGGCAAAGGAGTGGCTCCCACTTCATTAATTTTTAATGTGGTCCAGGCTTTGTTCTTTTTCCTGTTGTTGTTGTCGTTTTCTTATTTCCTTTGTAGAAAGTCCGCTCTTATAATTGACATAAAATCCACTTTGTTCTAATGTCCACCCATTGGTCCTGCCTTACAGACATTTCATAGGATGATTCTAATCCTTGTTTTATTCAACAGTCTTTTAAATATTTTAAAACACTAAATGTTATCACTCTTCTCAATGATTTTGTTTTAGAGGTGAAATATCTTAAGGAATATCAGCCATTTTTCAGCTAACATAGGGTTTAGACTCTCGATCACTCATTCACCTTACTTAGAATGAGTTTTTGGTTATCAATCTTCTTTTTACAATTTTTTTATTATTACTATTACTATTATTATTATTATGTAGTCTCTCAGGTTTTTTTTCCAGCTATTTTCCTACTTTATCAACTTTTGAGTCTTTTTTAATTTTATTTTTATACATACATTATATATATATATGTATTTTTTTTTACAACACCCAGTGCACCATGCAATACATGCCCTCCTTAATACCCATCACCAGCCTATCCCAATCCCCCACCCTCCTCCCCTCTGAAGCCCTCAGTTTGTTTCCCAGAGGCCATAGTCTTTCATGGTTCATTCCCCTTTCTGTTTACCTCCCCCTTTTTAAATTTTACACCTAGAACTGGAAGGATGGCCAAGTGAAGTAGAGTGTGGGACAGAGAATGACTGGGCTCAGGGCTTGTGCTAGTGCTTAGTGAAAGCACAAATGCGTAGAAAAGTACACACTTTTTTGAGTGGTCTCATCCAGTTTCATGATCTTGCTTCAGACTGATGTATATAACATCTTTACGTGTAATTCTGTCAACCAGCAGGTCATCACATAATCTTGAAATGTCTTGAGAAATTGCTTCATTTGGAAAATGTACTCCCTATTCCCTCTTCCAGCTGATTCCCCCACTTCTCTCATTCCTATTCTGCTACTGCCTGAAACTGATTTTGTTGGATCAAAAGCATAGTGGGGAGATTACTACTGTTCCTTAGGAGAATATAATTGTATTATTGATTATTGACAGAGAGTCTGTTATTAAAATAGTCATGGTACCACTATTAATTAGTACATGCTTAAATCTAAAGCACTTTAATATTGTTTACGTTAACTGTGGGTAAGTTCAGTTTTCTTGACGTTCTTATGCAGTGAATTGTTAAAAATCAATATATTGTTAATTTGCATATATTCCTTAGATTTAGCTCTCAGTTTCATCATATTTCCATATGTCAAGATCCTTTAAAATCCTGATTATAATAGGTGTCTTTAAGTTTGAAAACTGTATTCTTTCATGTCCTTGACTGTAATGTTCTATAAAAGGGATAGAGAATGTGCCTAGGAAAAAATCTCTTTAAATAATTCTTTTTGAATACAGTCATTCTAAGTATAAATCAATTTATTATTATTGTTATTGATTTACCCAAAATATTTCCTTAAGAAGTCCTTGATGTAAATTACTCTAATTATAATGGTAATAAAAGCAGTTGGCCATGACTTAACCGTCTCCTATTTAAATGACCAAAAAAAAAAAAATCTCTATAAAATTTTGTGCTGTAACTGGACAAGGGACTAACTTTTAATCTCCATTTCTAAAAATTGGATATTTGTCAACTTGTTTTCTTTCTTCATCTTACCATTCTCCATGATATTTTTAAACACTAGGATTTTTATTTTTTTTTTTTTTGGTATGATACCATCGGCAAAATTTCCTCCCATTACTCTGAATGTATTTTCCTGACTCTAGAGATTCGCCAGTTTGAAAGAGGCCAAGTTGCTCCACCCTTATCTGCTCAACTGTCTTTTGTTTCATTTGTCTTTGAGTCTTGTCATAATTTGGCCAGTTTAAAGATCATTAACTTTCAAGGTGATTTCACTTGTCTAGCAGAATTGTGTTAACATACTTCAGCAAAAAAAAAAAAAAGAGAGAGAGAGAGAAAGAGAAAAAGAAAAAGAAAACATAAAATGAAAAACTTTAATATAAGACAAACAAGGCTTCAGATTTCAATTTCAATACCCACTTGGTAAACAAACGTGTCCATATTAGTTTAAATTGGTATCCTCATGTGAACATAGTGAGAGTGTAACTTACATGATGAACTGTGTGTTTTGGATGATCAATTAGTTAGCATATTTAAATTACACCATACAAGAAGAATGCAGTGTGATATATTAGTGTCTTGGCAAGTAGAGCAGGGTAGGAAATAATTTCCCTGAATCTTCCCTCACACATAATTGTGGGCTCTACTTGCATATAGTATTCTAGATCTAGAATCTTTTCTCTTATACCTATGAAGTATCTCATCATGGGGTAAAGTTCCATTTATCTCTGCTTTAGAAATGAAGTAACTGATTTCTAGAATAATGAGGAGACTTAAAGCAAGTTGTCCAGTTTGTTAAAATCTTATCAGTAAGAGAAAAAAATGAACTAAAGGTTCACGTCTCTGGTGCAGTGATTTTCAGGTAACCCATGTGCCTTGGGTTGAGAGCTTGCACTGTGATTATTTAGAGATGAACAAGAGGATTAGCCCACATCCAGCTTGACTGAATGGCCCAGTTTCATACCTACGATATTAAAACCCCAACCTAACATACTTAACTGAGTTGTAGAGTATTCTGATCATTTTCCTCAAGTAGCCATAGTCTCAGACCTCAGATGTCTGTGTAAAATGAAGTAGAAGCAGGTGTTCTTATATTCAGAACAGAAATACTCAGAATAATTATTGACTCACTGCCAAATAATCCATACAAAATATTTTGGTAATTACTCCATTCTCCATCTTAATTTATATGTGTGGTCATAGCCTTGAGCAACATTGTAAACAATTTGATTCATGTAACAAAATAAAATTCTATAAAAGCTTTGTGAGGTTGAATTGAAGCTCTGTGATTGATTTTCTAAGAAACAATCTTGAAGATTCATGCCTTTTCACAGAAGATACCAACAGAGCTTTGGTCTAAGACGTAGTAAGAGAAGAAATGTTAAACATTGCATTGGGGAAGAGTTGCAATAACTTTGTGTAGCCTCCTTACACTTCGGTGGAAGTGAAATACCAACAGCCTTCAGCACTGAAAAGACGAAATGCAAAATTAGGAAAAAAAACATAACAAATGGACTGATGAAGCAAGCCAAAAATAAGAGATTTTACCAGGAAACTGAAGAGAGGGAATGTTGTATTTCTGATCTCAGGTCTTGTTGCTTTTCCCCAGTAGGATCGTACAGTTGCAATCAAGTCACTTTACAGTGGTATTCTCTTAGAATGTGCCTTGTATTGACTTAGCCTATATTTACTACTTGAAAGACCCAAGAATAAAGTGAAATTTTCTCTTTAATCCTCAAGGTGAGTATCTGCAAAGTTGGTGTCACTTTTACATAGGGAAAGAAATATTGGATTAAGGAAATTATGTTGTGCGCTGAACTAATACATGGCAGAGGGAGGAGTTCACAACTGTTTAGTGGACAAAGGAAAGGTTACGTATTGGAATCCCCTTGACTTTAATGAGAGTGGTCTCTTTTTTAATGGTTTAAATTATTTTAACTCTTCTTGATCTATTCTTTCATGGACTTTCCTTCAAAAAATGTTAGAATAAAATAATAAGCATTTAAAATCTCCAAGTAGCTTACGTAAACTATCTTTGCAAAAAAATTCTGTTCTTAGAGATGTGGCTCCATTACCTGAGAGAGTCAGTCAGGTGACTTCTTCAGATGCTTAACTAACCTTGAGAAAATAGGTTGGTTAGTAAGACACTTTGGCTCAGAATGTTTCAGCTGAACATTCATTTCTGACCCTGCCCAGGCGAGGACATGTAGATATTTCACAGACAATATTTAAGTAAGATTGCAGTTGCCAAAAGATAAAATGTGAAATTTACTAAAATGTGCAATATGATGATGTTTGCATAAAATTCTGACATTGTAGCATATTCTCTGAAAGCTCAGAGTTGCACAATGAATATTTGGTGAGGGGAAAACTAAAAGCATTTTTCACCAATTCATATAAAGTCTTCAAGCATACATATATTATAATTGAATGCAGTGATGAGGAGATGACAAATAATACTGTTGTAAATGACTTGATGTATCTTAAAAGCAAGTTATTTGGAGAGTGGAAGCGTAGACAAATGCAAAATAATAACCACTGCCCTGATTTCAAAATTTCCGAGTTTTACCCCATTCAAAAGGATGTGATCTGCCTGAAAGTTCTGTTGAAGTAAATGGAAAAAGGAAAGGCAGATAAACATAGAGAAATTTTAGCCATTTGGGGTTTATACATCATGTTTGGCAGCCTGGATGATATTGATTTTGGAAGAAGAAATTGAGATAATGAACATTTTTTTAAAGTAAGATTTTAATTCAGATGGTCCTTTTAAGTGGGTTTTGCAGAACCAAATAGTTAGGACAAATAATATATATGCCTTGGTTTGGACCCTCATGGTAGAATTTTGCTGATTTTTTATATGCAGTGTGGCATTTGTCTATTACTTTGCTGTTTTACCTGTTTAAAAATCGAATAAAACACTCTAAAAGTAAAATTCATACCTCTGAGCAATCAAGATTTTGGTTTGACATCCCCTCTTTTTCCAGAAAGATAAGTGACATACAGGTAAATAGAAATTTGGGTTTTTGTAAACCCAAGTTTTATTTTTAGGGAACAAAACAATTCTTGAACAGCTGCACATCCCTCCCTTGGCACTAAATTTTGTCATCGATTATTTCAAGGCACATGGTCTCCCTCAGCCTTTCTCTTTCATCAGCTTTTACCCTGGAAATGTTGCTACTCCAGCCACAGGGTTGAGTGCATGGACATCTAAGGACTCAGGTGGCTTTTTAGGCTACCCCACTCAATACACACGCACATACAAAGTGGCACCTGGGTCCTTCAGTTGCTTAGCTCTCGTTTCCCTTTTCCCTGTTTGAGTGACCAGAGAGTGGACTTGGCAGCCCTTGCCCTATATTGCCCTTTTGGATTGTTCTTCTGTAAGAAACATCTGCGACTGGGTCTGGCTCCTCCTGGCTCTAGTGCAGGCTATCCCACAGCCAGAGCTGCTCTAAAGGCATCTGATGGGGCTGATGCTAAGTCACCAGAAGAGAAATGTGAGTTGATGCTTAAATCTGACTCTAAGTCAGTCCTACTAACTTTAGATGTGACGTCACTGAAAGATACAGAAGTTGTCCTTCTTCGGTGCCATTTTTCCTTTTAGTGTCAATTACGTACACTCCAGATCCCACTACTATGTTCCAGACACTGCTTTGGGCACTTATGCATATTATTCCCAACCTCATAGTAACATTCAAGTTAGGCCTGTTTTGCAGAAATGGTAGCAGTGAACTGTTTATTCATGGACACAGCAATAAACAGGATTGGGACACAAAGACAGGCATCTCACGTTCCATTGGCCCATGCTATCTATACTTCTTACTATTCATGTGGAGGCCATGTTGCTGTGATGGCATGGCTCTGTCTGCCAACTCACAGCCAAAACTGCACATGTTCTCAGTGGCAAGAACACACAAAACTATCACTAGGTCTGTCCTAGCATTTTTTAAAAATATATTTATTTATTTATTTATTTGAGGGGAAGGGGAGGGGAGGGGGAGGGGCAGAAGGAGAGAATCGTCAAGCAGACTCCCCATTGAGTGCAGAGCCTGATGCAGGTCTTGCTCTCACGACCCGTGAGATCATGACCTGAGCTGAAACCAGGAGTCGACGCCTCACACACTGAGCCACCCAGGCACCCCTGTCCTAGCATTTTAGTAAGTGTGATTCTCCCATTCTTTACAATTGATTGGTTCTGCTGCCATATACAGAAAAACATACATTCTTCATTTCCCCTCTTTCTGTGTTATTTATTTCATTAACCTCCGTCCTATCCTTTGTGCCACTATTAACATACATGTTATGTTCGCATAGTTCAGAAGCTCCATACAACATTACTTTCTCTTTCAGCAAATGCCTTTCTTAAAAATCAGGACAAAATGGTCGTGTATGATAAATATATATTTAACATTATTTATATATTTATCAATATACAAAATTAATATATTTAATGGTGTTATATATGTATTTGTCATCCCTAGGACTCTTGGGTCTTCTGAACAGTCTAGTGTCTGCTGTCTGGTATTATTTTCCTTCAGTCCACAGAACTTCCTTTAACGTTTCTTTCTGTGTGGGTGTATTCATTAAAAAGCAAATCTCTTAAATTTGTGCATCTGAATATCTTTATATAGCCTTCATTTCTTATAAAAATGTTGCTGTTGTAGAATTCTAGGTGGACAGGTTTATCTTTCAGAAAGCACTTTAAAGTTGTTATTCCAATGCTTTCTGCCTTCCATTGTGTTCAATGACAAGTTAACCATAATTTACATCAGTATTGCCCCATGTGTAATATGTTGCTTTTCTCTAGCTTCATAACATGTCTTTGGTTCTCAGCAGTATGACTATGGTATGATGGGATGTAGTTATCACATGTTATTTATTTTTATATTTGAGAGAGTGAGAGAGAGCATGAGCAAGCATGTGCAAAGGGGGGCTGGCAGAGGAGAACGAGAGAATCCCAAACAGACTCCACATGGAGTGTGGAGCCTGAAATGGGGCTCGACCTCAAAACCCTGAGATCATGTCCTGAGCTGAAATCAAGAATCAGATGCTTAATCGACTGATGCACCCAGGCACCCCCCCCATGTTATTGTTATTGCTACTTTTTATTTGTATTTTGAGAAAATTTACCAAATACTCACTGACTTTTTAAAGCTCTTCACCTGTTTTACTTTCCACTGTCATTCTCCCATCTTTCTCATTCTTACTTCTTCCTGCCACGTTTCCCGACATCACTTGCTTTTTCTACTTTATCCTCTCCTCTCATTAACCATGTATCTTGGTCTTGCGTTCCTTGGATTCAGTGCCTCTCGGTTACGCTCCATGTTTTGCAGATTTTACCTTCGTACCATTATGCAATCCAAGGACCCTCTAGCACTGAACACTTTGCAGATTTGTTATACTAATTGCAAGGATTAGTGATGCATGGCCACATGTGTTTCTGAAATTAGGCAAGTGGTTTTCCTCTCAGATACTTTGAAGTACCATAGATAATTGCTATTTTAACTTGGCATGTACTAAAGTTGTTGTTTTGGGTTTTGTTTTGTTTTTTTTCCTGTTCTTCTTAGTGTTTACTTTTTTTTTTTTTTTTTTTTTTTTTTTTTTTTTGCCAGACAGAGGTAGCCTGGAACACAAGGATAAGTAGCACAGTCTTTTGAGAATCTTACATTCTATCTGGAAAGAAAGACCAGGAAACAAACATTACAGTTTAATGTTATAACCTTTCAAAAGGAGTTAAAACAAAGCGGTATCATAATAAGCAATTTACTTGTGACTGAGAAGTCCATGTGGGAGTATATCATTTTACAAAGAGATACCATTTGTGCTAGGTCTTGAAAAACTGAGTTGGAGTTCAGCAGATGGAAAAGTGGGAGAGGAATTCAGAAGCAAAAGAAACAGAATGTTAAAAGGTACAAGGACTTGAAAAATGTTGTTATTTGACAAAGGCAGTAGTTTCACATGCTGACTTGATCCTGGGGTGACTTGACTGTCTCTGGGATATGGCAGGAGATGAGTTAGGGAACACAGGAAAGAGTGATTTGTCTGGCATGATAAAGCATTTTTACTTACTCTTTGTGGCAGACAAATAATGTCCCCCTAGAAGGGCCACATCCTAATCCCTAGAACTTGTGAATATTTTACCTTACATGGCATAAATAATCTTTTCAGATATGATTAATTTAAAGATCCTGAGGTAGAAATATCCTGGATTATCTAGATGGGCCTCATGTAATCACAATTGAAGAGGGTATAAGCCAAGAAATGCAGGCAGACTCTAAAAGCTGAAAGAGGAAAAAGAACAGATTCTCCCCTAAAATCTAATATATAATAATAAATTTGTGTTGTTTTAGGTAGCTGAATTTGGGGTAACTTGATACAGCAGCAATAAGAAATCAATACACTCCTTCATGCAGTTGTCAATAATTTTACAGAGGTTTTAAAGAACTTGAAGTGACATCATATTGGATGGTGACAATGTGAATATTATTTTGACCTGGATTTAGAGGAAAAGAACAGAAATGGGAAGACTCCTTAGGGGCCATTTCCATAGTCCTTTTGAGAAATGAAAAGGGATTATATATAACATTAGAGGTTGTTGTGAAGGGAGTCATGGCTCTCATCCTTCCAGAAGGAAATGCTTGTGATTGTCAAATAAGCATAACATTCTTTGACAGTATAAAAATCATGAGCATTTATTCAAGAATACCTTGAATACTGGGATATAGATCAATTAATGTATTTCAAGCACAGCCAGAAAAGAAAAAGAATACATATGCCTAGCAATCATCTGTCATCTGTCAGATACACTGTTATAACTTGTGTTCCTTGTCACTACTTCTCCATTTCTACCTGTCCTGATTCACAGACTCCATATCCCTCTTCAGTTTCCTTTCTGGCTTAGTTACTTCCTCTTGCTGGAGAAATTTAGTTATTCTATACCTTGTAATCTGGGATTTATTTTCAGCTCTGGAGCAGTGATCATTAGTTGATTATAAAATTACTTTTTATAAATGAAAGAGAACATAATGGAAGAGACTATGAAATATCAAAACACTTCTTGTGAATTTACAAGTATTTTTTCAGGAAATTGTTTCCATTTGATACATACGCTTGAGTGTGTGTATGTGTATTACTGTTAGATAACTTGGCAAATGGTTTTTATGCTCTTATGCACATAAAATGTTTGAAACGCACTTCTCATGTATTTATGTTCTGTCAAAATTTAGACATACTACACCCACGATTAAGGGGCCACCTAGGGTTGTGGTCTGAGGGCCAGAGATGAAGGAAGTATTTGAGAGAAATTTTCTGAATAGGATGAAAATGAACTTAGTTAACAATACACTGTGGGAAGTAAAAGAGTCAGTGTTCAAAAATTATAATTATTTTATGCAGAAAAGCTTTTAATACCATAAAAAATATGTTGCATGTATTTTAAGATCTGTGTACATTTTTTGTTTGTTTTACTGATATTTTCAAGTGCGGCCTTTAACATCAGGGGCTTGGATGATACAAACTGAGCACAAAAATACTTGTGCCAGAAAATAAGGATGTGCTCCAAAGCAAATGCAACCATATTGAATTGAAACAGACAGTGGCATGAAGGGGCTCCACAGGCCAATTTGCAACAGTTAAGCATCAAAAATATGATGACAATTGATCATAACATACTACATGATTAAAAATCCATAATCCCTATTAGTATTATATATTAGTATTCAAAGAGAGAGAGAGAGAGAGAAAGGGCCTGGAATGAGAAAGAAAACTTCTTAAAGAATTCCAGCTAAAAAAGGTAGAAGGAAATCTAAAATAATAATGCCATTTTCCAATGCCAATTTTAAAAAAAACGAAAGAATGATTCAGATAAGGCTCATCAACCTCTGGTCAAAATATTGGCTGAGAGATTGTTGAGGAATAATCTGTTTACCCTGTGCCAAAGTATCAGCCTACAAATCACTTAATGATGACAAATGTTAGCATAGTCCCTTATGGTAGAGAGATCTGGCATCTAACAAGTGAAAAATGTTATCATCACTGGTGGTGAAACAACGCTATATGGCACAAGTGAAATACACAATAGAACTAGGAAGTATTCTGGCCAGAAATGTTTTGTATGAATCTAATTACATCTTTATATATAACTTTCAGTTCACAGAAAATGCAGGAGTAGAGGAACATATTAAGAGGAAACAATAAAACAAATTCAAAGTGCAGAACGTTCCACAAGAAAACTACCTTGGATTCTTTAAAAAGTTAACATTAGTGAACAAAGAGGGAGACTAGTGGACACAATGATTGAATGTGTTCATTGTGTGAATCTTGATTAGGATTCTAGATTTAAAAACCAAAACAATTAAGCTCTCTCTGCTCTCTGCCATGTGAGCATACAAGAAGATGTTAATAGCAGTCTGCAACCCAGAAGAGATGTCTTACCAGAATTTGACCATGTTGCCCTCCTCATCTCAGACTTCCAGCTCCAGAAGTATATTTTTGAGAAGTATATTTTTGTTGTTTATAGGTAAAAAAAAGTTGTGGGAACAAAGTTTTTGCCTTAAGTTTGAATCTTTAAAGATTAAAGTGTTCATAAAGCACGTTTTCATACTTTTTGAGACTTAGTCCCCTTGGATGGATGGTATCCAGCTGCCATTACTACTATTCTTTTTCCAGTTTTTACTTGATGTGTATAGTTCACATACCAAAGCACCATCCTTTTAAAGTGTAAAATCAGTAGTTAGTTCTTAGTCTATTCTCAAGATTGTGTGACCATCATCACTATCTAATTCTAGAACATTCCATCACCTCCAAAAGTAACCCCATACTCGTTAGGCGTCACTCCCCATTTCCGCCATCACTCATCCCCTGGAAACCACTGACCTACTAATTACACACTAATCTACTAATTTACTATATTTATGTCTCTGAATTTTCTATTGTGAACATTTCAAATAGATAGACTCATACATTTATGTGGCCTTTTCTGCCTGGCTTCTTTTACTTACCTCCATACTTTCAGGATCCATCATATTATAGCATCCATCAGTACTTTATTCACGTTTATGGCTAAGTAATATGCCACTGTACCGACCTACCACATTTTGTCTATCCAGCCTCAGTTATTGGACATTTCAGTTGTTTCTCCTTTCTGGTCATTATAAATAATGCTGCTGTGATCATTTGTGTACAAGGTTTTATGTAAACATATGTATTCAGTTTGGGGAGGTACATACCTAAGAATGGAATTGCTGAGTCATATGGCAACTCTGTGTTTAACTTTTTGAGGAGCTGCCCAGCTTTTTTCCAAAGTAGCTGCACCATTTTACGTTCCCAGTAGCAATGTGTGAGGGTTCCAATTTTTCTACATCCTGACCAACACTTGTTCATCTTTTGGATTATTGTCATCCTCACGGGTATGATGACAATTATTTCTTCTATCTCAGGATATATTTTTTTTATATATTTTTAAATAATTCTGTTGAAATAGTCATTAAGTGATTTTGTTTTCCATAACTAGTATATGGGTAATAATATTTCAAGACTTCGTTTTCAGAAAATATTTTCGTTGTTTCTCAGTGCAAGTGTATGTGGTGTAAGACTCTGTTCAAAATCATTTTGATCGGAACTTTTAAGGCACTGTTTGCTAGCCCTCAGAATGGATATAACATTAGGAAGAATGTCATCGCTTTGCTGGCCGTGCGTATGTGTGTGTAGGTGTGTATGTGCATGCATGTGTGTGAGTGCACATATGTATTTCTCTTTAGAAGCTTTCAGAATATTCTCTTTATGCTCATCATTTTAGAATTGGACAAGGTTGTGTCTTAGCGTGAGTCTTTCTTTCTCTTGCTTCGCCTTCAGTGGGTCTTTCCAGAAAATTTCAAAACCTTCCATTTAAAAATTAAAGCTTAGAAAGTTTTGTTATATCAAGTTTTGTTTGTTTCTTCCTTCCTACTGTCACTTTTCTGAATAGCTTTGAATTCTTATTTGGTAGAACTTGAAACTCAAAATCTAATGTCCATGTCTTTTTTTTGTTTGTTTGTTTTTTCTTGTGTTTTCTTTACATTTCATTTTGCACATATTTAGAAATAGATTTATCAACTTTTACTCCTGATCACACATTAATATTTAGACCAACAGTATATTTTGCCACCCTACAATAATGTTATTTTTAATATCAGATATTATTTCTTCTTGGTTTTGTAACAAATTTTATATGTTTTATAAAGATAAAGCCTCTTATTAGAATATATTGTAAAGGTCTCTTCTGTTCACTGAATTATATCTTTTTCCTCTAGGCTGAGTTTTGTATTTGTTCATCCTAGTCCTTGCCATCCATGCTATGACATTCTGGAAATACTTGCTTATTTGAAGTTCTTGTTTCATAGATCTGATGGAAAGACTAGGTTGATAATTATACTCAATTGATATGGATTTCCTCTGCTTCCTCAAAAGGGAGATTTCCTTTCAGGCTGTGTGCAGTGGGCGGGGCATCTGCAGAGGGGCTCCCCTTTGAATTGCATGGACATGGAGCTGACAGACAGACGAAGGAGCCAAAGTAAAGAAGTGTGTAAGATGACTCCTGGGCATAGCTTACTTTTTCTCTAGTGTTTGAGACAAGGTTCAAAATTAAGCTAGGGCTGGCTGGTCAAGCGTGGCCTCAGTGTCTGGGGATGAGTCATCTCTCCTCCACGTGGTCTCTTACCTTCCAGTAGGAGTTTCTGGGATCATTTTCATGGAAGAGGCACTCTTCTAAAAGCAGAAGCACACAAGATCCCTTGAGATGTAGGTTTAAAATAAGCACACTGCCCTTCCCAGCATACTCTTTTGGTCAAAGTAAATCACAACACCAGACAAAAGTAAAGGAGTAAAGATACAGGCATCACATTCTGATGAGAATAGTAGCAAGATCATATTGCAAGGGGTGTGGGTAAAAAGAGCAGTGGAAAATCAGAGCCATTGTTGTAATAATCTACCATGTCCTGTTTCAGAAGTTCCTCACATTTCCCTGTCTACTCTCATCACTGTTGCTGATTACCTATTTTCTCTCAGTTGCAAAACCACCTTTTATAATCTTTTTTGTTTACTGTGAATATTGGCAATGGGACTCGGAAACTACATTTTCTACATTTCATAGTCTGCTGACCTCTCGTGAAGTTCTGTAGATGGGAAGCTACAGAAGGAGAGTTGAAAAGGAGAAGGAGGAAGGAATTTGCTTTTTTTTTTTAATAACAATTTTTATTATGTTATGTTAGTCACCATATAGTATATCCTTACTTTTTGATGTAACGTTCCATGATTCATTATTTGCGTATAACACCCAGTGCACCATGCAATACGTGCCCTCCTTAATACCCATCATCAGCCTATCCCAGTCCCCAACCCCCTCTCCTCTGAAGCCCTCAGGTTGTTTCCCAGAGTCCATAGTCTCTCGTGGTTCATTCCCCTGTTTACCCCCACTTCATTCTTCCCTTTCTTCTCCTACCGATCTTCCTGCTATTTCTTATGTTCCACAAACGAGTGAAACCATTTGATAATTGTCTTTCTCTGCTTGACTTATTTCACTTAGCATAATCTCCTCCAGTCCCGTCCATGTTGCTACAAATGTTGGGTAATCATTCTTTCTGATGGCTGAGTAATATTCCATTGTATATATGGACCACATCTTCTTAATCCAGTCATCTGTTGAAGGGCATCTCGGCTCCTTCCACAATTTGGGTATTGTGGACAATGCTGCTATGAACACTGGGGCGCATATGGCCCTTCTCTTCACTATATCTGTATCTTTGAGGTAAATACCCAGTAGTGCAATTGCTGGATCATAGCTCAATTTTTAACTTTTTAAAGGACCGCCACACTGTTTTCCAAAGTGACTGTACCAACTTGCATTCCCACCAACAATGTAAGAGGGATCCCCTTTCTCCACATCCTCTCCAGCAATTGCTGTTTCTTGCCTTGTCAATTTTTGCCATTCTAACTGGCGTAAGGTAGTATCTCAGTGTGGTTTTGATTTGAATTTCCCTGATGGCTAATGATTTTGAACATCTTTTCATGTGTCTGTTAGCCGTTTGTATGTCTTCATTGGAAATGTGTCTGTTCGTATCTTCTGCCCATTTTTTGATTTGATTATTTGTTTCTCGTGTATTGAGTTTGAGAAGCTCTTTGTAGATCTTGGATACCAGTCTGTTATCTGTAGTGTCATTTGCAAATATCTTCTCCCATTCCGTGGGCTGCCTCTTAGTTTTTTTGACTGTTTCCTTGGCTGTGCAGAAGCTTTTTATCTTGATGAAGTCCCACAAGTTCATTTTTTCTTTTGTTTCTCTTGCCTTTGGAGATGTGTCATGAAAAAAGTTGCTGTGGCCGATGTCAAAGAGGTTGCAGCCTATGTTCTCCTTTTTGATTTTGGTGGATTCCTGTCTCACATCGAGGTCTTTCATCCATTTGGAGTTTATTTTTGTGTATGGTGTGAGAGAGTGGTCAAGTTTCATTCTTTTGCATGTAGCTGTCCAATTTTCCCAGCACCATTTATTGAAGAGACTGTCTTTTTTCCACTGGATGTTTTTCCCTGCTTTGTCAAAGATTAGTTGCCCAAAGAGCCAAGGGTCCATTTCTGGGTTCTCTATTCTGTTCCATTGGTCTATGTGTCTGTTTTTGTGCCAGTACCATGCTGTCTTTGTGATCACAGCTTTGTAGTATAGCTTGAAATCTGGCAACGTGATGCCCCCAGCTTTGTTTTTCCTTTCCAACAATTCCTGGGCGATTCGGGGCCTTTTCTGTTCCACACAAATTTAAGGGCTGTTTGTTCCAGTTCTTTGAAAAATGTCTTTGGTATTTTGATCAGGATGGCATTGAAAGTGTAGATTGCTCTGGATAGCATAGACATTTTAACTATGTTTATTCTTCCGATCCATGAGCATGGAATATTTTTCCTCTTTTTGTGTCTTCTTCAATGTCTTTCTTTTTGTTTTCAGCTCTGGGCATTCTCTGTACAGCAGGGACAATGGCAACTATGGGCTCGAGCTTCCACCAATCCTCGTCACTCCCAGCCACAACCAACACCCTCTCCCCTCAGAAGTACCAGTGGCAGTAAGCCCTGTCCCCCTCAGTGAGTGGATCTTTAGCTGAACCATACTCATCTCCGAATAACAATCATGTGGGGGCTAGAGGGTGTTTCCTCTCCAATCTCCTAGGTTTTGATAATTCTACCTCTTCTTCCTTTTTATGTCCTGAGCCCTAGAACTTTTAACTGCTTCTTGCAGCTACTAATACCCTTGTTAGCTCAGAATCCCTTTAGCTCTTTCTGCCTTCCAGCACCTGTATAACAAATTCCCTATGCTCTCTGTTAAAATAGCTCAGATGCTTTTCATTTCTTGACATATCTTTTCTAGATAGATTCTTTGTTGTTTTCTAGAATTTTGGTTTTGTTTGCCCTTTGTATTTTTTCCATAATTTTTATAAGATGTTCAGAGGAACAATAGATGCAAGTGCTCAGAGCACTATCTTTTCATTATTATTATTATTATTATTATTATTATTATTATTATTTTATTATTGTAGTAAGAGTATTTACCATGAGAGCTACCCTCTTAACAATTTTTTTTTTTAAGTGTGCAATTCTACACTCCCGCTTCTGGGTATATATCCAAACGAATTGAGATCAGGATCTCAAAGAGTTATTTTCACTCTCATGTTCACTGCAGAGTTATCCATATAATTAAAATGTGGAAGTAACCTAAGTATCCATTAACAGATGAATGCATAAGTGAAATTCATACATACATGCAATGGAATATTATTAAGCCTTAAAAAGGAAGGAAAGTCTGACACATGCTACTACAGGGATGAACCTTGTGGACATCATGCTAAGTGAAATAAGCCAGACACAAAAAGACTAATACTGTGTGATTCCACTTCTGTGAGGTACTTAGAGTAGCCAAAATCATGATGACAGAATGTAGGGACTGGAGAGAGGGGTTGATGGGGGTTTGCTAATCAAGGGGTAAAGTTTCCATTATGCAAGATGAATATAGAGATCTGCTGGATAATATCAATGTAGTCTATTAAGTGGTTGTTGGTTATTTGTTATTTTCTCTTCTTAATTTATAGTTCTTTGTATATAAAAAATATTATATCTTTATATTGAGAAAAATATTTCCCCATGGTTTATTGCTTATGTTTAATTGTGTTTATGGAGACATCTGTCATTCAAAAGTTTATTTTAGGGGCACCTGGGTTGCTGTCCGTTAAGTGTCTGACTCTTAATTTTGGTTCAGGTTATAATTTCATGGTCATGAGATCGAGCCTGAACCTGCTCAAGATTCTCTCTCTCCCTCTTCCCTCTGCCCCTCCCCTCCCTCATGTGCATGCTCTCTCTTTGTCTCTCAAAAACAAAAATGGGGGCGCCTGGGTGGCACAGCGGTTAAGTGTCTGCCTTCGGCTCAGGGTGTGATCCCGGCGTTGTGGGATCGAGCCCCACATCGGGCTCCTCCACTGGGAGGAGCTTCTTCCTTGCCTGCTTCTTCCTCTCCCACTCCCCCTGCTTGTGTTCCCTCTCTCGCTGGCTGTCTCTATCTCTGTCAAATAAATAAATAAAATCTTTTAAAAAAATGGTTTATTTTAATGTATAAAAGCTGTCAAATTTACCTTTCATGGTTAGAAATAATAGGGTCCAGATTACCCTGGAAGATATGCTACTATTGCCACCTTGGGTAACAACAGAAGGATGCAATGGATTGTCTGGATTTCAAAGTCCTTTTTTTTTTTTTTTTTTTAAATTCCAGTTCTGCCAAACTTTAGGAGTATGACTTTATGAAAGCTCTTTATTGACCTAAGCCTCAGTCTTCTCATCTGGACAGTGGGGATAATAATAAAATAATGTAGTACCTTTCTTCTAGGACTGTTTTGAAGATTAAGTGACATGCATGTTTAGGGTCCTTGGGAGGGGTGTGGCATTGAGTAGGTACTGAATAACGTAGTACACCTGCTATTATTACTCATATCATTGCTATCATTGCAACTACGTCTGCAATTTTTATTGTTACAAATATCACTACTGTTCTTACCTTTGCCGTCACTGCCATTAATGACCCCTTCCCACTCCCTAAGTATATTCTGCTTTGTTTTTAAGGGAATTAATTAGCGTTAGGGGATATGGTAGACTGAATAATGACCCCCAAAGATATCTTCATCCTAATTCCTGAAATTTGCGAATGCTGCCTTACATAGCAAAGGGAATTTTGCAGGTGTGATTTAGTGAAGGATCTTAAAGTAGGAGGATTTTTCTAGATTAACTAGGTGGACCTAAATATAATCACAAGTGCACTTAGAAGAACAAGGCAGAGTGATACAGACACAGAAGAGGAGAAGGCGATGTGATCAGGGAGGCAGAAATTGGAGTGTTGTGGCTACAAGCCAAGGAATGCCAGTAGCCACCAGAAGCTGGAAGAGGCTAAGAGTGGTCCTGCCCTGTGCTTGCTTCGGCAGTACGTATACTACAACTGGAACGGTACAGAGAAGATTAGCATGACCCCTGCAGGAGGAGGACATGCAAATTCATAAAGCATTCCATATTTTATGAAAGAATGGATCCTTCCCTGCCAGAGGAAACAGCCCTGCTGCTGCCTTGACTTTAGCTCAGTGAAACTCACTTTGACTTGCTGGCCTCTGGAATGGTGAGAAAATAAATTTGTGTTGTTTTAGCCACCAACATTGTGGTAATTTGTTATGGTGGCCTTAGGAAACTAAGACAAAGGATAAAAATTATAATTTTGGAGAGTTAAATTATAGTTCCCCCACACTTCAAGCATTCTAATTACATTATTTACCAGAGTGTGTTGGAATATGTTCCATCAGTAGAAATGCTTCTTATCTGAAATGTCACGCGGCAGCTCTACGTATGAGGAAGATAACCATGGAGCTTCTCTTGATCCAGAGGCTGCCACAGCATCCCCTCCACATACCCCAAGGTGGCCTGAGACACCCCAGGCTCATGGTGTTCCAAGCAGCACGTTGTAATAAATGATGGTTTAAATGGAAAGTAATTAGAATGTTTCATAATCTCATGTATAGTCCTTAAGGAAAGCCAAGAAAGGAGGTGCATTTGGGGGTGTTAGATTAAAATAAGAGGCTGTCAGTGACCTCAGTGGGTGTAAAAGTGAAAAAGTCCGTGAAAAACACAAATATAGGTAATTACAATACAGTATAATAAGTACTAAAATTGGGGTAAGCACACCTCTCTGAGTGTTTATAGAAGAAGGAAGACCAGAGCAGCTGATCGTTTGTAGTATATTTTTTTATTTCTATTTTTTTCTTTAAAATTTTTCTTTAAAATTTTCTTTTATTTAATTATTTGAGAGAGAGGATGAGTGGGAGCAGGGAGCCTGATGCAAGGCTCAATCCCAGGACCCTGGGATCATGACCTGAGCCGAAGGCAGACGCCTAACAAACTGAGCCACCCAGGTGCACCCAATTTCATAGTATTTTATATAGAGGTTATTTAACACTGGTGATGGTGAGCATATACCCAGTGACCCCAAACCCTCTCGTTCACTGGCCTCCTCTCTGTAGTTCAACTCAAATTAAAAGATTGTTTTACCTAAATTAAAAAGATGCCCAGAGGTAACCAGTGGCTCAGAAAATTAGAATACATACAGTCAAGCCATTTTCTACTTAAACTTACAAAAATCCAAAGGTCAGACTAGAACCAACCTGTTAGAACAGCAAGTTCATATAGCCAATCTCATTCTGACATTTGGGCAACCCTAGTATCACCATCTTAACAGCTAATGATATATGCTGCTAATAACCCAAAGACTGATGTCACACATGAATACTCTGGAGAGCAATATATAGCCTCATTTTCAATTGTTATAGGACAAGAAAGCAGTTTTAAAAGCTATTTTTGCCTTGCAATGGTATAAATTTTTTATTATTATATCATGTGACTATTTCCCCACCATGACCAGTCATCCATATATAGTTAGTGATTTACTACATGCAAAGAGGAAAGGCGATATGATTATTCATTATTTTTTTTTAAAGGCCTAGATTAAGACCTCCAACCTGCTTCGATACATCCCTTATTAACACTGCTTTGAAGCGAGAACAAAAAAGGTCTACTTTGAAGTGACTGGTTTAAAAAGTCTCAGTGTTCTAAATTAAAACATTATTTTGTAGTCTGATCTGTCTCCATAAATCTCTCAGTATGAAAATTCCTAAGATCGAATTCTTCCTCCTCTTAAGAAAAAAACAGCCTTTAAAGAAGTTTCCAATGAAATATCAAGGAGGATAGTATATGCTTATTGACTGGATAAACCATTATCAGATAACTAAAAAATTGATGATTTAATAATAAATAATAATACAGAGTTAAGAATAGAGCATTTTATTAAATATATACCCCAAGGTATGTGCTATTGCAAAGAAAAAAAAAAGATGTAGTTCTCAAGATACATCTGGTAAAATATTCTTACACTGTTGCAAATAGGAATAATCACACTTTCCTATTTTGGCAAATAGGCCAGATGCATTGTTTTGAAAACTGATTAAAACAGCAGTTTATTTACATGGGTGTCTTGTTACAATATGCCCTTGCATTATTGAGATACAACTTAGGTTCAACACATTTTACATATTCTATTTTATAAATTTTGACAAATATATATTCATTGTCAGCACACACCCTATCAAGATATGGAATGTTCCTTCATCCCATAGTGTCTCCTCAGGCCATATTCAGTCACTACCAGTCCCTCATTCTCCCCCAGTACCAAAGGCAATTTGATTTGTATGACCACAGATTTGTTTTACCTGAGTCAGACTTTCATGCAAGTAGAATCATTTGTGTTAGTTTTTTTTTTATAGTACAACAAATGTTTTTGACATTTATCTGTGTTGTTACATTTATTGATAATTGATTCATTTTTATTACCGATGGTAATTAATAGTATACAGTATTCTATAGTATAGATGTACCACAGTTTGTCCATTCTGTCAATGGACTTTTTTTTTTTTTTTAACATAGTTTAATCACTAAGTAGGAAGTTACTAAATCTGTGGAGCTAGTGGTGGCAGATACTAGTCTGGTCGGAGTTCAGAACAATTTGATATGTATTTCTGATTGTAAAAGTAAAAAAGAAAGCATAGGAAGCTCACACACGGACTAGACAGCTTAAGGATGGATGTAAAGGTCCATTGTACACTGGTATAAATAAGAAAATAATATTTATGATCTACTATCCATAATTTAAACAGGTTATTAATATGAACTTGACTAGCATCCTTATTTATGACCATTACAACCAGGATCGGTGCTAATTTAAGCATTCCTTTTCATTTGAATTCATAGTGATGTATTCGATGTACTGTAATTTTCGTTTCAGAAATGCTTTATTAATAGTCTCATTTGCTTCTAAGAGGCAGAAGCCTACTCAGGTCAGATTAATTAAAAGAGGGTTTTGAAAAAGGATGTGTGTGGAAAGATAGTGAGTACAGAAATCTCTGGAAAATCTAAACAACCAGAAGGACCTCCCTGAAACTAGGCAGAACTTGAGCTTCATAAACTTCGGCAGAAGAATTTAGTGATTTTTTTCTCTAAATCTCTTAGTGATTATTATGAGTTTGCTATATCCATATAGCTATTTATTCCTGGTTACCTACTGAAAAATAAACCATGATTAGCCCATTTTGGGACTGTGTCTTTTGCACCAGGGTCCATCATAAGCCACTAGCTAGTTTAGGAATATTTATTCTTCGATCAGGTGCCCATGTGGTGGAGGTCTTGTGTTAGAGGACAGAGCCGCTTGGCACCAGCCTACTTCTGATGGGACAGATTCATTTAGAAGGGATTAAGCACCAAAAGATACCATGAGAATAAAAAGTCGAAGACAGTAAGTTGAGTTTTGCATTTTGTATCAGGTGCATTTTCCAATAGTTTGATTGAATATTGAGCAGTATTTATTAAGTCCTACTTACATGGGAATTGAGTATTTAAAGGATTGGATGAGGAAAATGGTGAAGATAGTAGTGAGGTAGAGATCATAAAGGCTAATCAAAAATAATGCAGGGAGGGGAACACTGGAGGAGTAACGTCTGTGGAATTAACCAGCAATTAGGACTATGGTAGAAGTTGAAGGGATAGAAAAAAGTAGGTAGTCATAATGAAAGAAAAGTCAACAAGCAAGAGTTACACAGAAACAAAGGAGCCAGGGAAGGTCCACAGCATCAAGAATGCACTCATAGGACTATTTAGTCTTCTTTTCTGAATATGATCCGCTTTTACTTCTCTCATTCTTTTGAGAAACATTCCTGTGTGAGCCTCTTGGGACCAATGTATGTGAAACGGTACCCATACTGGCTCCAGGGTGACTAGAGCAGTACAAGAGAAAGTTCCTACCTACCCTGGAGGACCAGGCAAGACCTGAGTGACAGCTATGTCCCAGAGAGACTTAGGGGCAAGTCATGTATGACATGCAAGAAGTCTAAACATCTGAAGCCTTCCTAAAGGCATAGTTCAAGTTCACGTAGTGAAACTTAGGCTTTCAGGCTGGTGTCGTGGGGGACCAAGAATTACTCTGTGGTCACTTACTTCTGCTTAGCTTTGTAAGGAGGTCGAATATGCTATCCCTACTGAAATCTAGATCTCTTCTATTTCTGCTTCTGCAATCTACCCATTTGGTTGAACCAAATTACATACTCATATCACCCAGGATCTTGAAGGAGAGGCCCTTAGAAACAGGAAATACAAAGAGGAAAAAATTAGAAATAGCTGCCTATGTTCATTCATAACCTTCGTTGCAAGGTAGAGGATGCCTATAGAATGAATGTTCTTCCTTGGCATAGAAGAGGGTGGTGCAAACATAGTATTAGTTAACTCATGGTAGAAAATGGTTGGACAATTCCTGGTTCATTGAAGTCAGTGTTGTATTCACAAAGAAAGGTGATGGGTCAAGTTTGGTGTTAAAGCACCGTCTGAATTAGCAGCATACACACCCTTATAGTACCAGCTAGAGACCATTTTTTATTTCCCAATGAACAATTCCCAATTGTTACCTCTCCTGTGCATGTCATTCCTCTTATTGCTCTTTTTCTATAAGTAGGAATCTGTCAACCCTGGTCCATTTCTCCCCTCTTCACAAAAGTGAAGCTTCATTCCTATTTGTCTATTTATGACTAAAACTGACTCTTTATAACTGGGGACCTGATTTGTATTGGTTCAAGTGCTTCATCTTGCTCAGTGTATTTTCACTAAAATACGAGAATAAGGATGAGTTTGATCTTCTTTTATGCCAAAAGTAAATGATTTCTAAACATTTTTAACATTCTTACCACCTCCACTTTCCTTGTTTCTAAAGGTAAGATAAAATTATTGTTGTAATAAATTCTTCTACAGAAGCATATTTTCCTTAAAGGCATTTTTCTCCTGTAATACTGTGATAGGCATTTATTCATGAACTAAAAGAATGAACTTTTTTTTTTTTTTTACTATTTACAACATTACAAACATATGCCAAACACTGCATACATTGAATATGCCTGCCTCTAAGAAACTTATGGGTAAGTAAGCAGCACAAATGTGCAGAGTTCACACTCTCACAGAGAGTACATTTTTCTCCAGAGAAATTGAATTGAGATGTACTCATAAAAATAAGCACAACTGATTCTGCATACAGCTGATATTAACAGAATAAAATGGTGATTTCAAGTCAGTAGGGTTTTTTTTTGACAAGTTGTATAATCAAATTTTTATAGATGAGATAACTGATAAAAGTAATAACTGAAGATACTTTGTTTTCAACCATCCATCACTAAAAGTAAAGCTAAAACAAAATCATGTCTCAGTATTTTTATTTTTAAACCATTAGTTCACTAATGAGACTATAATTCACAGAATATAGAATTTTGTTTCTTTTGCCACCCTATGCCTCTGAGCAGGATTCCAGTGTGTTAAAAAGTCAGCTTATTTCGTAGTCCTGACCAATTATTCTATGTAGAACATATTTTTCATGAAGAAGTTTGTTAGTGTTTTTAACTTTGTTGATCCAAGTATAATGCTATTATCCTATGTTTATAAAATTGTACAAAAGATGCTATGAAGAATGTTTCTATTCTAAGAAAAATTGAACCACTAAACCAATTTGTAAGTCTTTTCATCCATCTGTTTTCTGTATTTAACTAAACAAACATTATCACTTTATTTTAAAGATATATTGAAGCTGTTTCGTAATTCACTATCTTAAACACCATACAGTTATTTAGTTTCAAGATAGGTTTTTTTCCCTTACAAATCTTTGTGAGTAGCACTGAGGAATAGAGACCAAAATTAGAAGAAATAAAATATATCCTATTATATTTCTTTTCCCAAAATTAATTATGCACAGACTTGATATGAATCCCTAATATATTTGATATCAAAGTATCACTAGTGAGCAGCAAACATTTTTTTAAAACCTCAAATTGCTTGATGAATAATAACTGTTTTTTTATATGCAGGATAGTCTAGCCTAAAAGCTAACTGGAGGCAAAATCTTCTCTACCATCTTCGTATTCTTCTCTAGTGCCTGAGACCTCTTCCCCCATGCGACTGGTTTCTTTTGCCATTTAAGATCATTTCACGGAAGACAGAAACTTCCCGGCATGTGGAAGCAGACGGTTAATGAAATAAGGAAAGTTATGCCCTTGTTAAACATGGATTATTTTCCCCATCTATCTGTCACCTGACAGGGAAGCAGCTACTTCTCTATGAGCTCATTGTGCATGTTGCTCTCAAAATAGTTCTCGCATTCATGAAATGATTTCCCTGTTTATCCACCCAATATATCATAAGATCATTAGCATTACTTATTGTATCTTGTTAGCAGTTAGCAAAGTACCTGCTATCTGACAAGCATTCTAAAAATTTATTAAAGTGAGTGGACTTGTTCGCTGTTTCTAGGTTTTTTGTTTTGTTTTGTTTTTCATTTTTTTTCCTGATTGTTAAAATCCCAGTTGATTCTGGACTCAGCTCAAAATGATCCTTTTCCATGGCAACTTTATTAACTATTCAGAGCTCTTTCTTTCTTCTGTGCCATCCGCTGTATACTCTATTCTCTTACGGCTCTTAAAACTACCTGTTGTGATGATTTGTTTGCATGCCCATCTCTTCTAACGGACGCTGAGATCCTTGAGGAAAGAGTGTTCCTCTTCCTCCCCTTTTCCCATCTCTAGAATAAGGGGGGTAGGCTCTGACTTAATACACTATTCAGTTTATCATTCAGTGTTTGACAACTATTTCTTGAGCATTGCTGTCTGCTGCCCATGGTTCTAGGCACTGTGAATTCAGTGATGAACAAAGCATATAAACCCCTTGCCCTCATGGACCTTACATTCTTGAGCAGAAGTCCGATAATAAGCAAAGAAATAGGCAATGTAATATCACATGGTAATAAGAGGAAAATAGAGATAAAGGGGTGGAGGTATTTTAAGTGCAGTGCTCATGGAAGGCCTCTCGGATCTAGTGACAATTGATTAGTGATTTGAGTGTACTAAGAAATCAGGCTTTGAGAACATCTATTGATAGAGCATTCCAGTTTGTTGCAGCAGTAAGCAGAGCTCAGAGGAAGCAGTGTGCTCTGTGTGGTTTTGAAGACCAGTGTATCTGGAATGGAGGAAATGAGTAGAGGTCAGAGAAGGAAACTGGGGCCAGATCTTCTAGAACATGGCATGGAATTTGGATTTTAAAATGTTCAGAATAAATGAAGAAGGGAACAGACAGTGTATTCACATGAGTTTGTGACTATTACATAATGCAGCTATTTTTCAAATGTACTAGATTTAATATTTTCTAATAAACATTGACCTCATTAAGGCAGTTATTTTGGAATGTGGGGAAATATTTCAATAATGTTCTTACTGCTCAAGACATTTTGGAAAGTATCTCTTATGCTAATGCCTTCAAGATCCCATGGTGCATATTTTGAATATCTCAGATTGATGGAAAAAATCATGATTTTAAATTGGATTTGGTTTTTGGAAACAGACATTTGCCATTGAGAGCCAAATTTAGTGAGTAAAGTGGATAAAAATTCAAGGAACATAGCTTTGACTCCAAAGAAAAGTAGTTCTTTAATGTAGTGAGGCTAAATGTGAGTGTCTTTTAAACTGGCTCAAAAACACATTTCAAAAGAAAATGCCCACATATATATATAGAGAGAGAGTGAGAGAGTCACATTGCTGCTTTGAAGGTAAGCTCATACTCTGTAAAATCTATGGTGCATTTAGTAAAGCAAAATTTGACATTTTAATTTCAAAAATTACAATTCCCATTGTCAGTAACTCCTTTAAAAACTGTATTAGTAGGTGTGTATGATGCACTGAGAGACAGTATTGTTGTTGTTATCCTGTACTTTTTAATAGAGAAACATATAACTGTTTAAATCAACCGTTATCACACAGAGAAAAGAACATGGGCACATATGATTTTCCCCCTCCATCTTTGGCCTAACCTTAAGTGTGAAAAGTGCAGTTTTACTTTGGACTTAATGTATTTTAGGACTTAAATTATTAATGGACATTTTGCTGTGTTTTTGAAACGTTTATAGAAGATCAAAGGAAAATAGAATTGAATCATGGGGAGCACTTGAATGAACAAATTGTCTTTCAGATTTCTTCTTCTCATTGGAGAAGTCATAGTTCCTCATTTTCTAAATAAGAGCTGATTCTTTCTTCTCTAAGTCATTTGTCTCATTATGAACTTGACTTTAAAAGCAGGGATCATGTCGAAATTAAGAAAGAAAATAAATGAATGAAAAAGAAAAAAAAGAAAAGAGGCAAACCAAGAAACAGACTCTTACCTATGAAGAACACATTGACGGTTACCAGAGGGGAGTGGGCGGGGGGATGGGGGAAATAGGCGATGGGGATGAAGGAGTGCACCTGCTGTGATGAGCACTGGGTGTTATACGGAAGTGTTGAATCACTGTATTGTACACCTGAAACTAATATTACACTGTATGATGAATAACTGGAATTTAAATTAAAAACTTTAAAAAATGAAAGAAAAACAAAGATTAAAAAAATAAATAAAAGCAGGAATGAGGTTCTCCATCCAGCATTAACTTTGCTGACAATGTGAATTGCCAGAAACAGCAAGCAGCTAAGGAAAGAATACTAAAATAACTCCCATTGTGTGAAAACAGAGTCTTCATTATCACTCTAAATGGCAATTCCTGTGTTGACGATACTTTTATATTATGAACAAATGGTCTCTAAAATTGCTTCTTGCTACTTAATACAAGTGACTCAAGACAGAGAAAAAGTTTATATTTTAATTTTATTTTATTTTAAACAGTCAAAACACAAACAAAAATTTATCCGTCCCTAGGTGAGCCAATTTGGCCCTCAGTCTCTAAATTCCAGCAAGTTCTTGATCATCAGGAATATGGATATTCTAGATTATCTAACAAACTAAGGCTGTATCAAAACAAAACTCAATCTTATAGGACTAGCGGAGATTTTTTTTTTTTAATAAAATGAGTGTTTGCACTACCATCTCTCTGAGCTTTCCTATAGAAATTTCTAATATTTCTGTACTTAGTTAATTATAAGGGGTGTTTTCCTACCATATATAAATATACTAGTCATTTTTAATAGGTTGTTTGCTTTTACAAGTCTATAAATAACTATCTGAGAGTTTCCTTTTAGCTCTACTTTTTGATATAGTAAAGGTCAATACTTTCAGATTTTCATATATATGAGATCTTAGCAAGGATGTATTTATATATCCTTGGTCGGATTATGAAGTAATTAGCATTGCCCTTATGCCATTCTCTTCCTGGATGCACACATAAAATTTAACTGCACTGACATGCTCATTGGCTCTAGAGGAATGAATGTTATAAGAGTTTTTAATCTTTACTATAGGGCATGTTACTAAGTGTGATCTTGGCAATCACTGAATAATTTGACATATTTGGAAGTAGAAGCTAATTGCACATATGAATCTAAGCCAACTCAATCATATTCGTATTTTTAAAATACTTCACATATAACCTGCCACATTGAAAATTCTGCATCTTGCATTAAAACCCTGCCTTAGAAAATCAGTATTCATTTCAGTTCTACATTAGAACAAGCAGTAGTTATAGTATCTTAAACTAGTAGTCCACAGTAATATGAATATCATCTATCTGTCTATCTGTGCGTCCATCTGTCTCATTTATCCATCTACATTTTCATCTCTGCATTTAATAGACATTTATTGTGGAGACACTATATCTGGTGCTAGGGATACAAAAGTAAACATCATTTTATTTTTGACAGAGAGAAGCTTGTAGGCAGGTCAGGGAGACATATGTAAAAAAAAAATGTACAAAAGTAACATTTGAACGTAGTTCTGTGGTAGCAGAAGAAAGAGTGACTAACTCCCTAGAAAAATGAGGAAACATTTCACAAAGGACATGGCATTTGAGCTGGTTCTTTAAGTGTGAGTAGGAGTTTTCCAGGGCATTCTTGGAATGTAAAGGAGAGAAGAGTTGTCAAAGAGCATGGCCAAATTCTAGAGAAAAGGCTAGAGTGTTTGCAGTGCATGGGGAGTGCATGGGAAAATGGAGTACAATCTAGGCAGGGGGTAAGAGCAATGCTGTAAAGGGCCTTATGTGACAGGCTAATCCCGACCATGAGAATAAAAGTCAGTTACCATTTAATGAGCTTCCAGAAGTAAAACAAATTATACATATTATTTGTCGTTTCCAAAATAATCCTGCAAGATAATTATAAATATCCCCAGTATACAACGGAGGAAAATGCGACTCGGAGAATATAAAGTACAATGCCAAAGATCATAAAGCTAGTCAGGAAAAAAGCCAAGAGTCAAACCTAGTACTGTATGATTCCAGAGTCTTTATTTTTAGAATATTCTGATCCCCATGGGTCCTGTAGGAAATGGGAAGTTACAGGAGGAAATGAAGAGTCGATTATGTTCTGTTGTGTAAATGATAGTAATACGATATGAAAGAAATCAATGAGCAGGCTCCTGCAATAATTCAGAGATCTCATGATGAATTAGTGAAGACGTAAAGAATATGGTGAGACGTTTTTGAGGAGAATTATTGGGATTTTATGACTGGTGATAGCAGGGGAGTGAAAGGAAGCCAGGGATACCTCTAAGGTTTTTAGCTTAGGCCATGGGTTGCACACCATATCACTTGCTGTTCGAAGCCCACCCAGGCCTATTCCTTTGGCGCTCACCTGCGCACCCTGAAGGTACCTCCTGACACTCCTGCAAATCTGTGTCCTTTGTCCGAATGCAGGAAGGAACAGGTTTCTTACTTGGAGGGAAAGTCGAAAGTGCCAGAGCCTTCTCAAGAAGTAGCTCTTACCCAATGTGACAAGCATTTGGTGACTAACTATCCCAGTTTCTTCATGCCTCATTTCAGGTATATCCCTGGCATGTGACGTGCTGGATCCCAGAGTTTCCCAGGGAGACTGAGCTCTGGGTCCCCACAGTAGTAACCAACTTGGTAACAAACCCCTCAATCGCTTTCTTTTCTTCCCTAACTTGCCCGCTCCGCTCCCCTGCTGGTATTTCTTAGCATGGTCTCCCAGACAAACTGCTTGCACTTGAATCTTTGTTCCAGTCTCTGCTTCTGAGAGATCCCAACTAAGACACATGGCAAAGTCTGAAAGGAGTGGGAAAGACACCTCTGAGGGACGAGAACCTGAAATAGAGGACAGTAAGGAGATCAAAAGAAGCTGGGTTTGGCTGGGAAGCTGGGCACAAAGGGGATACTCAGGATCAGAGAGGAAAAAGCCCATTCCTCTGGGACAGAAAAGGAAGGAGGGGGCAAAGGAAGGTGCTCTGGTTAGCTGGAAATGTAAATGGAGCCCACATCTGTGGATTTTCTTTTCTCTGTGAAAAAGAAGAAATGTTTATCTGCCCAGTATGAAAGGGCCGGAGACTAGCTGGGCTAATGGAGAAACTTGAGTGGAGTCTTATTTTGGAGGCCAAACTGGTAACAGGAGGGTTGGCAAATGATACATGAATCACCTGCCTTCCTGTCTTCCTTTCAGTGACATTGCCTTCATCATCCAACCCTTCTACATAATTTCTAACTGACTATTATACTCTTTAATTTCCAGGATCTCTTTTTAACAATTTAGTCAAATGTAATTTAATTTAATTTTCTCTGAAGTGATTTCTTTTTTCCTGGAGAATCCATCTGTCTCCTGCCTAGGGAACCATACTGACACTGACTTAGTGTGTAGAATTTCCCTTAATCTTCTTGCTTTTTGTATAGTACCGCATCCTTGGCCACTTCTGTGCCTGGAGTGCCAGTGTTCAGAACCTTTTGGTTCGTTTTCAACATGGATAGTTATACCCTTGACCTCCAAAGTAGGCTGGGGATGAATAGTTCTCCAATTCCATAAGATGGAAAGTGAGGACCTGAAGGGTTAATTGGTGATGTTACGGACATTATTACAATCTTCACTTTCAGTCAGTGGTCTTCCCCTTTCCTCTATCGGTGATGCTACTAGTTCCTGAACAATTTTTAGGGGCACAATGACCTCCATCTTGCCAGTACACACATACCTGCCTTCACACACTAAGCTGAAATAATTATTTTTCTCTCCCTTGACTTTTCCATTTGATCTTCTCTTTTCAACATTATATATTACAGTTAAATGTATTTTCTACTTTAAATTTCCTATTTTCTCTTGATATTCAGGTGATTTTCAAAACAACAAGATAAAAAAAAACGTAGCTATAATGTCATTGTCTTAATAATTTTATCCACTGTCAATTCCAAGCAGAGAATATAAACATCACTGCAGATAAACTATACATACTATCCTCAAACAGGGTTGATGTGATGGATGGAGAATTTTGGCATTAATGAGGGAAATCTTTCAAGTTTTAATTTCAAAGAGATATACTCGATGTGAGAACCATTCTGGGGTACTGGTAGAGGGAGGAAACGAATATCATGGCATATTTAGAACTGTGTACAGAGACTGGCATAAAGAAGTTATAGTATTTTAGGTACAGGTTTCTCTATTTATGGTGTTTCTTTTTGTCTGGCCCAGTATTTAAAATTTCTTGGATGTTTTTTGTTCTGGTGCATTGGGAGCCCCAGCATAGTAGAGGTGACATCCAGCATTTTCCTTAACACCCATTATTTGCCAGGGTGCCTGGGTGGCTTAGTCATTAAGCATCTGCCTTCGGCTCAGGGCTTGATCCTGGCGTTCTGGGATCAAGCCCCACATCAGGCTCCTCTGCTGGGAGCCTGCTTCTTCCTCTCCCACTCCTTCTGCTTGTGTTCCCTCTCTCTCTGCCTCTCTCTCTCTCTCTGTCAAATAAATAAATAAAATCTTTAAAAAAAAACAGAAAAAACACCCATTATTTGTTGGGTCGCTGAGTTCACGCTTTTATTAATTTCTGTCCATATGAAATTTACACCTAAACCTGTTTTTCATTGAATTTAAAGATTGCTTGTTCTATGTGCTAACCTAAACTAAAAGATAGAGAATTTTTCTTTCTCAAGGTCTGTTGTTTTCTTTAAAAACATGGACACATACACACACACACACAACAACAACAAAACTATGAAACAACTGCCAAAAATAAAGATAACATTATCTTTCAAATGCACATATTAAGATTTGGTATTTGGTTAAATCAATTAAGAAGAGCCAGATACTGAATATTCAAAATTATCTAATATGCTTGTACAATGCATATGTTTTGGCTCATAAAGTTATAAAAAGCTTTTTTTTTACAAGATTATCACATACTATAATAATGTAATTACATGTATTTACACTAATTATGCACTTATATGTAATTATGCTAATTATGTAAGTACATGACATTTGATAAAATATTACTTTGAAATTCACTCCATAAAAGCAGAATGAACTGGATGGTAGAACTATGTGCCAATAATGAAGGAAGGAAAATGAAAGGTCTTAAATAAATGATCTCTACACTCTATTTTTGTTCGAAAATCCTCTAATTCTAAAATTTTAACAATACAGCAGAGAGCCATTGGCACCACATTTGAAATTTAGGTACTTATTTTTGATTTAGGAAGATTTCCTTTTTTTCCTACACAGTTTCTGGATGGAGATTTCATGAAAGCAATGATCGTGATTAATTACTCTAAGCAAACTTAAATACAAATATAAGTGAGAGAGTAAACCAGTCCTTAGTCTAACCCAGTAGCAATGACCAGGCTGCTAAAATTCAACATCTGAAAAGAGAAGAAGGATAGCCTCCCCCACATCAGTCTTCCTGTGGCAACCAGTCCACTCATGTGCTCTAACTGTACCCCAGAGGGAGGGATGGGCAGGATATAAGCAATTTGGGTTGAGTCTCAAGCGGCCAACATTCCCCATGGTGGAATAACATATATGTTGTCCAAGCTTCTGAATAATATCCCTACCATCCATTTTCAAAATTAGGAGATTAAAATGGTGATAAGGACGAGATAAGGCTTTGATTCTATTGTGGGCAGCTCAGGGTATTCAGGCCTCCATCTGCTCCCAGAACAGCTCTTCTCTAAGGATTCAGACCATGAAGAAGCTTCATCAGAAATCACATTCAGAGTTGGGTCCACTCAGGGTAGGGAGCAATGTCTAGGCCCATCAGCCTGGAGTCTAATTTCATTTTACTTGACAAATCATTAATAAATGAACTATGTGAAAAGTGTAAGCTTAGACCTTTCAGGATAATACTGACAAAAGAGAAAAAAAATTACAACTACAATTATAAGACTAAATACGTCACTTCAATCAAGAAACATCAGGGTTAGTAAAACCAAGTTACTAAAAACCAAAGTTTTTTAAACTTTTTTGTTTGTCTTCCTGCATCATCTGAACAATGCAACACTTGACCATTTGTCAAAGTTTATCTGTGCTGCAGTCATGTCCAGGCTAATACAGAATCTTGTGTGTGGGGTAGGTTCCCACTGCTCCTTGAACAGGTTTACTATAATTATTATTTTTGTTTTTATTGTTGTTATTATTAGAATACACATCTTTTAAATTTGTGAACTTGTTCTAGAGCTAAGAAAAGTATGATGCTTTACACTAATTGTATCAAAGGCAAGGCATTTATGTTTTAGACGAAGGCACGCGTGGGGGATAGCAGACTGGTGAAGATGATAAATTTTGTGAAAGCACCTTGATTACTGCATAAGGCATTCAAATACCTAGTTGTTGGCATTTGAATCTGTCGACCTCCTTTTAAACTTTATTTATTGAATCCCCAAAATTGAACCAAAAATGGTGGCTTGGATCCTTGTCTCCCTGAGAAAAGTTTGGTGGGGTTATATACATTTTATATTTTTCACTTTAAGCTTTAAGGAAAGATATGGAAACTGATTTACACCTGAATATAAGCAAGCGTTAAAAATAGCAGCATCAATGTGTGTTTAATCAGTATGTTTAAGAACTATTCTAATATCTGTTCATCAGATATTTGGAACAGCAGTTTGATAATCAAAATGCTAATCTGCTCAGACCATTTGTAATCTGGCTGTGCTTGTGATAAATAAATCTTGAGGGCTAATATGTATCCCTTATGTTGCTGTTATTTGGATAGAAAGAAAAGAGCCTCTAAATTCTCTTATGAAACCAAAGAACCCATCTCCTCCTTGTTTGTATTCCTTTCTCATAAATCCTACCAAACAGATGTGTACACTTGTTGTCAGCTGTATTTGTCACTGTACAGGCTGTCTCTTGCCAGCTTGTCAGCATGTTGTTAGGCATGATTCATTGTGTGCTGTCGGTCCTGTAGTTTCTTTACAAAGAAGCAAATCTGACTTCCGGGCCTGAATAAAAAAGTCATCAGGGTAGTAATCAGTGATGTACAGAACTTATCTAGTCCAATAGAGCCTGACGCCTCCTAGCTCACCTTTTGGTGAGTCAGTGCCCCAGGCTTGAACAATATTGAATAAAAAGGAAAAAAAAAGTAGGTATTGAAGTATTTCTCAGATTAAAAAGTAAAATAAATACATTGATATTCAGGGTACTCTCTAATAAAATGGTTAGACTTTTTAAATGTCCTTTATTATAATAGAATTGAATCTCCTGGGGCTATCAGAATGCTGAACTATTGCCCAATTACCACTTCATAAAACTGCCCATAGAAGATGATACATAGGACTGGAATAAATTGAGATTTCAAACTTTGTGTCAGTCGTAAATCTAGCTCAAGCCGAACTCATCAACGTAATTTCGTTCAGCTAATGAGGATGATTTATACCAGAACAAAATCATGTTGGCTCCAGAGGTGGTGACAAAAGATGGGGCAGAAAGACACTGGGGGGCAAAGATATAAAGCACATCTAAATCTCATCAATGCAGAAATGGTCGGTCTCATTATGGACTTTTACACAGAGTAACCATTTGGTTAGAAATGTTCGATTATTCACTCAAGAGTTTTTTTTTTTTTCTTTCTTTCTTATTCTCTATAGCATCTAAAACACTGTACTAATAAAGTATTTTTAAATATAGGGCAATGTGACAGAAGATTGTTTCTTCTTCCTGCCATTTTAGCTGCAAGTGAGGCATCAGTGATCAATCATAGGAAGCTGACATTTGTTGTCTTGCTAATTTAGAAGAGACGATTACTCTAAAAATGTATAAATAAAACTAAGTTATGATGAAGAACTGCCACCCGTAATAATACCTTTTATGTACACTGTATGTGTATACTCACACGTCCTTCAGCTTTATTCATAAATCTTTATCTTGTACTAATTTCTAAATAATTATTTTTGACTTATTTTGTTCTGGACATTATTCTAGGTATTGAAGATATGGTAAAAAATGACATAGACATTACATGGTTCCTTCCCTCAAAAAAACTTACATACTAATACGGGGAACATTTATATAATATTTATTATTTGACATAATTTCTTCATTTTCTATTTTTTTTTGCAAGGTGTATTGTATATAATATGGATATGTATCAGGTTACTTCTAGTTTAAATAGGCTTATTGTATTGGAGACCCAGAGTGGTCATTTGCCCCATGGCACTTAAGACATTTCGTACGTACATACATGTACATATGTATTCGTGTCCTATAACTGTCCAATGGAAGACAGCGTATGAAATGAGTTTCTAAAATAAATCAACGCTGTTTAAGATTTCAGGTTGTCCTTCTTTCCATCAGCATCTTATAACCAGTGTTACCTCCATATTTTGATTGTAGGGACATCAACTCTACAGATAAGTACAAATTTTCTTTTTATTTTATAAATATGCCTATGATGGCAGAAAGACATTTTTGAGTCTGACAAAGGCTGTATGACAAGACTATTTAATCTTTTATGACAACCAGCTCTTTTACTGAACTTTGTCCTGACATTTAATTCCTGACTCTGAACTCACTTCAGTATCTTCTGAGCTGTTCTCTTATTTCCCTCCAATTCACCACCTAATGTCACCATACTGAGTAGAGTCACAGGCGCTAAGGCTCATTCATCTAGTCCAAAAGAGGCTTGATTTTCTTGGATACAATAATGAATGATGTTGAGGCTTGCCTATAAATACCTACCTCTATTGATGAGTTCTTATCTCTCATAGGAGCCCTTTTTCATCTCCAGACAGGGCTGGTTGCTAAAACTTTCTTCCTTACATTCAGCTAAAATCTGTCATCTTATAGCTTTCCACCCATTTTTTCCCACATCTGTCTATTGAAGCCTCTCAAAATAGGTGTAAACCATTTTTCTCTGATGAATGCCATTGAGAAAGCCAATGTTCTTCTCTTTTGTAGCACTTACCATAATTAGCAACTAACTATATATGAAATTATTGCCTTAATGTCAACTATGTAAATGAAGTTATATGAATTAGCAATGAATTATATATGAAGTTATTGACTTAATACCCATCTTCTGCAGTTTCTTGTCTTTTCCCCCACTTCATCAGTGTTAGCACAGTGCCTGGTACATAGAGAGGTTTCAATAAATACTTGTTGATGAACATGTGTGAATGATTTAGTATTTTAGAATATTTTGTCCTGTGTCTTTGGTATTATAGGCCCGAAGCCTTCCCTTAAATGAAGATGTGTTTGCAAGTGATTTTTTAAGGGAGCGATCCAGGGAAAAATGGTAAGAGTGAGGGAGGCTGAACATGCGGGTAGGAAGCCAGTTAAGGGGGGGATCTCATACAAGGTTTTCTAGAAGGGGGATCTGCTAAGAGTTGTACATCTGGAAACAAGAGAGCTGTGCATTCATGACCCTGCATGAGTCATTAATCAGCTAAGGACCATCACGCCCAGGGCCCAGCAGAGTTCCAGGTACTCCCAGCCGTCTATGCCTAAGGAGCAAAGGGTAACTTGGCTCTAGTATCTTGAAGCCCTCTGCTGAAGAAATGTCAAAGGTGTTGGGTGTTAAAAGATAAAGCACATAGAAGATGAGGGGTAGGAATGTACAAATAAAGATTTAAAAAAATGGCTCAAGAGGATCTAGGTTGAGTTCAAGTATCATTACAATCTGATCTTAAAAATTCTTTTTCATAGTCTCAACATTCTAGCCTGTGAACAGTTTCACATTAAGTATTCTCACCTCCTATACACCCTCCTCTGAAGGGTCTATAGTTGGTTAGATTTTAATCTTGACCAAAAAGAAGAACAAAAGTAACATGAGTCCTATATTATCTTACAAATTTTAGACAAAAGTCTGATACTCTGGATCTCAAAAATTGTCTAATTCAAATTCAGTAATATATATATATTCAAACTTTAGCTTCTTTCTTGAAAATAACGTGAGGCCCACATAGGATTTTGGGATAAAGACTTAAGACTAATACTCAAAGCAAAACTGGGCAGAAACTAAAGACATGGGAATATACTCTAAGAAATTTTATAACCATACCTTGGAGCTTTGGGGGAATAGGACTCAAACCAAAAAAACAAAAAAAGAAAAGGAAAGAAAAAACTGGGAAACAAAGAAATGGTGTGCCAAGCCATTTTAACTCCCATGATTATAAGGTTCACATAAATGACATTTCAATCTACTGATCCCAAGACCTCCTGTAGTAAATTTCAAAATAAATCAAGAAATTGAAACCAAACAACAGAAAACTTGACAGTTCTCACTAATTTACTACTTTGAAAAAAATGTTAAAAATTCCAGGCAGTTCCAAATAAAGAGCTTTTGTTTCTAATACAGTATTTAAGCGATACAGACGAGGCTTCAAGTCTACCTAAAACTTTCTCAATTCCTTCTCTATCATCCTTCAGACTGCAAGGCCAGATTCTTTAAGGGACTAAAGAAGGCCAAGTGATAAGGGGAATGTGGCAGGGGATTTTGAAGTGAAGATAGATGTTAAGGATTTAGAGCTTCTTCACATTCCCAACATCAGATCTGCCTTTCTTGATGTATTTCTGGATTTTAGTCTAGGGGTCTGACTGGGACTTAAAAAAAAGAAAGATGTGAAAAAAAAATAATGAAAGTATCTCTCTCAACTTTTCATTCTCCCCCGGGGGGGGGGGGGGGAATTATTTCAGAATTACTCAGTATTGAAAGTAAAGGTTTCAGAAGAATGACTATTTTACCTTTTCCTTCTCCCTGACATTGTGAGTCTAATAGAGACATATTCTGATCTATGAAAACAAGCAACTACTGATGATTAATGGAAATTTACCCCAGATATGCATATTGAGTGAAGTTCCTTTAAGAGCAATGCATTTTCATGACTCAATTCAGTTTCTCAAAAAATATACAGGAATTGTTCACTAGGAACAATTATTTATTAATTGTCAATTAGTAATAGTACAAAGATGTTTTTGTATGAATTGTATCTTGTAAGAATGTGTATGTAAGTATATATATTTATTGCTTTTTAAAACAAACACTTTCTATTAATTCCTAACTGCCTGCATAGTTGTGAGCATTTTACATATACTAACTCATTTTAATGTATGTATAAAGTATTTAGAAAAGGGGTTAAACAACTGGTTTATGGTCACACATCTAGGAAGTATTGAAAGCTCAACAGCCCCACTGAGAACAAATGGAAAAGCGGGGGGAAATTTTTAAGAAGACTAATGGTATCAAAGAGATTTTCAAGCAATAAGGATTAGAGATTTTTCCAGAACAGAAGGTTATGCTGGGGATCATGGGATGGGGGAACTGTACAACATTGATGAGTTCATGGAGCTAGGAGTCATGAAAGCCGTGACTCAGAAGGCTCAGGTAAATGGCAGTGTTTGCTCTCAATGCATTTGATAGATTTTGAATAGGTGCAGAGCGAGAAAGCTTAGTGGTAAATCTTTGAAAAGCAGAACAAAGGTTAGAGTGCTGGGAAGGCAAGGTCTCTATAACAAAAAAGACCCCACAGTGTGGGAGAAAATATTTGCAATACACATGATGACAAACTATGTATATGCCAAACTGCATATTAAGTTCCAGCCAATCACCAAGTAAATGACAGTACAAAAGTAAAACTTACAAAAAGAGAATATCCAAAGGCAAGTAACAAATTAGATCCACAATTCAATGCTACTGTACTTCACCAGAATGACTAAAGTGGAAGAAAATATTGAGAATTAGAAAGAATAGGGGCTCCTGGGTGGCTCAGTTGGTTAAGCATCCCGGGGTCCTGGGATCAAGCCCCACATTGGGCTTGCTGCTCATTGGGGAGTCTGCTTCTCCCTCTCCCCACTGCTAGTGCATGCTCTCTCTCTCTCTCTCTCTCTCTCTCTCTCTCTCTCTCTCTCAAGTAAATAAATAAAATCTTTGGGGGAAAAAAACAAGAATTAGCAAGAATATAAAGCCACTGAGACACTCATCTGTTGCTATATGGGGTGTACATTGGTATAACCAAATGGAAAGATGTTGGCATTATCTTCTGAATCTCTTTAAATGGCTGCATTTATTTTATAAAAACTCATTGATGTATACAGTTAAATTTTGTGCCTTTCTCTGTCTGAATTGTACTTCAATGAAAATTTCAATAAATATAAAATAGTGTATGGGGAAAAGAGGATGAAAATGTAGAACTGTAAACCTGCTCTTATTATATATTACCTATTCATAAGGCCATTTCTATAGTCCATAATGAATTATTTGACAACACATTTCTTGGGATCCTTAACTATGTTTAAAGTATAAATATGAATATAACCTATTGTATTAATACTTTTTAACTTCATTTATTCACTATTATTGCTAAAAATGTCACTATCATATATGTTGACTTAAATATAAAAGACCTGGCCTTTACTTTTGTTAAAGAGAATTTTAACCAAGATTGAAAATATCTTTTTTTAAAAATCAGCTTTGCGAAGCACAGTAGACCTTTGGCATACATGGCTTTAATATCCATAGTTAAAATCACTAGGAATAATTCCTGAAGGCCGGTGACATATATTGATTTGTAATTTGTTGAGGCACAGATCTGAACCTTCTTGGCCTCACATGTCAGTCACTCAGCTGAGAGTGTGCCTCTCAGTGTGTTCCTTATCTCCTTTAACGTTCTCCAGCTTTGGTAGCACAGGGTGGTTTTTTGAGTATCCAAACACTTACTCTAACAGGTAAATTATTTATAAACCTCTCTCACTGCAGTATCACAGTTTGTAATGATATACTTAGTGAATTAGTTGATTAATGCATATCTTCCTTATTAACTTCCATTAAGACAGCCATAATGTCTTTTATTTTTAATTGGCCACTTTATCATTTAAAATTATTATTTTATCATTATCAGATCGATTATCTTATCATTCTGCCAACAGGATCTCTGGTTCATTGGTTAATGATTAGGTGAATTATATGCTAAAGAGCATTCTCAGATTTGGGTATTCTCAAAGATTTCAGCCTGTAATTATTGAAAAAATAGAGTCAATATTAGATAGTAAAAAAAAAATAAACCTGCTGGTTTGGCAACACGACCATGGTAAAGACCAATTGGCACTAGTCATCCTTTCTTTCTTTGGATTAAGCCCAGATCATATCTGAAGAGTTAAGAAAGGGATCTGGACTAAATTAGAATTCATCTAGTTGTTTAATGTATGTGATATGTTTACACTGTTTTTTGTTGCATTAATTTAAAAGAAAAATCTTAGTGTATTACATATAACACTAAGTTCCTAATATGCTCACAATTAGTTAATACAGAATAAGTTAGTGTATGATATCTTATATATCATATATATCCCTGTGACCTTCACTGATGATTCTTGGTTAACCTGCAACCAACTAGGTGAGATGGTCAAGATAGTGTGTCTGGTTGCTTGAAATTCTCAAGAACTGCCTTGGTCTTACAGGTCTTGCTGAACCTTTCTTTTCCAGAGTACTTATTCTCAGACTATGTACCTAATGAACAGCATTAGTGTCACCTAGGAACTTTGAAATAGAAATGAAATTCATGGACCCTACCCCAGAAACTCTAGAGATAGTACTCAACACTCTGTACTTTCATAAGACCTCTGGATGAGAGCCCCACTACCCTTAAGAAACTTGATTCTGTGAATTCATGAACAGATGATGACTTTATGTTTGGTTTTACTAGGTGCTGTAACAATGAAAAAATATTACCGGTAGCCATTCCATACAGACAGTGTGATTTTCTTTTGGGAGTTTTTATTGCCCACTAAGGCATTTTCCTGATGTGTAATAGCAATAAGCTGCTAGTGTAGCATTCTCCTGATTTCCCTGAATCATATCCTGTCCCTCTTGTTTACCTTCAGATGTTGACTCCCTAATCCCCATCTTAAGTAACCCCTCAGAGACTAATGCAGTGGACCACACCTGCGATTCTGAGCCACCTGTATTAAAAATCCCTATGATCAGGCCACGCCCTCTATCATTCAGGATTTCTGGATGTTAGGGTGGGGTAGGAAGGTGGAGTGGTGAGTGACAGTGTTAAAGCTCTCTAGGTAGTTTCAGTAGGCAACCAAGTTGGAAGACAAGGGAACTGGAGCAGTGGTTCTCAGGAATGGTCCCCAGACCAACAGCACCAATAATCATGTAAGAGCATACTAGAATTCCAAGTTATTGAATCTCACCGAATGCAAATTTGTGTATCCCACGGAATACCTGCTAAATCAAAAACTCTGGGGATACCCCCCATCTCACCGCCTCCCTGAAGTATTTTAAAAAGCCCACCAAGTGATTCTGATGTATCTAAAGTTTTAAGAATCACTAAATTACGGTTGTCTCACACTTCATGCTCAACATGGCACAAACTGAGAAATGGTGACAGTCCAATCAAAGGACTTGAGCTTTGCCAGGGAACCCATCTAGTATTTTCACAGTGAACAAGGATCTCTAGATATAAAATCATTACCATTGTCACTATCAGTAATTTACAGCCATTACAATGTACACACTTCTCATCAAATGCTTGTTGACTCAAAAGCCCCCCTAGAGGTGAAGTCTTAGGGAAGGTTCTTTTGCAGAGAAGTTCCATTGGAAAGTACTGATCTGAAGACTTTCTATTACAGAAAAACTGGTTGCTGAAGGAAAACATGATGCTATTTATGGCTGTGTGTATAACTCATTAACCTTGAAACTCATCTCAATTGCAGCATCTGGTGTCAATGAGCTCTTACAACAGGATTAGCCCTGCCACTGAGCTGCTCAGGAGGATACCAGCACATGTATGAAAGTGTTCATGTAATGAACCTCTAGTGCCTTTCTACCTCTACTTACACTGAGGGGTCTGTTAGGTTAAATATGTTCCAGCCTTCTGGTAATTGGAAAGCTATTACAATTCAGAGATAAAATTGTAATAATCCTTACTTGTTGGAAAACTCAAATCTTGTTGCGCTAAACTATTTTAAAGTAAAATTCCAGTTTAAAAAATACCGTGCAACCATAAGTTGATAGTTTGGCTGGTGTTTTATGCACTTTATTAACACGTTAACTTAAGAAATAAATGGTTATGTGAAGTGAAGTAAGTCAGTCAGAAAAAGACAAATACCATATGATTTCACTCATATGTGGAATTTAAGAAACAGAACAGATGAATATAGGGGGACAAAAGAGAGAGGCAAACCATAGAACAGACTCTTAACTATAGAGAACAAACTATAGAGAACAAACAAACAAACAAACTATAGTTGGAGGGGAGGTGGTGGGGGAGGCGGGATGGGTTAAATGGGGGAGGCGGGATGGGTGGGGGAGGCGGGATGGTGGGGATTAAGGAGGACACTTCTGATAAGCACGGTGTGTTGTATGTAAGTGATGAATCACTAAATTCTACTCCTGAAACTAATATTATACTATATATTAACTAACTGGAGTTTAAATTAAAAAACTTGAAAGAAATATTAAAAATTAACTTTAAAAGTATTAAAAATAAAATACGGTAGTTAACAAAAAAAAGAAAAGGAAACAAATATTTATAAAGCACTAATGTGTGCAGAGGACTTTGTGACACAAGAAAGAACAATCAGACCAAGGATATTTCTACAAAAATGCTATAGTCTACAAGATTATATACACACACGCACGCACACACACATACACACACGCACGCACACACACATACACATATATATATATATGAATACATATACATATGAATATGCACACACACATATATATATATATGACTAAGGAGACATTTCCTTTGGGTTTTGAATGCATGATAATGTGGAGAAAGAATAAGAAGACAGAAGTGAGACAAAGGGAGTGAAAACAATGTGGAATATTTTAGAGAATAGTTTAAAAAAAAAAAAGTTTGGCAAAGTACTTGGGGTTAGTAGTCATCAAAAGACTTAGTGACCAGGTCAAAGACTTTGTACTTTATTCCCTATGCAGAGAAGAGATGTGATGATTTTTTTTCTCCAACAGGGAATTAATATAACTAAGAGAATTTCAGAATCTTATTTGAAAGAATCTTAGAGAAATTTTCTAATCATAATATTAGATAATTTCTCTAAGATTGAAGAGAGAATGGATGAAGAGAGAATAATTCTAAAAACTGAAGAGACAAATGGACTTATGGAAATCAGTTAAAGAAGTTGGAAGGTAAAAAGGACTTGGACTTGAGTAATAATGGTTCAAGTGGGAAGAATGAATGTTAGAGAAGGACACAAAACAGAAGAGCTAGAAATGGTGGACACAGGTGTTAGGAGGCAAGAGAGATGGGAGAGTCCCAGATAGCCTTAAAACTAAGTGAAGCAGTTCAGAGAAGCAGAGCAAGGGTGAAGAACGAGAGAGAACAGGCTATGAGTAACATTTGTGTAATGAATTTGATGTGCTGATGGGAGAACACATTGAAAGTGGAACACTGAAATTCAGCATGGATAAGATTGTGGTATCTGTTTAGATTTTGTCTACATAATGCTAGTTGTTGAGTCCTGGATTTTCCAGAGTGCTGAAGACAGGCTTGAAAGTTTTATTTTTAAAAGACTGTAAGAAGATGAGGCAGCAAATGAAATGGATAAAATCTGATTAGAAAGGTAGAGAGGAAAATAGGTGAATCCAGGATCAATGGGACAGAGTTTGAGATTGATTCTAGTATCAATGAGATAGTAAACAAGAAAAAAAAGAAATAATGCTAAAGATAGGGTCAGCAGTAGTTAGAGTACAAGAAGGTTATTGGATTTCTGAAGTCACTGGCAGTCTTCAAAATGTTTTCACATTGAGTAGTGAAGCCAGAAGACAGATGTTAGAAAGTTGACCTAAAAGAGGGAGTGTAGAATATACTTTTAAGATGTTTGATGTGGGAAAGATGAAAAAAGAGAAAGAAAAGAGATGGAAGGATATATGTACTATCAAAGAGGTTGTGTGTATGTTTAGTTTGGTGTGTGTGTGTGTTTAGTTTGGTGTTTTTCTTTGTTTTATCAATAGCAAAGATTATAATACTCTTTTAATGTTGTGTCATTCAGGAGATATTTGAATATTAAGAGGCAATAATAGAAAATTCATAAGGATCAGAGATATCGCAACTGAATGTAATAACTCATATTAAGGATATTATAGGTAAAACAAAAACAAAAAAACAGGCAAAAAATCCGTAAAGGACATATTGGGTGTATTGAAAATTTGGAATTAAAAATGTTGGAAAATTGGATAAAAATAAATTAGCTAAGTGGTCTATCAATTTTACTGAATTTACTGAAATTAATAACTATATTGTGGTAATTACAAAAGAACATCCTTATTCTTAAGAAACACCCCTGTAATACTTAGGGGTAAGGGCCATAATGTATGCAGTTTTACTCCAAGTGGCTCTGAGGAAAACATTTTCTATGTTTTATATTTTCTATATATTTACTTGGTTTGAGAGAGAAAGAACAAATGATAAAGCAAATGAAGGATAATGTTTATAGTAAGTGAATGGGTAAAGGGTATACAGGTGTTTTGTACTATTGTAATTTTTCAGCAAATTAAAATTATTTTCAAATGAAACGATAAAAACCTACAAGAGGGTCCAAAGTTTGTGGCTGAAATTTAAGACTCAAAGCCAAAATGGTTGGGAAGCTGTCTTCCTTGTCCCAAAAACAACAGTTTTTTCAGCAAATACTAGATATTCATTCTTCCACCTGAAGAGGTCCTTTGTTTCTGAAAAAGCTCTTACACAGCATAATCTCAAGTAAAAAATAAATAAATAAATAAATAAATAAATAAATAAATAAATATATATATAGTTTGTTTCAATGAAGATAGTTTTTAATGTGTTCGAGAACTCACAAGTTGACATCCATTATAGTAAACAACATACATGAGAAGAATTTGGTAATTAATATAAGTTGCCATAGTAGCCCAAAGAAATCACTTCCTCTCATTAATTTTGTTGTAGTTTGTCTGTTGATCAGCTCCTGGTGAGTCCACATTAATTTGATTAGGAAATGGGGCACCTGGGTGGCTCAGTTGGTTAAGCATCCCACTCTTGGTTTCAGCGCAGGTCGTGATCTCAGGGTTGTGAGATTGAGCCCCACATTGGGCTCCATGGTGGGAGTGGAGTCTGCTTGGGATTCTCTCTCTCCCTTTCCATATGCCTCCACAAAATAAATAAATAAATAAATCTTTAAAAAATTTTGAGTGAGAAGTTAACATAATAAGGGGTATGATATCAGACATTATCACTGCTACAAAATAGCAATCCATGAATTCTCTAAGAGAACAGAATGCAATATATACAACTATTCAATAGCAAGAAGATTGCATGGGGCTCCAGACTTAAGGACTTCGACTACTTCATTGAATGTGATGGAAGACCCTGTAGAAAGTGCTTGTGATACTGGAACTTCTTGCGAAGTCAAGTTGTTTTAACTCCAATGATGTACTGCAGGGTATGACTATATGTATTTATTTACATGATTAAAAATAATTTACATTAGTAAGTCCAGTGCATTTTCCAAAAAATGAAGGAAAGGAGACACCATTTTACATTGAATAAGTACACAGACATATCCAGTGTTAATATAATAAAACATGAAAAACAACAAGGCCTGACATTATTGCTTAAAACATGTCTCTTTCTAATTTGTTCACCTCTCTCTCTCATTAGTGATGGTTAGTAAACATGTTCAGTGGTATGTCTCAGGCTCTCCCTTCCACATTAGTTGTGAGAAGCCCAGAAGTGTATGATTGTTGTGGTAGAGTCTATAAAAATATCATCTTAGTATTATTATTTATTTATTGCAAGTTTTTATTTAAATTCTAGTTAACATATATGGCAAAATTGGTTTTATGTGTAGAATTTGGTGATTCAACACTTCATATAACAGTGCTCATGATAACAGGTGCCCTCCTTAATACCGTACAACACCTATTTACCCCATCCCCCTGCCCCTCCATCCAGTCTCGGTTTGTTCTCTATAGTTAAGAGTCTCTTATGATTTGATAACCTCAGACTGTCATTCTTTTTCCTGCCTTCCCTGGTGTTCATCTGTTTTGTTTCTCAAATTCCACAGATGAGTGAAATCATATGGTATTTATCTTTCTCTGACTTGTCTTGCTTAGCATAATACACTCTAGCTTCATCCACATCATTGCAAATGGCAAGATTTCATTCTTTTAATGGCTTAGTAATATTCCAGTGTGTGTGTGTGTGTGTGTGTGTGTGTGTGTGTGTGTGTGTGTGTTTGTACATGCCACATCTTCTTTATCCATTCATCAGTCCATGAACATTCAGGCTCTTTCCATAGTTTGGCTATTGTTGATAATGCCGCTATAAATATTGGGATGCACGTGCCCCTTCAAAGCATTATTTTCGTATCCTTTAGTTAAATACCTAGTAGTAGTACAATTACTAGGTCATAGGGTAGTTCTGTTTTTAACTTTGAAGAATCTCCATACTGTTTTCCAGAGTGGTTGCACCAGCTTGCATTCCCACCAACAGTGCAAGAGGGTTCCCCTTTCTCCACATCCCCAACAACATCTGTTGTTTCTGTGTTGTTAATATTAGTCATTCTGACAGGTGTGAGGTGGTGTCTCATTGTGGTTTTGATTTGTATTTCCCTGGTGGTGAGTGATGTTGAGCATCTTTTCATCCAAATGTCTTCCTTGGAAAAATGTCTGTTTGTGTCTTCTGCCCATTTCTTAACTGGATTATTTATTTTTTTGGGTGTTGAGTTTGATAAGTTCTTTATAGATTTTGGATACTAACCCTTTATCAGGTATGCCATTTGCAAATATCTTCTCCCATTTTGTAGGTTTTCTTTTAGTTTTGTTGATTGTTTCCTTTGCTCTAGCACCTCATCTTATAAAACAAATTATTTAATTGCAAATTTATGATAAAATTGCAAACACTACATAGTGTATCCATTTATAAATAAATGAAGATTATCATTGACTCATAGACCTTTAGAATGTGAACTGCTATACTGTTACACATTTTAACAACTCACTAAGTCATAAGGCAAGTATCTTATTATTTAATTACTAGAATGGTTGTAGAGTTTACCCCAGAACCAGAACACACCTAATAGTAACTTTCACCAATTGATGTTAATTTTATACTTAGGATTTACTTACGCTTATTCTACTCACCTTCCACATGCTGAAGGCTCACATATTTCCTAATAACATTTAGGGACCTGATAACCCCCTCAAACTAGATTTTCTAATCCAGAGTATATATGTCTAGTTGTTGTTTTTTTTTTTTTAACATTTCTTATTACATAATGTCAAAATATAATATCACAGCTCCAATATGAGCTTGGAAAATTCCTCTTTATCCCTTTGACAGGGTATATATAGAAATAAAAACACAAAATTTTAGGGCACCAATGATCAAAAAAGGGCAGATATTTTGATTTGTTACAAACTTCTCAACACCATCTTATTCCATCTTTCCCATAGGATAAAATGTTAAATAGTGTCAAATCAGTCAAGGAAATGAAATAAATTTAGAGCATTTCCCCAATCTAACAATATCCCAGCATTTTCTTCTTTCAAATGAGAATAATTGCTATGTAAACTATAATACATTTAATATTTTATGTATTTTTTATCAAATGTTTCAAATCTACAGAAAAGTTCAGAAAAAATTAATGAACACTTGGGTAGCTACCATCAAGATTTTAAAAAGTGTGTTTTTTTATTACATAGGGTAACCACCATTCTCTGTTTTTAAACTTTTACTACTGTGTATGCCTATATATAATAAATACTACCTGTATTGTCTGAATATTTTTGGCTACCCTTATACCATTGGATCATAGTGGTGATTTTCTTTCTTATCTTTCCCTTTCCAATTCTTCTTTTAAAATGGAATTACTTCTTAACTTTGCCGTCCTGTAGTATAAACCTTAATAGCAGAAAATGCTTATTACTGATGACTAGATTCTACCTATACCTCTATCTGTATGCCTGTTTCTCCCACAGAGAGCATTTTATTGGCAAGGGGATGGCTCATTTGCTTGTGTATCTTTTATTTTACAAAAGTTAGATATTTAGAATGTTGTTTGGAAGTACAACCTTTGCTCTACCCAAGAACTGAGTTAAGGTAGCAGTTCAGATTACTTCTTCATGGTAAACTGAAAACATACGTTCTCTGTATGGTGAAAAAAACAAACAAACCGGTATGGTCTCATGCTGGAGAGAATTCAAAAATTTGGTATGGAATCAAGAGAACTTAGCATTCTCTATGTTTGTTGACTTTTGGTGTCTACTTGGGTGAATTGGATATGTGGACTGCTCTTCAATTAATAAATGGCAACTCATATTACTTATTTTTGTCTGAGTCCTTTTGACAGCATTGGCTTCTAACACACAACTCCCAGGTATCTGTTTCTCCTCTGTTTGATTTGTTCAGTTTTCACAATTTTATAGCATGTTATAGCTTATTGAAAGTATTAATTATTGGTCTGGCAGGGGGGGAGAGAACAGAAACATGTGTGAAGGGGATGGGTCGGGACAAGGATAAAGAAATAGATAAAGTAATGTGGATGGAATTTGTTTGAAAAGAAGACTGATATTTCTCTGGAAAATTAGCCTGAGCTGGTTTAAAAAAAAAAAAGTGTCTTGTGAAGTTTGCTGGGCTGCCTCTGTCCTTCTTTGGAGGGTAACTATCTTTCATTTTTGATTTAATTGTTCAGAACATAGCAGTGTGATAAAAGTTTTTTATGGAAATTTCTCACAGCAACACAATCAATCATATTTCCAACTCATGTGCCGTCTTGAGCCTCTGAGCCTCAAAGACTTTTTTCTGGGGAGCTTACTTGTTAAATTAGCACTGATCAAAGGCTAAAACATTTATCATGCTTATTAGTGAATAAACCTAGCAGCAGGTATCCCAAGTGAGGAAGCAAATCCTCATTTCCTGCAAGAATGAATTGGAAATTATCCAAACTGCTTGCAAACATTTTTCAGGAGTGACGAATTGTCAAAAAGAAAGCAGCTGCTAGATGTGGCAGCAACCAGGGTTAGGGGGGAAAAAAGAGCTTCTTTCGAAGGTACCTTCAAACTAGCCCATGGGGATGTTCTGAGGTTTGAATTACTCTGATTGCCTTGAAATCCTGCATCAGCTGACCTTACCAATGAGCTGTAGAAGAATACCCCGACTAAGACAATTTTGAAATTGCAGATTTTTCACCTTTGCTCTTCCTACCCCTTGTTGTTGTTGTTGTTTACAAGAACACAAATTGACAAGTACCAAATTGATAGACTTTTGTTTCCGTTTATTGCAAAATGCCCAGTGCTGGTTTTAAAGGAGCTACTGTCTCATCAGCATAATTTAATCAGTTAGCAGATGTAACAATGGAGGGAAATCTGCACCGAAAATCCTTTCCTCCAGTTTTAAACTTTGTTAATAAAAATTGAAAGATAAAAATCCTTGGCACCCATATTAAAACCTTAGATCACATTTGAAAAAGATCACATTTGAAAAATAAGTACTTAAAACTTTACTCAGGTAATTGTGAGTGAATGAATGAATAAAACCTAAAATCAGAGAACTATATAATATAAGCATAATTGTTACAAAGTTGTACAGAGTTGAAATCAAGCATTATTTCTTTTATTTTAAAGCTGATGACTGTGCTAGTACATTCCCTTTGTCTCTGAGAATTTTGATAAATTGTGTAATACTTGTGAAGATTACTTAAGAGCAAGATAGAACCTTCCCTTTGCAAATATAACCAAATTTCATTTAGCAAAGGCGGGAGTAACTTACAATATATTTTTGACAAACTTTAAAAAAACATCAGATTCAAGATGAACATTGTGGGTCAGGTACCTGTGGTAGTAACATACATTGGTATCATAAATATAACCACCTGATGAGAAGGAGATACTTACAAAAATTACAAATGATCGGGTACTATTTATACTTGCTTCATTTAAGTTAAAACAAAAAGACAGCTTATTGCTTCTCACACTTTTTTAAAAGATTATTTGAGGACGGGGAGGGGTTGAGGAAGAGGGAGAGAGAGAATCTCAAGCCGACTCCCTGCTGAGTGCAGAGCCCAATGCAAGACTTGATCCCATGCCCCTGAGCTCAAGACCTCAGCCAAAATCAATAGTTGGATGCTTAACCAACTGAGCCACCCAGGCTCCCCTGCTTCTCACATGTTTGACTCCAGTGAGTCTAACCATCCTTTGAATAATTGTAGACACCCCAGTTTACAAAGGACATGTACCTCAGTCTTCTGTGCATCTTGAAAAGCCGGTTGGAATCTTCTGTTAATTGTAGAACATCTGATTCTTTTCAGTATGGATCTGAGCACCCTGCAGGGCTGTCTTTTGCTGTTTGTTATAATTGCACTCGTACTATTGAAACTAGTTGGAAGCAAAAAGGAATCAGAAAATAAACAAGCCCTGTTCCTGGTCAGAAAACTCTTTCTCTCACCTGAAACAAGATTTCATGTGTCACAGCTTAGAAAAATATCCAGAACTGCATCTCTAGCTTCCTTATAAATTCATAAATCATCTATTGTCCCCCAAACTTTGGATTCAGGTCATAACGAGGACTTTCTAGTTAATGCTGATTCAACAAGCATAGGCTACCAGGCCCTTTATAGAGTCTCTTGTCCCTGTAAGTGTCTCTCAGACTCACCCTTGTTTCTACCTCCAGTGCTGCCCCTCTATTCTAAGTCTTCATTACTTCATCCCTGCATTCCTGTTACAGCCTTTTTCTTGCTTATGCATCTCTAGATTTTCCCCTCTAGAACAATATTCTTTAAATAACTTCTTTAGGTAAGATCCATTGACGAGCATAAGGGGGTTTTCTCTTTCTGCTATTCAAGCACCTGTAAGTCAGTTTTTACCTACGGTCCAGGCCACTCTTCTTTGTCCTCATGATGGGTCCTCTATCCCAGTCTAAATCATTCCCTCTCTTTTTCAAGTGTCACTCAACTCATTCAGCAAGTACATATGGGGCACACACTGTGCAGATCTTCACATTTGTTTCCTTATTCTGTTCCCCTCTCAGACCTCCTCCATGCTTTAGATTGAGACTCTTATCCGATAGGAGGCATCTCCCTTTACTGCAACCTGCCATCATTTCTGTCTTTACTAATATCGTCTTGTCCCTCAAGTCAGTACATTTGGTTGAGGTTAATATTTTTCATTACTTGCTTAATATCTTACCCTCTACAACTTAAATGAAAGATATGTGATGGTAGGTATTGCATTTATTCTAAAAAAAAATGTAGACTTTTTTCGATTGTTTATGTACTGTTTTATTATCTTATTTGTTACCAAGTGCCCAAAAGCATATTAATTTATTCATGAATATGAACATATTGGGCTTAGAATCACTTACATGGTTGAAAGAAATGTGAAAGTTGTCCCAGCTATATTCTCATCTGACGCTTGACTTCTTCAACAATGTCTCTGAAAGTAACCCCCACAGCTCATCAGTTCCATCCATATAAACTATATTGTCTAAAATCTCCACTAATGCCAGTGCTGACATTTTTTTTCTGTCTTCTTAAGCAGTACTTTATCTTTCAGTTGGTACAAAATGAAGGCTGGAGAGGAGGTAGTATTAATGTGTCACTTCAAATCCTAATATTACCAACCCTAGAAACTTTATGTTAGGACCAAAAATACTAAATACAATAGGATTTTAAGATCCTATATTTGGTAAATTATGCTACTTTCACACATATACATTACAGCCAAGCATTTTCTGGGTTTTGCAGCAATAGGTGTAATAAATTAAGGTCCCCATTTGAAACACAAAAACCTGTGGTTTTTTTCCAATAAAAACTATGACAATGTAAGAGAAATAATGTTCTCATTGGTTTCCCATGCCCTTAGTGTTCAGCTCTTCTTTGTGAAATAAAATTGCAGATTGTTATGTTTGGGTATGGTTTAATTTACTCAAATATACACTTATGTTTTTGAGTCACCACAGTTTAGATATCGAAAGTGCAGGTTGAAAGTATGGTCACACAGACCAAATACAACCTCTCAAGTCAGTACAAGGAAAATAAATTAAATGCATTGACACTCCCTCCCAAAATTGAGTGACCGCTTTGGTCACCCCTTGTGCTTAGTGCTTATACCAGGAATGGAACTTCTAATAATGCATTTTAACTCTCTGCTACATATTGGAATAATCATTCTTAGGGGTTTGAAGTCTGTAATCTTCTTCTTTATCGGTTGCTGGCCAGGACCTGAGAAGACAGTCAATATAATTATATTATAAATATGTAATAATATTTATAAAAAATAAATATAATATAATCATTCCATTGGTTAATTCCTATCTGAAAACCCTGTAATGGGGCAACAGTATCTTTCTTCAGGCATGTGTCTCCCTTCCTGAGCAGTCAAATTTTTGCAGGTTCTGCTGCTCAACTTCTCAAGAATGTGGCTTTAAAGCTGGAAGGTGTAAAGGTCCTTAGGAAGTATATAGTTTAACTTTTATATTTACAGGTATGAAAACCTGAAACAGAAGATGTGGAATAATTGGATTAAAGCCAAACAAGTCGTGATCCAGTAGAAACTAGTCTAGAATAGCTAAGATGTGTAGTATGGTGAATTAAGAGCAAGGGCTCTGCTCAGACAAGACTGTGTTCAAATCCCAGGATTTCTGCTTATTAACTGTATGCTTCCCAGCATCTCAGTTTCCTTGAATATAAAATAGATACACTGTCAATGTTAAATAACTTACTATATTAAGGATTTAGAATAGTGTCTGGTATATAGTAAATACTAAATAAATGTTAACTCAGATTATACATCTTAAAGAGGTTTACTCTTAGAGAACTGCTTTTGCAGGATAGACATGATGAAATTTATGCATTTTTGGTCTGCTATTTCCTTTATCATTCAAAAAAATCCATAATATGCATTTGAGACATTTCATAATTCCTCTATACACACACATACAAAGACACGTGTGTGTGTGCACACATGCGTTTTTTAAAAAAAGAAACATTGAGAGGCATTTGTTTCTTTCCTGTAATAATCAAAATAATCAAAATAATGTTTTCTAAGAATAAAAACAGTATATGTGCCAAACATAACAAATATCAAAATTTTAGCAAGAAAAGCAAACAGTGGATGTGAAAGGCAGAATGTGAAATGCAATAAAAATTATGGAAAGACAGATCTTAAACTCTTAATCAAGTCCTTTCTCTGTCTGAAATTTAAATAAGGTGTTTGGGGTTAGTTAGTGGATACAAGCTGAAAGTGGCATCCGTGCCGGGTGGGAGCTGCGGGAAAGGGGAAAAGCGCAGTCTTCATGAAAGAAAAGCATTGCCTGACTACAAAATTGGTCCACGGGTGACCCCAAGGAAACAGCTCTAGATAATTAGGTTCCCATTGAAGATGGGCTATCTTCCTTCTTTAAAGACACACACACACACACACACACACACACACACACACACCATACACAATCCCTAAGACTTTCTGCAACCTTGATTATGCTTTTTAGCTATTCTAGCAATTGTTTTATTTGCCATATCTTCCAATAATAAAGTGCACTATTGGGAGACTCAAATATCTTTATTGACCCTATCTTTGTTTAGAAATCTTTCCAGCAAAATTAATCCTAACGCAAACTTTGAATTATTAATCACATAGGTCTAAAGATGAAACGATGGAGACAGCAGTGATATGCATGTTAAAAAACTATTTGCCGAGTGAGTTTTACAAGTATTTATGTTGTTTTTCTTTAAAATTTCCTTCCAAGTCTTTTATACTTGAAAGAAAGCTACTTCCTTTTTATTTAAAAAAAAAATGGTATGAATCATCCATTAAATATATCTCCTTCCACGATCTGAAGTGCGGCACCACATGCAGCATATGCTTAGGAGAAACGCACCACGGTTTCTATCCCAGCTCTTCACTGCCAGTGAATTAGCCTGGTGCTGAAAGACAAACAACCAAGGCATTAAAAGGCTACAAAAAAAAAAAAAAAAAAAAAGATTTTTGTCAATTGGTAAGGAACGGAAAGCAGATTTGGGTAGTAAAATGAATTTGATATGTGGATAGGTATATTGATTGGAAATACTAACAACTAAAGTGCACATGTTGTGCTTCATGCTAGTGCTGAGCAAACTCTCCACTTTGGCGTATTTATTTCTACATTACAACTTCAAATTTTAGTAAAAATACAGCATGTCATCTCCACTGTTTCTTTAGAGTAGGAAAAAAAAAACATATGAGCCATCCAATCTCACTGATAATTTAGTTTAAATATAAGGAACTGGGAAGTAATTTAGCAAAGTATAGGATAACTTTAAATAAACCTAAGCTGTGAACTAAATCACTTAAATATTAAAAGTGCCCAAATTTTAGATTTTGACCCTTTGCCTGGTCCCATGATTGACTCCATAAAATTAAATCTAAAATATCATTGAATGGAAATCCCCCCATTATTTCATATATCACTAACAAAGAAAAAAAATACAGCTAATTAAATTTGATATAGCACTTTCTTATAACAGAATTTTTTTACTTTATACTTATTGAAGGAACCATTTTATAATCAATTACACCTAAGTATTTATTCTGAACATATATAAAAAATGTAAGCAAAATAAATTGGTTATGAAGTATTTAACTTACTCATTTAAAATCTCTTTTCAATTGAAAATACTGTTGACCGTGTCAGAAATGTTCCCAAGTTTCTTGGCCTCAGCTTCACTCAGTAGTTCACTCTTAAATTTTTCCAAGTTGCAAATCAAAATGTCACTCTGGACGTAACTATGAGTCTGCCTGATTAGAGAACTACAGGACACTTTGATCCTTGAGTGAAAGAGGCTTTTTCTAATCTAGTAATTTTCACTCGTTGGACTAGATTTTTTATTCAAGTGAAATCTCACTTAAAGGTAAATATGTTAAAGGGATTTAAAAAAAGACTCTGAGGTAGTCATCGCTGTGAAGGTGGGACATCTCAAACTTAGCTGCGCAGTAGAGCTCTTGTACCAGTTTGAAAACCTTTGTTTGGTTCCAGCTCTTACTGATTAAAAACAAAACAAAATGCAAATAAGGATCAAAATGGTCAACAGATTCAGAAGACAGCAGAGTGCTAACACCCATGCTTAAATCCCTTCTTGAACTCTTGGGTTTAGTCTGCTTTCTGTCCACCAGACTATCTGTTCTAACTTGCTGGAGTTTATTTCTGTACTTGGAAAATGAGTGAAACAATCTCAGAACCTGTTTTTTCCCCCATGATGAGTGAAGTCCTTGAAATTCTTCCTATGTAAATGAAAACATATCAACCCTTTTACTGTTTTGGTTTGTTTTTGGTGACCCTTCATGGTTTTTAGTCTACTAGTCAAATAATCTAGAATTGCTTTCCCATATCATTTTATTCCATGCATGTACTGGAACAGAATGCTTACAAGACAAAGAAAAGGGCTATCAAATTTATAGATTTTGTTTTCAAAAATATAATTTATCTGAAAGTGCCTTGTATTTGCTCCTTTCCTCTACCCACAACTCTTCAGTAAAACCTTACTGAGGCACAGTGGATTGTGTGTGGGGGGGAGGGGGTGTGTGTGCGGGGGTGTGTGTGTGCATGTACACGTAAGTTTGGTTACTGAGTAGGGGTAGTGGTAAGGGATATTGATGATTAAGGTGTGAGGAGATTAAGGAAAATTAACATTTTCCCCAAATTACCTAGGAAAATTATGTTAACATGGTTTATTGATGATCACTTGTGTAATGGTTCAACTACATGAGTGGACCCAACCCACATTTGATCAATTTGGCATAGATATAACAAACATCTATTTGTGAATATTGGCAGAAAAGAAATGAATTTTTATTTATTTAAATAATTTCTGATTTAAAGTCATTTGATATTAACATTAAAAGCCATATGAACTTTTTTTTTCTTTTTTTAAAAGTAAGCCACACTGAAAATTACTTGGTTTGTGTGAAGTTTACCCTAGTGCTAAAGGGACTCTTTTAAATATAGTTAAGTAACACAGAATTATGGTTGAAGATAAGCTGGAGGCAAGGAATTAATGAAAATACTATCCTGTTGTGGGACCCAGAAAATTAGGAACTATAAAATGGGTATTATATTTAGCAGTGTTAAAACTATTTGGAGTTTGTAGGTTTGGGGATTTCTGTAAGCCTTAATATATCTAGCTTAATAGTAACTTTGAAAAATAATGCCTAAGAATAGAAAAAAATGTGTATGTTAAAATTAAATAATGTTTGTGAAACTGTCTACTTAAGTTTTGTTACATGTGTGTGATACAGACCAATTTTAGTTCTAGTAATCATTGTAGCTCACATTTTAAGCAGAAATACAGATGCACAAACCTTAAGTACACACACTAGTGGAAACTCATTGTGTATTGAGGAGATATTCCTGAAGAGTTTGACTGAAAAAAAGCCAGATATAAATTAAATTCCGTAACTTTCTATTTTCAACCATTTGTGCTTAATGTTATAAAGATAAACAGCGTCAGTGGTTATTTTTGGGGGAGAATACTTTCTCATAAATGCATAGGCATCTTTGTTGTTATTTTCACTTTCAGTTTTTTGAGTTTGTTGGAGTTTGGCAATAGGCTGATATACTCCAAGCTCTAACTACTCCAACTTGCAGAACCGCTTGTCTAATTGGTAGTGTTCAGGAGAAGATAGAGCTTTTCTCATTTTCAAGCTATCATCTCAAATAACTCCTTTCAGTTTAGGACCCAAAAGGGACTATTGATAAAACTTTCATATTTTTTTTCCCAACTGCAGTACCTAAATATAACTTAACTGTTATATTTAAGAGAGAACATTATGCAGCTGTAAAAAAAAAAAAAAAGTGAAGACACTCTTCAAGATACATTATTATGTAAAAAAAGCAAGGTGATGAACAAACTCTAAACAATAGTATATAAAAGTAAAGCGGTCTCGGGGCGCCTGGGTAGCGCAGTCGTTAAAGCGTCTGCCTTCGGCTCAGGGCGTGATCCTGGCGTTCCGGGATCGAGTCCCACATCAGGCTCCTCCGCTATGAGCCTGCTTCTTCCTCTCCCACTCCCCCTGCTTGTGTTCCCTCTCTCGCTGGCTGTCTCTCTGTTACATAAATAAATAAAATCTTTAAAAAAAAAAAAAAAAAAGTAAAGCGGTCTCTATTGTGTTGCTCCCACATGCATGAAATATTCTGAAAGGACAGTGGAGAAACTATGAACATTTCCCTCCTTTACTCCCACCCCTGAAGGATGGGTGTTGGGTAACAGGAGTAGACAGGGATTTTTTGCTGTATAATCTTTTGCACCATTTAAAAACTTTTAAATAATATCAATGTGGTAATGCAAATAATGAAATGCTAAAATTGTCCATAATTAAGGAAGAATTGATTTTAAATTTGATTATGATTTGTTTACTTGGACCCCTTGCTTCCTCTGAGCATAAATGTCACACCTTACCTAAAAGACATTGCGAAGACAGCAGACAAGTCATTCTGTAATTAAAATGGTAAGTCTTAGTTGCATTGGTAAGGGTGGTATCTTACCAGCAGTCATCAATGGCAGTGGTGATGATAGCAGTTAAAGTTGTCAATCTGATAGTGAAGTGAGGAAGTCAGAAAAAAGAAAAAAATCAAACCTATAGCAAAACAGAGAAGGGTCAGGAGCCAAAACTAAGAGCATGAGTGTATTGTGAAAGAATTAAAGGCAGAGATAGGCTTATTTTTCATCTATGAAAAATAAGAATAGAAAGGGAAAAAAGTGGTTCAAGGTTCCATGTATCTACATTTTGTGACTCTAACACTGACACTGAAAGAAGTAACAAAACAAACACCTACTATGGGTCAAGCATTTTATATATTATTCAATTTATCCCTCCTAGCGATCAGTTTGTGGTTATGCATCAAGTTACCTTAGCTATTATGGATATTTCGATGGAAAAGTTTGAAAAGCACTTTTCTACATCCTCGTGCCCAAGTGCAAAACCAAACAATTCACCATCATTCTTAATCCTTCTATTGCCGTGGGCAAGAAAAGAGCAAGGCCTCAACCCTACTGTTTATTGTTGAATCCACAGCACCCATTTGGCATATTTAGCAGGTAGTTAGTAAACATGTATTTAAAAAACAGATGACATGTTCGGGGCACCTGGATAGCTCAGTCAGGAAGCACCCGACTTTTGATTTCAGCTCAAGTCGTGATCTCAGGGTCATGAAATCAAGCCCGCTTCAGACTCTGTGCTCAGCATGGAGTCTGCTTGAGATTCTTTCCCCCTCCCTCACCCACTGCTCTTCCCCTGCTTGTACTCTCTCATGCTGTCTCTCTCTAAAATAAATAAACAAATAAAGTCTTAAAGAAAGAAAAGAAAGAACAAATGACATCTTCTCTGGGTTCCCTCTCACCTAAACCTCCCTTTCTCCTAAACCTCACTTTCTGATTTACTACCCTCAGAATCATCTTTTGAAAATACAATCCTAGGCATGCCTGTTTGGCTCAGTCAGTTAAGCATCTGACTCTTAATTTCGGCTCAGGTCATGATCTCAGAGTCATGAGATCGAGCCCTGCATGGCCTCTGAGCTGGGCATGGAGCCTGCTTAAGATTCTCTCTCCCTCCCCCTCTTCCCCTTCCCCCTGCTATCTCTCGAAAGAGAGAGAAAGAAAGAAAGAAAGAAAGAAGGAAAGAAAGAAAGAAAGAAAGAAAGAAAGAAAGAAAGAAGGAAAGAAAGAAAGAAAGAAAGAAAGAAAGAAAGAAAGAAAGAAAGAAAGAAAGGGAAAGAAAAAAAGAAAAAAGGAAAGAAAGATACAACTCTAATTATGTCATTTTTGTGCATAAAGACCCTGTTACATGGAGAACAGAGTCCAAAATCTTTGTAGCGTATGCATTCTTAACTATTCCCTGAATATACCAGGAAATCCCCAATTCTTCTGTTCTCATTTTCTTCTCTCTTTACATACAACACCCTTTCTTTCCTTGTCCAATTTGTCAACACCTGTTTCTTAGGGATTACCCAAATGTCGTGTTCTCTGCTGTGTTTATTCTCCTCTTATTTCTTAAGAATTAATCCCTCTAATCAGTGTTCTAGGATATATACCTCAAATGGAACACTCTAGCACATTTCAGGAAAATTAGCTGCTTCCATCTTTATATTCACAGCATCTAGCACAGTAGCTGGGGCACATCAAAAGTAAGCATTTATTAAATTGAACTGAATCTTAAAATCTCTGTCTTCTCCAAAGTTTGGGAATCTCTTTTGGGAGGGGCTCAATGACTTAACATTACTCTGTTACGCTCAATCTCTAACTCACTGTGGACATTTTCAGATTCTTCCCCATACAGTGAGGTGCCATCACGGCTCTTGGCTGTCATATATCTCTGTTCAGGGCCCCACAGCATACTCTCTGTTCACTTAGTCTGTCACCATCATATTCCCTTTTAAGTAACAATAATCTAAAATTTATATACTTTGTGCTAAGAGATTTATCTATCTCACTTAAATATCACAATAATTTTTGAGGTTGATACTATGGTTAAGGTCATTTTAAAAATAAACCTGAGATAGATTGTTTGACCAATTCACATGGCTAATGGCAAAAATAGAAACTGAATAATTTCTTTGACTAAAGCTTATTTATTTTCTCTCTGGAAGTCTTCCTGTTCTTTTTAAGGTTACTATTTGAGGAGCATGTACAGAGGTAAAGGCACTCACTGTACTAGGCACTTTCCGTGTACTGTATCTCTTGATCCTTATAACATGTGTTGTTCAGCTCAAGCTGCTGGTAGTCCCTTGGTTAGGTAATATGCCTCTACTTACATTGCTAATAAATGATCACCATCTCATAGGTCTGACCCCAGTATTTATTATTGTATCACTTTACCACCACCGTAGAAATTTGTTGAAAGAATGGATGAATGCAAGTATGGATATCAGAATATCTGTTTGTACAAAAACCTATTGCCCCAAAGCACTGTAATCTTCTTAGTGGAGAATCCCAAAGAACATCAGAGGGAGGACAGCATAATGAGCATGAATAATTCCCACAGCTATCCCAGACAGAAGGGAAGGAAAGAAAGAAATGCAGAGGCAGACATACCCTCCCGGTACTTTAGGCTCACGAATGTGTTTTTGTCAAGAGAGGCTTTGAGTAGAAGCAGGACAGTATAACCGGGGAGAAGTTGCTTTTCTTGGGGTGTAGTCTCTTGAATAAACTTTGAATCGATTCTCTTAATTTTTAGGTTACTATGGTTTTTCTCTATAACACTTCGACTTGAAGAATTTGGAGAAGGGGGCATATGAAAAGATAGATTTTAATGGAACTCTCTGTTCTTTTTTATTTTATTCTGCCCAGTACATCCCGTGCAATCTCTGCTAGGGCACGGAATCTGCTTTTGGCTGGAGATTCCTTTTTCTTAAAATAAAAACAGAAGAATACAACAGGCTCAGAGAGCATTTAAATATATCCCATATGGGAGGGTCCAACCGTTATCCACAAATTTAGGCCCAACAAAGTTGAATGCTTTCTTTAGTCACTCCAGAAAGTGAAAATATCATTTTCTTTTCTTTTCTATAATAAGAAAATCAGAAAATCTGGAAGGGGTTTTAAATAAGCATTAGGCATATTATTTATATATTTTTTATTTCCTTAATTCTTCAGTGAGATCCCAACATTAAAGAACTTTTGGCAGGTGAACACCTTCAAGAGGGTAAAGTACCTGCTGACAGGTAGGTGTCACAATATTGTAGCTTTCATATGCAAATTAGAACTACTGAGCTGGATTCTCATCAAGGATTCACAACCTGAAATGCACACTTAAAAGAAATTAAAATGTTTTAACAATAAAATAGGAGAATATTAATCTCCAGTTGACTTTGATGTGACAGAATTTAAAATCAGCAGCAATTTCCTTAATAGGGCGATTGCTCCTCCTTTTCACCATAATTGATTTTAATGTCAAATAAAAGATCAACATTTTGTCAGCCAGGCCCTAAGACTTCATGTCGTACTGGAGCATGTTTTGAGCGAAGGTGTAAATCTTAGAGTGGGTTGAATGGTCATGTTTTTCAGATAGTCAGGGACTGCAAGTCAGATTCTTCACTTAGGAAAAGATTTATTTGAACTGTGTAGCAAGTAGACATTGATAAATAAACTTACCTTCCTAAAGGAGAATAATTGCTAGGAACATGAGTTTCCACATGAGGCATGGGCTCAATTACTCCATTTATTTATGTAATCAGGCAAAGTTCCTGACGTATTCCAGATAGAGACAGTGTATGTGCACCAGTCGCGTGCTTGCCCATATCTCAGTGGCAACCGTGAGACTTGAAATAAGGGCTGATGAAGTAAGTTGATTATTTTGTATTCAGTCTTTCATCTAACATTGTGTATCAATTTCCAGTCCTTTTCATGACTCAGGAATTCATATAAAGACTCAGGTTTCTCATGTGCTAAACAGCAGATCTGGTCTCACACAATTATTCAAAAGCCAATGTTCTCCTCAGAAATTTGGATATATGTTTTGATGTGAGAAGTACAGTATCCACACACTAACTGTGTGACTCTGGGGCATTTCTCTTATCTCAGTGTCATTTTCTAAAAAACTGGGGGTTAAAGTAGAATCTACCAAGTACTTTCATTGTAATGATTAAGTGTGTTGATCTTATAATTGTTTCTGGCACATGGTAGAAGCTACTGGTATCTCTCATTGTCTTTTATTAACCAAATAGTGTATTTAGACTATAATGGATTTCTAGGCCTGAGTTCTCTCTGAGAAATCAAGATTTTAGAATTAAGGTCAAAAGGTTGCAAAATAATTTTTGAAAATAATTCAAATTCACCAAGTACGAGATCGGTGTTCATTCACTTATCAACTATTGATATGCACTGAGCTATCAGTGAATAAATACAGATCTTCAATTTATAAATAAGCCAGTAATTGAAAATGCCAAAATATTTGAATACTAACAACACATTCTGCCATCAAATGACGATTTGTTTTAATATAAAGAAAGCTTAGATATAATTCACACCAAACTTCATAAACAAAAATAGTAGCAGATTCAAATTTTTAAAATTAATCTCCAGAATTTAAAATTCAGAAAATAGTATTTCATTACAGCAAGGATGCATGGTTTTAATTCAAGTCCCACTTTTAGTTCTGGTTTACATCTAGTTCTTAAGGAAACTGACCTTAATGAATACAGAATAAGTTTCAAAAATTGTGCCAAACTTGCTTACATGTGTTATCTCAATCAATTATAAAAAATCTGTAAAACAGATATTATCTTTTTATTATTTGATAGGTAAGGACATTGAGGCTTAGTGAGATTAAGTACATTCCAAAATGTATACAGTTTAGTAAATGACAGATTTGAGCTATACCTCAAACCCATCTCCTTCCTGGGAAAATTCCATTTTAAGGGAAGAATAGGGGTAAAAGAAGAGGTTTTTGTTTTTTTTTTTTCCAATCCAGTCAGATCCAGGCAGATTCTAGGAAGAGATAGGGGTAATTCTTAGAAAAGTAGGATGTATAAAATATCATGATTTCAAAGTCCATTCTTTACTAAATGGGGTTAGTTACCATATTCAGCTGGAAATAGGTTTGCTGGGCATTCATATATGTGCTTAGCTATCTTTGAGGGTGCAGGTAGGGGGAATTGATGTAAAAGTAGAACTAAAGGAAGATTTTTTTGGTCTAGAAAATAGCAAAAATTAATCATCTTGCTAAACATAGCCCTTACTCCCCAGGCAGAACACAATGGGGAAAATGAATTGCCTAGAACACAGAAAGGATTCAGAGTAAGGCTAAGAAAGGTTCTTTACTGTCACAGTCATGCCCATAACCTAGCACAAAAGAGTCAACCAGCATTTCCCTCATTGTTTTGAAAGGGCAGCACACTTGTTAACGGAAATAAAGTGTCAGTAGATTAGAAATGGAATGGGGATAGATCCTGGGTAATTACTGCAAATGAATACTTGACAGGGTGTCTATGGTACATGGGTTAATTCATTTTAACCTTAGTAAATCAAGATTGGTTCAGATACTAGTAAGAATTAAAAATGTACATGAGACCCTGTCATTATAACTTCATAAATGTTGGCTTAGACATTTTCAAAAAGTTTGTTAGTTTTCTTCATAAAGAACTTCTCTTAGTATTTGTTATAGTGGGATATAGTAAAACTTACGTGCTTATTGCTGTCAGATTCTGGTGCTCTGAGTGGGCGAACACCCTTATAAAATACTGTATTATTTTCCTTTGGTTATTTATTTTGTTTTTCCCTTCCTTCAAATATTGCTTTGCCTTGGTATTCTATGTCTTACAATTGAGTCTAATCAACATGGGTCATCACAAATAGATGATATTTCTTTTGTGTTATTTTCACCTGATCAACCTAACACTCATTATGGAAAGATGGTAAAGTAAGTGAATAAACTCCATCTCTACTTTCCTCAAAAATAGTGAAATGAAAAATAATTGAAAAATCAAGAGAGAATTTGTATAAATATTGACCTGTCTAGTTTGACATCATTTGCTACCACTTTAATTTTTTTAATTTTTTTTAAAGATTTATTTATTTATTTGAGAGAGTGAGAACGCATGAGCCAGGGGAGGGGTAGAGGAGGAAGGAGACAAGCAGACGAGCTGCTCAGTGGCTTGATCCCAGGACCCTGAGGTCATGACCTCAGACAAAATCAAGAGTCAGACACTTAACCAACTGAGCCACCCAAGCACCCCATTTGCTATCACTTTTAAAGGTAGTTAGTTGCAGGTGTAATTCTAAGTACAGACACAGCCAAAATGAATACAAAGTCAATGACTGCTTTGTTTTGACCATGGTGCACATTTCTGAGAATTTTATGAAGGCAATTCTTGACATGAGAGGTGCTTTTCTAATTCATCAATAAAAGAATAAATAAGGAACCTGGGTCTATCCACTTGAGTGAAAGTCCTGATGAAAAATCGGTTACAGAAATTGGCTCTGGTATAGAATTTGGATAATATTTAAAAGAGTATCTGTAATCGTATATTTCTGTTCTCCTATATGGTACTGAATCATTTGAAAGTAACATGAAAACTTATCATCTGGCTATATTGAGCTTTATATTTGAGATGTGAATTGTAGTATCACATAGTTGATCAGTGACGTGACCTGCAAAGGGATTTACTTCTTCTTCTTTTTTTTTTTTTTTTTGGTGCAAATTGAATACCAGAAGATACTTCATCTCACTTCATGATGAATGACATTAATATAAAATAATGGAATCTATGAAGGAAGTGCAATATAAAAGATATAAATACATATAGCATTCAAAATATAAGGAAAAATAAACCTTTAAATATGATTTGTTAAATAGAAATCATGTTTTTCAGTTTGTATCATCTCCTTTGTTTACTTAAAGAAAATTTTGAGAAATAAAAGATGAGATAAAAATTACAGAATAAAACTAAAAGGGCTATCAAAAAGAATGAAGAAAGATCATAGAAAAATGGATGTAGCATAGTAGAATTAGGATGACATCACTTGAAATCAAGAGTTTGCAATGCAAAAGATTGAATTAGAAAGTACAGAACAAGCAAGAAATTCTTCCAAAACAAAAGAGAAAGACAAAAGCTGTCAGAGAAAATAACACCTGACAACAGCCCACAGCAGCAACAACAAAAAACCTAATACATCTAATGTGATTCTTAATGAAGTCTCTAGAACAAACAGACATGGGTTCATGGTTAGTTATGAGGGAAGAAAACTTGTGGAATGATAGAACCACATGTAAATTAGGCTCATGGTGAACAGAGAAGAGATAGACAAGTGGTAAATGTTAAGACACAACCTAGTGATGTATTTGAATTTAACATAAATTAAAAATTTTTCAAACATCCAGAGGAAATATAGAATAACTATTAAAAGAAAAAAAGGAAGAAAGACAACTTTGTATCTATAGAAAATAATGGAACACGGTTTTTAGAACTTGAGCAAAACAGAGGGTAATTTCTAAATATTTAACTCATGAAAGTCAATTATTCATATTTGGCTGCTAAATATACAAAGAGAATCACCTGTATAATTAAAATGCACTTTATTCAAATGAAAAGTGAATACAAATAAAAACACAAATGAAGAAATTATAGGAAAGGTATGGAAAAATTATGAAAGAAGAAGAAGTAACTATGCAAATACAGAATAAAATCTAAATGACTCATATATATGGGTTACAAAATAGTAAAAATGTTAATTTCTGGATATTAAGATGTATAATGAAATAATAATTTAACAATAAAAAGATAAAGCTATGGCATATATCAATAAAAACAGCAAGCCTGGCATTAAATAATAAGTAAAATGGTTTAATTGCCTAACTTAACGTAGGCTAGAGTTGAAAGGAGTTTTCCTACCATTTATATTGATGAAAATTGAGAAATTTTAGTCCAGTGATTTTTTTTTTCAAACTACAGATCTTTACTTCTAGAATTTAAAGCAGGTTGCATGCCTTTTAAATGACTAGCTTATGGACCAGAAACCAGTTTATGTTGCATAATATAGAAAACATGGGGGCAAAACAAAGCCCCCAAAATGTAAAAATGCAAAATAGGATAACAAGTAAAATATGATGATAAAAATAAAACTAAGCATATTCATTGTAACAATAAAAAATGAATTTGTTGTACTAAAAGAGTAAGAATATCAAATTGGGTCAGAAATAAAATCCAGCTCCGCTAATTATAAGAAAGTTATTTAAAACAAGATTTTTAAAAATTTTTTCTTAAGTATGAACAAAAATATTGGAGAAAGGAAAACAGGATGGATAATTTGAATATCAGAGGAAGATTATAAAGAAAAACACTTTCAAGAGTAAACAATGTGAGATCTTCAAAGATGCAGAATTTTATATATCTTAAAAATATGCAGAGTGTCCAGGTGGCTCAGTCTTTAAGCATCTGCCTTTGGCTCAGGGCATGATCCCAGGGTCCTGGGGTCAAGCCCCGCGTAGGCCTCCCTGCTCCGCTGGGAGCCTGCTTCTTCCTCTCCCACTCCCCCTGTTTGTGTTCCCTCTCTCGCTGGCTGTCTCTCTCTCTGTCAAATAAATAAATAAAATCTTTTAAAAATATGCATATATTTTGAAGAAACAATGTTATTTCAAGGAATTTTCACCTTTTAGTCCTAAGTCCTTCACCGTTTCAGAATAACAAGTGGTGAATGTGTACTTAACTTTCCTGTGTTTCAGCTGTAATTCATCCTGTTGTACATTACATCCTGAGGACTTACTTGTCTTATAACTTTAAGTTTGTACCTATTGACCACCTTCCTCCAAGTCCCCCCACCTTACCCCACCTCTGGTAAACTAAAATCTGATCTCTTTTTCTATCATACTTTTATAATAGTGAAAAAATGTTAGTTTTATAAATATCGAACAGTAGAGAATTGGTTATACATCCATGTCTTGGACTATTCTATTAATTAAAATGTGCAAAAGGTTAATATTTATGATATTTGAAATACTTATGATATATTTATAAGCTTCAGAAGTGATTAGGCTTTTTGTCTGTATGAATTCTGATGTAATAAGCACTATACCTCTAATAATGAAGATAACCATAATCATTTTTCTCTTCTGTATGTTAGGGTGTTTGTCTTGTTCCCTAAATTTACTATATTCTAAAAGAAATAAATGCAAACACAACTCTTATAGACTCAGAATCATACCCATACATTATTTGTTCATGGGTTTTTTGTTGTTGTTCTGGGTGTGTGTGTGTGTGTGTGTGTGTGTGTGTGTGTGTGTGTTTTAGGAGGGTTGGTGTGCAGAGGGACAGGGAGAGACAGAATCTTAAGCAGGCTGCTCCATGCCCAGCACGGAGCCCCACACGGGGGGGGGGGGGGGCTAAGATCATGACCTGAGCCTAAATCTAGAGTCAGATGCTTAACCAACTGAGCCAACCAGGCATCCCTGTTCATGGTTTTTAATACTAAAATTATAAGTGGAAAACTTTTTAATCAGCTGTGGCTTTATTTTTTCCTTTTTCTATATTTCTATCAATGTTAGCACACTGGAAATCACCTACACTTTTATGCTAGACAGAATGAGGTTCAAATCTGCCTCCACTATTTACTGTTGGTAGTAGCCTTGAGAAAGTTGCTAACTTTCTTTGCATCTCAGGTTCAACATCTGCAACATAGGGACATTTTCCCACCGTATTGGTCATTGTGTATATTAAATAAGTACTTAATGCAAAAGTGTCTGGTATACTGCAGAATCCATAATGGCTCCCTTGAAATATTAAGAGCTTTAGTGGCCACACATAAGCAAATCCTGCAAACAGTTATCCTTCTCTGTCACTTTTTACTCTTTCCATTAAACTGTATGGGGATGAATTGAATCCTTGCCCTTCTGACAATATAGAAATGGCTGAGGAGGAAGATCATTTCTGGGAATAGACATATTTCCCAGTTGAGATAAACTGACAAGGAGGATGAAAGGTCATTCTAGAGAAACAATCCAAATGAGTTCTTACTACCTAAGATGTCCCAAAAGATTCTATAGGAAATGAAAGTAAAAGTGACAGAAAGAGCAATGGTGTTAATATGTTTCTAAAGTAAAAGGCGTGTGCATTTCCTAATGTGAGCAAAATGGATACTCTCAGTGTAATGTCTAGATCTCTGATGGCTTTCAATAAGTGCTTAATAATGGCAAGGATAATGTGATTATTTTTCCCCCTCTGCCCTTTCAAGAGCTCTCTGAAGTGAGGGCAGTCTATAATCTCTTAATATCTCCAGGTGACTGTGTTAAGTAGCATTACCTGGACTAAGGAAAGACATGCAAACAGGAAGATCAAGGTCATGGATGGTTACCATTTGTGCTTGGGTATTTTGTCCTGCAATTTTGAATTCAGTGAGACCTCTTGTCACACAATCACCTAGAGAGCTAGGCCCAGGAGAAATAGAAGTAAGCAATTAAAATCCCGTTTGCTGCCCTAGGCTTGTTTTGAGTTCATTGTTCAGCAGATGAGCTAGTTCAAGAGTTTCACTTTCAGCAGTTCATTTGATTGAACTTGGGACCAATAAAAGCAAGAGACCAGATAAAGCAAGAGGAAATAGCTGTGGCTTGGGAACATAAGTAAAACTGGTAGTGATAAAAAATAATCTATAAAGTGACAGCTTCTAGACTGCTTTATTTTCAAAATTGTTAGATTGTGGGAAGGTAGTAAGGTCTAACTTTGGCCCATCTTCATCACCTGGGCCATTTTAACATGTCATTTCGCAGAACATGGTGGCTCCAAGAATCATCACGGTCTTTTCCTCCTTTCTTTCAAGCAGTGGTCTTGACAAATTGCCCCAAGATAAATCTTCTGCCAACCTTTCCTGTTCAGTTTGATCCCCAGTAGTCATGGTGAGCTCCTAACTTTCAGATGTGCATTTGATTGAAAAAAATATGAATAAATAAATCGGATTTGAGAAAGTGATGAGACCAAGACATATAGCATCTCACACCACAACTGCTTTAAGATGGTTCAGAAGACCTATAGCACTTAAAACTTTGGTGAGAAAAGAAATATGAGAAGAAGATATATAAGAGAAGAAGAGATTTGGTATTTCCTTTTTTTTTAGAGATTTATTATTGAGAAAGAGAGAGAGACAGAGAGAGAAAGTACGTGGGAGGGTGGGGCAAAGGGAGAGGGAGAGAGAAAATCTCAATCAGACTCCCCAATGAGCATGGAGCCTGACCTGGGGATTGATCTTGTGACCCTGAGATCGTGATCTGAGCCGAAATCAAGAGTTGGATGCTTAACCGACTGAGCCACCCAGGAGCTTCTGATATTTCTAATCTCATGTTATTGAGTGAGATTGTGAAAATAGATATCCTCATTAGATAACTCTTTTAGTGTGATTCCTGACTTGGTTTCTTGTTTTCTTATGATAACGTGTTCCTAGGTAGGACATACGACTTTATTTTAAACATAAAGAGTGGGTATAGTAGATTGCTTCTGAAACAGCCTCAACTATATTCCACCTCCTGGCATCCACACCTTGGCAAACTCCCCTCCCACAATAAATAGGGATGACCTGTGTAACCACCAGGACTTTGAGGAAATGATTTTGAAATATGACTTCCAAAGCTAGGTAATAAGAAAATATTGAGACTTCCATCTTGCTTCCTCTTGAATGACTCACTCTGAGGGAGGCTGGCTGCCATGTGGTAAGGACACTCAAGCAGCCCAATGCAGAGAGATTGGCAAGAGATTGAGGCATCCTGATAACAGGTGGTGAAGAACTAATTTGGAAGTGCATTCTTCAGCTCCAGTCAAACTTTCAGATGAGTGCAGCACTAGCCAACAACTTGACTGCAACCTCTTGAGAGAGACTCTGAACCAAAACCACCCAACTAAGCTGCTCCAAAATTCCTGAGCTGCAGATAAGTGAAATAATAAACATTTATTGTTTTAAGTTACTAATTTCTGGAATATGCCACAGTAGATGAGTGCAATTGCTAATAGGAATTATACCATCATTTACTGAGAATAATTATAGTCACAGTTACTTTGAAAATACTTTTACAAATTCAAGCCTCTTAGCTTTATTTTTAATATATCCTACCCTTTTATGAGATCCCTTATCCTTCTGTTCCATTCTCCAGGGATGCTTTTGCACTTTTCAGAATTCCAGCTATCTTCCTATGCTTGCTAAAATTCCAAATTCCTTCTCTGTGTACCCATCTGCCCAGTCAGGCTCATTCCTGAGAACCGTCACATGCTTCATGTGTGTGTATCTTATTGCCTATCATGACTTTTAATGTTTTGTCTTCTCATCTTAACAATAGCCAGATTAATATTCTTGAGATCCTGGGCCTTGATCTCAGTGGTCCTCTATGCATGGTGGTTACTAGTCCTGAGACTACTGTTGTATAAGAAGTAGACTCTGAAGTGAGACCAAGCCAACTAAAACCCACTTACCTACCATTTCACAAATGTGAATTGCCTCATCCATGGAATGAGCGTAAGAAAGATGAGATGTCAGTGATACCATGAAGATGTAATGGTGTAATTTAGGATTAGTACCTGGTACAGTGTTAACATAGTGTAAAGTGTTCAAAAGTAACTATGATATTAAGCTGTTTTTATTTTCTGTTTGTGTAGTATATAATAATATCCAATATTGACTACTTCTTATATGTCAAGCTATGTTTTAAACTTTTCATATTGATTATCTTATTTAATCCTCTCACAAATCTTATGAAATATCAGCATTCAGATGAAGAACTCAGAGCATAGAGTAGTTGCAAGGCTTACCTGAAATCATAAAACTGGTAAGTGGCCGTCTGGATTAGTAACAGCTGTTCTGAGCCCAGAGGCCAGTGACTAACCAATTTTACATACCTCCCTGCCTCTAAGTATGAGGTAAACATGTGAACTTTGCTGGACAGATCCGAAAAGTATGATTTACTTGGATATATTTGTTGTTGTAAATCATTTACATTTTTTGTTTATGCACATGAAGTAGGAAACAAATCCATGTAAAAAATATGTATATGAGGATGGAGGTGTAAACATCTCATGTTTCTCGTAGGGAAAGTCTTTGCAAATTTAGAGCAGCCTCTAGATAGAGACTTATGGGAACAAGGATGGTCCTTGGTTATGTAGGAAATCATTTTTTATTAGGAAGTATGAAACTATATCATGCAGTTCACTGATGGAACTCATCAGAAATGGAGTCGAGGAGCATGCCACAGCAATTAATGGTACATGTGACAAAGCTGTATTGACAATCCATTTGTAAAACAGTGATAGTAATACCAACAACTATATTGATTATTATGAAGAGTAATTGGCTAATCTTTCAAAAGCCTCTTATACACTACTAGGCTCACTCAGTAAATGTTAATCCTCTTATTTCCACACTGCCAGAGGGCTTAGTCAGCATAGGATAGGTTATGCTTCAGTAACAAGAAACTCCAGAAATCTCAGTGGCTTAAAAATAATAAAGGTTTATTTTGACCTTGCACAAAATCCCCTACAAGTAGGTGTGACTCTCTAAGGCAGCTGTTGTCCATGTTATAATTTATTATTGCCCTTCCATATCTACATATGCCTTTAGGATTGTTGAGGTAGAGAAAGGAAAGTCCAACACCAGCAATTTAATGCTTCTGCCTAGAACAACATATGCCATGTCCAATTTAATTTCATTAGTCAAGCAAGTCATATAGCCATGCTTGACTTATAAGGATCTGGGATGTACAATACTTTCAAGTACCATAAAGGCAGAGAACCAAAATAAATAGTGAGTAGCTTTATCACTCCCACATCATTATTGTTTTGTTTGAACTTCTCCATAAGATGATTTGCTCTATTGTTGACTCAAGGTCAGAATTGTTAGGCTCTAACTGATACTGGTTTTAACTCAGTTTTTAAAATACAGGGAAAAGATAATGATTAATTGTGTGTTTTGTTAATTAAAAAGTGAATCATTTGCTATAAATTATTGTTGCTTTCATGAGTGAAAATTTACCTCCAGTATATGTGTAAATAAGTGTGTCTGTACTGCATGCATGCAACCCTCTCATTCCATAAAGAAACATGTCAAAGTGATGGATGAGCTTCTAGAGTCTCTGCTTCCAGCTCCATAGTATTTATTAATAGTTGTCCTTTTAGAGAAGGAAAAAGATTTCAAGGTCACGTACAGAGATTCTCTTGCTAAATATCCATCGAAATTAGTTGGGATATCACAGATGAGTTCCTTTTACACTGGACCAAATCTTCTTCACTCTTCTGTTTTGCTATGTCAGACAGGGCTTCACCTAGGGACAGACCTTACTGGAAAAGAAATTCAACATCTGTAATTTGTCACATAAAATAAAAATGAAAACATGATATTCTATAAAGCATGAACTTCAAAAATACAAGTTGGCTTCATTATGGCTTCAAACAAGCAAACATGCAAACTACATGTTAGTAAATTGACATCTTTAGATCAAGGTTTCATGTGATCTTTATTATATATTTTTTTAAAGATTCATTTATTTATTTGAGAGAGAGAACGTATGAGCAGGGGGAGGGGCAGAGGGAGAGCGAGAGAGAATCTTCAGCAGACTCCCTTTAGAGCCAGCTGCAGGGTTCTATCTCACAACCCTGAGGTCATGATCTGAGCCGAAGTCAAGAGTTGTATGCTCAACCAACTGAGCCACCTCGGTGCCCCCCATGTGATTTTTAATATCTTTTCTTATAACCCCTATAAGCTATAATATAGTATGGGAATAAACACTAGGATAAGTATATCCTATAACTAACTGGTATATCCTCGACCAATGCTATTCTCTCATTCCTGTAAGTAGACTTTTCTCAGCTCTTGAAAAGCGAAACCATCTCTCATCCTTCACATTGCTTTAACATCTGAATGTTGATGTATGACTTGTAAGATAAAGTGAATGAAACACACATCTAGATGTATGAAGTGATTTCAATTTGTCTGTAATTTATCCAGATAAAACATTGCATTTTATTTAGAGAGATTTCTTTTCAAATAATATGAATTTTTTTTAGGAACCCCAACCAAATTCTTTTTCATTTCTCAATAAGTATAATAAATAACTGTGTATGTATTATATATACACACATATATTTAATAAATGTACATGTATATATAATGTGTATTAGTAATTATATCAAATAATTACCTTAATAACAAATAGTCGATTAATTATACTTTTAAAAGAGATTAGTGTACTGTACATCCATTATGCATGAATTACTAGTTTCTAAATAATATATAGTCATTAGGAGCAATGTGAAAATTTGACAAATTGAACTCTACTCAGAGATATTAATGACAATGTATTGTGAGTTACTCATAAGTAATTTTAAAATGCTGTGGCTGTGGAATGAAATTTTTTTTAAAGAATATTTTTGATACCCTGGTGTATAGCTTCTGTGGGGTTATTTGACAGATGTCCTGTGAGTTCTTTCAAAGCAGGGGATAAAAGTATAGTGCTCCAAACGAGAAAGTGTGAGCAGAATGGCTTTTGGGGATGTGGGTGGAGAGGCTGGCACTTTCTCAGTTCAATTAAATGGAATTTTAAATTGTGAATTTGCACAGAGCTGAAAAAAGGCAGCTATGTGGAAGTTTGTTTTCATTCTTAAAGTGAATCTTGTTCTGCCCTTGATACACTCATGCAGTGCTCAGAGCTGCTAATGGAGAATCTTCCTGTAATGTGAGAGGTTGGGACACATGTTCGTGTAAAAACATGTTTCTCTCTCAGACTGAGGTATAGAATAGCCAAAATACTTTGCTTCAACATGATGGAACTGACTTTCTAAAATACATGATTTTTCTCATGATGCGTGGGAATTGAATATAAATGAGTTTGACCCATGACTTTAGCTCTAGTCAAGATGGAGTAAGCACATTCCGCCAGACACCTCCCACTAATTAGAACTAAATTTTCATCAGAACAAAACACATAAAACAACTCTCAGAAGTCTCTAACAGGTGGAGAGTAAAAGGTGGACTGGCTAGGGATGCCCGGTGAAGAGTGCCAGAAGGAAAATACATATGTCCTGGCTTGGGTGCTGAAACAGCCCACAGTTCAGAAATTCCAATGAGCAAAGAAAAACATAACAAAACAAACAAAACAACAATAACAGCAACAAGAAAAGTTTCAGTCTCTCTGGCCAGAGAACTAAAAACAGGGTAGTCTTGAAGTCAGACCCTCTTGATTATATAGTGGCTTTGGAAAAAAGTTGGGCAGTTTCTCATGGAACTAAATATACATTTATTATATAATTCAGCACTAGTACTCTTGGATATTTGCTGTAAGTAATGAAAACTTCTGTTCACACACCAGAAAAACTCATCACTATGAATGTTCATAGTAGCTTTATTTGTAATCAGTAAAAACTACTAACAAGCTTTAGTTAAAAATATAAATGATTCTACATGTTATTTTTATGTGATGTTATATTTGGCCTTTACTTTTTCATAAACAATTGATTACAACAATTAAAAATATCTGAAATCTCATAGGAGATGATTTTATTATACTGGTATATTAATAAGCAACATTATTGGAAAGTCAATGCTCAAATCCACTAAAAAATGAAGGAAAAGCATTGAATCCAAGGTGTTAACATTTAACTAAAGTTATAATCATCCTTTTATATTTTGGCCATCCGTATCGCTGTCCAGTGCTATCCTTTGCAGTAATGATACAAAACGAATAGTGCTATAAAATGTCTTTTTCCCCCATATTTCTTTTTAATGGAGTTCAAAGAACATGCCAACTCAAAAGACTTATTGGCAATAAAAGGTTGTTTATCCAAAGCTCCAATACTAGTAGCTCTATCAAAGCTTTGGCAAAAACATGGCTAAAAGAGACTCCAGTATGAGGAACACTGTCATAGGGAATTTTATCCCTATAAAATAGCATTTATGTGCTCTCTAAAAGTATCTGCTCACTATTTATAAATGAATCTCAGCTCTTTTGTTCTCTCAGTGTTGCTAGTTTTGAAATGATATGTTTAAGTAGTTACTCTATCTAAGTGATGAGGCTAAGTCCTACCAGACATAGTAGGAAATACTAGCTACTGTTGGGTCCCTCTAGGATTTTGCATTTTGGTTGACAGGATTAGCACCTAGGAATGTTACTGGTATCAAGCAAATGCTTAAATCTATATCATTTACCTTATGTTCTTAGCATTTAGGAAGGAACTTGTCATACCATAACTGCCAAACATGTATTTTTAATTGTACTGTAAAAGCTGGGTGGTCCTATAATTAAAAGGATTATATCAACAAAGAATGGAATTATTTTAGGGTATTAAATAATAATAACACTACAATCAAAGACACCATCTAAAAGTGAAGAGCTTGAAAAGGTCACTATTTCTATGAATTTATAGAAGCTGGTTAGTTTGTTAAAGTAACAGCCTTATCACATTGTGGCTATACTTTGCTCTATGTAATGATTTATTTTTCAATAGTAAAATATAGATTTATTATAACCTGAGATTGAAACCTTTATCAACTTTTTCAAAGTCAAATAAATAACAACTATGGATGAAATGCCAGAGGTTTACAAAATGAGTCTTAGACTGGAGACTTTTCTGACTTTCCTCAAAATTTTAGTTTGGAACTAAAAAAAAATAGGCTGTTGTTACATTATTTTAAAAAATTATTTTATATGCATAGACAATTATCAGCTTCCAAATGGCTCTGGATTTAGGGGTTTTGCTCTCACTGGAGACTTGTTGTGGGTAAAATTAGTTCAATGGGAAGGTAAGTCAAGTCCAAGGGAATAGAAACAGTGCTGTAGAAATCATTGTGTTCATTTGAGAAAGTTATTACCTGCTTCTGCCTGTGTAGGACTATTGGAAATGAATCACCAAAGTACAACTACAGATACATTTGATTTAATTTTAAAATAAGCTATGAGAGATAAAAAGAAATGTCAGAAACCTCAACAGTTGCCTAGGGTGAGGTGGAGAAGAAACTGATTTCCTTTAATAACTCTTAGTTATTTTTTTTTTATTGCACACACACATCCTATTCTCTGCATAGATTAAATACAATGTCATGCAAATGGTTATAATATTCACAGGAAAACTAGTCTACTGATGTCTAATCCAGGGTTGTTGATACACTAATGTGCCATTTCTTGGATTATTTCTCAGATACCAATATTTCATCTTAGATATATTATAAATAATTCTTATGTTTTTTTTTTCTTATAAGAATATGGTATTTGGTCAAGTCATTCCTTTCTTGAAATCCTTCTAATGCCCCTCCCCTCCCATGTCATTCAAAATAAGATCCCGTATAAAGGAGGTGTTACATTCCCTGCCAGCACATCTTTCTCCCCATCTGCGCCCTACTCACTTACTGCCAGTCTCTCCTGTGCTCACTGGCCTCTTCAGTGGCCCTCAAACCTGACAGACATGCTCTTACTTGATGGCCTTGGCACATGTTTCTTCCACTGCCTAAATGCTCTTACCAAGGTGTCCATGTTTCAGCTCTTGACTTCCTTCAGATCTTTTGAAAAATGCCACATCAGAGATTTCCCCCCAGAAGCATCCAGAAAAGAATGCAGCCTCCTGATACATTCATTTTAGTCTGGTGAGAACCATATCACATTTTTGACCTGCAGAACAGGAAGATAATCAGCTTGTGTTTATTTAAACCACAAGTTTGTGGAAATTTGTTATGACAGCAGTAGAGAATCAATACAAGGCCCCCAACCAATGGACACATGGACATTTCACCAGATCGCAAGTTCTTGAAGTTTTGTGGGATTTTTCTTTTTCCTACCCTCTGGCACTCATTTGTTTTACTGAGGTTTCTAAAGAGCTACCTCCTCTTCACCGAGTCCTCACAAGAGCATATCATCCATGTAATGGACCAGTGTGGTCTCCTGTAGACTGCAGGTAACTGATAACCCTGAAAAATAGAGTATTATAGGACTGGAGAGCTGATACAACTCTGAAATAGGACTCTGGAGATGTACTGCTGGTCTTACCAGGAGAAATACAGCTTCATTTGATTCTGTCTTCTAACAAAAACAGAAATTCACTAGATCGGGACTATATCTACATACCAGGTATCAGAGGAATGTGTTGATTTACTCAGGAAGTGAAACTACATGTGGAAGGGCAGCTGAAATTGGAGTCACCAACTCTTTAAGTTTACCCACCTATCAAAGTAAATAAGCGATACCCAATGGGTTCAAGGCATGAGAACAATATTTTTGAATGCTCAACACAGACTCATCTAAATTAGACGACATTCTTCAATGTCAGGTGAATAATATGACCCATAGTGGTTCTTTTCTCTACACCTGGTCATATGGTAGTGGTCATTATTTATGACTATCTTTTTTTTTTTTTTTCACTATCCATCCCACATTCCTTTTGCTCTCAGCAAGCACCCACATGTGGTTTCTTGCCTGGTATGGTGACCACATAGAGGTTATTAATTTAGAAGGTATTGACATCCTGAAGAACACTATCTCAGGCTTGCAAGGAATTGACTCCCAGATGGTTCTGTAATTGAATCTTTAAAAGTTCATTCCACAATTCTTTTAGCTCATCTGCTTCAGAGTGTTGGACAACATAGTAATATCAGTTAATCCTGTGGGTATTGCTATGCTTCATTTTTTATGTAAAATTCCTTGGTCAGAAAATGAATTTCTTCATCAGAAGCAATCCTGCATGGAATATGTGACAGTGACTAAGGCATTCAGTAAGTCTAAGGATACTGGTTTTGCAAGAAAAAAAAAAATCTAAACAAGTAAAACAAGTATTTATCCACAATAGGTGTCTACTCCAGAGAAAATAGAGTGCTGCCCTTCCTATGATATAAGTGGTCTGATATAATCAGCTTATGACTAGGTCCTGCCTGACCCTTTGGAGAATGGTGCCCTGTCAAACACTCATTGTGGATCTCTCCTGTTGGAAGTTTGGGAATTCCACAGTGACTGTAGCTATCATGGCCTTTGTAAATGAAATTCCATGTTGCATGAGTGACTTTCAGGAGAAGCTGGTATGCTTGACTAGCGCTAAATATACTGACTCAGAACAGGGAGGAGTAAAGGAAAGCTGGTGAGGACTGGAGAAGGTATCGTTCTAGAAGCTGCCTCACACCAAATAAAGAGGCTAACAAATCAGTGACAGCTGCCACAGTGCCTCGGATCTTCCATCAACCAAAGCTTAAGAAATGTGGCTTCTGCTTCACTTCCGTGCTTCTAAAGTGTCTTCTGTGGCCAACACTAACTAGGAAAATGGAATTCTGGGAAATATATTTTTGTGTTAAGTTGACAAATTAATAGTATTTTACTAAATTTTTTAATACATAATCTACTATTTTTCCTCATTTGATGTTTCTGTTGGAAAATAAAGAGTGTCACCTGGACATAGAAATGTTGGATTGAGTCCATTAAATGGACGGCAGTATTTTTGGTCAATGGTAGAAATGAGGGCAACTTTGGGGATATTTTTTTTATTCACAATAATTACAAAGAGGGCCACTACTGATTACTAGGTAGAGTAATACTTTTGGCCTTTGAGAAGAAATTGTGTTGTCTTAAGACAAGTATTAGCAAGGTGCCTTCTTTAGAAGAAACACAAGGCTGATATTCCACCAAAGTCCTTGAATTTTATTTGATTTTTTTGAAGTTTTCTCATGAATAGATTGAAGGCTATACCTTAGACATCACTCAGAGTCTGAGAAGGGGATTGTTGTGCAAGTACTTAGTGATGGAGAGAGTCTGGGGGTCTCTTTTGAAACTAAATGTATTCTTGCCATATGATACAGCCAATTGCACTCCTTGGTATTTACCTAAAGGAGGTGAAAACATGTCCACATAAAAACCTGCACATAGATATTTATAGCAGCTTTATTCATAATGGCCAAAACTTGGAAGCAACAAAGAGGTTCTTCAGTAGGTAAATGAATAAATAAACTGTGGTACATCCAGATAATGAAATATTGTTCAGCACTGAAAAGAAATGAGCTGTCAAGATATGAAAACACATGGAGAAATCTTAAATTCATATTACTAAGTGAAAATGCCAATTTGAAAAGGCTACATATTATATGATTCTAACTATATGACATTCTGGAAAAGATAAAACTATGGAGGCAGTAAAAAGTTCAATAATTTTCAGGAATTTGGGGATGAATAGGCAGAGCACAGAGGATGTTTAGAGCAGTTAGAATAATCTGTATGATACCATAATGATGGGCACATGCCATTTATACATTTTTTCAAACCCATAGAATGCACATCAAGAATGAACCCTAATGTAAACTATGTGCTTATGATGTGTCAGCCTCCATTTATCATTTGTAACAAACGTACCCTCTGGTTGCCGGTGGGGGGCGGGGGACGCTGTCGATAGTGGAGGAAGCTATACAATAACGGGGACAGGGAGTATATGGGAAAGCCCTGTGCTTTTCTTTCAATTTTGCTGTGAACCTAAAATATCTTTTAAAAAATGAAGTCTTAACTAAAAACAAACAGAACTCACAGGCAGTATTTCCAAGTTCCTACCTGTATAGTATCTTCCATAATTATTTACCCCAACATATGCGCACGCGTGCACACACACACACACACACACACACGCACACCTCTTGCTGTCATGATGTTACTTATATTGTTAAAACTCCCCCCTTTGCACTGTTTCCTCATCCCATGTACTGCCCACATTCTACTGAACCGCTTTGAAGGCCTGAGCTCCTGGCATATTGGTTCTACCCATTGCATGGAGTGCCTTGGGGAACGTGATCAGTTTTCTATTCTGTTTATTGTGTGAGGAGAATTCACTTGTAGTCTGATAAATACTTTCCCCATCCTACTCAGTTCTAATTAAGGATTTCATTAATGCAAAGTGAGTTGAGAAGGATCTGGAAAGTCACTTAGTCCACACTAATCTTCTTTCCCCTGTCATACCTCAAGAGGCCTGTCTACATTATCTTCTTACTCTCCAACTTAGAGCTTTGCATAAATATGTGGCCAATCCATGTTTGTCAAATTGTCAGAACCCCTCAAATATGTAGAATCCCAAATACCATGGAGACTTGGCCTAAATTTGGCAAACTCTGATTTTTATGTAGCCTATAAAAAGTGAACAGCTCATTCTTTTGCTCAGATCTAGAATGTTCATTGATTGGTTGCTGCTATGTTGTGGCCAGAGTCATGGTTGGCCACTATAAACAATTTATAGGCATAATTTAAATATTTATTTTTGCCTATTTTGTTCCTGGTTTCTTTTTAAGAATAATGAGACTCTCAGGATTTCCTGATTCAGTTGTTATCTTCATTTTGAAAACAGTGTTTTCTTTTGTTTTGTTTTTCTTTTTTCATCTAAAAGTTAAAAATATACTCCTAAACTCATAATCCCCAGTAATGTAATATGAACTGTGCTTCTAAGCTCCAGAACTGTTTTATTTTGTCATTTACAAAGTCATCCTGGAAATATTTGTTTCCTTGCCTTGCAAATACTGGCTAACCATATTGGGTTACTATGATACATAAGCAGAGAAAAGATTATTTTGGTAAAAATAAATAAATAAAGTGATTTTCCCTAAATTTTCAGGGATTACTTCCTTGACTAGTTCTTTGACTAGTTTAAAACAGGATGAAAATCCTCATAGTGGAAAATATGCTAACATTAAAACCACCCCCTTATTTTAAAACAAAGAAAGATGATGCTTTTTTGTGTGAAATTGATTTGAAATCTTTAGTTTTCAACGTTTTAATGATGCCGTGTATTGCATTTGAAAAAAATAATATTACCTTCAAGGGAAAAGGAACAATCCTTTGAAACAAATGCCTTGATATTGACTTCTTTCAAAGGTCAACTTTCTTTGTAATACATTGGAATAAATGCATTGCATGCATTTGAAAGGACTAACATGTAGTTGTAGAAAAGGTTTTTAATTGGCAGATGCTCTTCATCTAGGAAGAACATTTGCCCACATGTAAAAAGTTTAACTCATTCCAATACAAAAGAGAAGCATGGTTTAGCTATGTCTACATTTTTGGTTTTTGTTCTCTCTTGTCTTTTCTCAACAGATTCATTTCCTTGACTTCAAGGGTCACTTCTACATGTTTAACAAACATATTGTAATTTCTCCTCCAGCTACCACTTCCAACTTTTCACCTCCATTTTGGGCATTTCCAATGAGTGTCCCCACCACTGCCTCAAATCCAGGATTTAATCTTCCTCCATCAAACCAGCACAAACTGTTCTTGTCATATTTCTACTAATAATAATCATTAGTTATCTAAGATTGAAAAGTTTGAACAATTTTTTTCTCCACATCTGATCACTCAAGCCCTGTTCATCCTTACCCCACTGTTTTTTTTCTTTATTGATTTCTTACTTTCTGATCTCAGAACTACCATTCTTACTGATTTCTCCCTCATGTCTGAACCTCATACCATACTCTCATTTCTAAAATCTAATCAATCTTCACATCACTGTGATATGAAAATTCTCAGTTTTACATCATACCCCTGTTGAGAAAGTTTTGAGGAATCCCATAATCTAAACTATGGGAAGAAACCAGATGCCTTAACTCAGCAGGTATAACCTTCCAAAACGTGTCCCTTACTCACTTTTCCCACATTATCTTCCCCTTCTCTCTGATGAAAACCTTTTTACTTCTAAGAAGGCTAATTCTCTCACTGTCCGTCAAGCATTGTTTACCAAAACTCTACAGTAGTTTCCACCATATCTGTTTACTTCTGACCCATTTCACCCTGGTCTCTAACACACAACAGAAGTATGTAAATCACTTCTGAGTTCTTCTAAACAAATAATCATGTTATCTTGCTCTTGCTTTACGAATTTTATCTTAGTAAAAGCATCCATAATAACTAGTTTTAACATATCACATCATTAGATTCTAGGAAAGTGTATTTTAAATAAAGGAGATATTTATCCATTTTATATATTATAAAACAGATGAAGATCATTGAAGTTCGGTGAATTTCCCAAAGACACACAGCCAAGAAACATTTTTTGATCTAATGGATCTTTCTTTTCAATTATACCCCACTCTCATATCAGTTGCATTTCACACCATTTACACCTCTTGCTACCTGGGAATGTCCCTCAGTTCACAATCTTTCTGACTGATGTGGGGCAAAGGAACTGTGCTTTTCCACATAACTAATTTAACGAAGGGTTAGTACAATTCAGAGGTTAAGAACTAGAGCCATGGGATCAAATAGTCCTCAGTTTAAATCTCAGCTCTAATACCTACTTCCATATAAACTTGGATAAATTATTTAATATTGCTAAACTGCAATAAAATGGTGATGGTGATAATGCCTATCTTATAGCACTGGATTGTAATGAGCATTCAATGAGGTGACGTATGAAAACACTTAACATAGTATCTGCCATCCAACAAATGCTATTTTTATTACTGTTTGCAAATGGCAATAGGAAGAGTGGTTCGGAGAGTGAAATCTATTTTTCAAGCAGATGCCTATGATCCAGAGGCATTTAGATTTTTTAAACCATAAATGACCTATAATATAATGGGAGAAAAATAGATAATGATGAAATTTTCATCACTTTACTCAACTAGGATGACAATTTTGGATAAAAATGTCTCTTTTACTAACCTTAAATTCTGACTTAAATGCATTATGTAACTGAGTTAACTGTATTCTCATCATATGTGTACAATCAGGTGATGGTTAATTTTATGTGTCAACTTCACTGGGCCATAGGATGTCAAGATATTTAATCAAATATTATTCTGGATGTATCTATGAGGGTGTTTCTGGATGAGATTAATGGTGGAATCCTAGATTGAGTAAAGCAGATTGCCCTCCCCAGTGTGGGTGGGTTTCATCTAATCAGCTGAAGATCCAAATAGAACAAAAGGATGAGACTTTACTTGCCTGACTATTTGAGCTGAGACTTAAGTCTTTTCCTGCCCTCAGTCTGGAACTTACACCACCAGCTCTCCTGCGTTTCCAGTTTGCCAACTACAGAATTTGGGACTTCTCCTCCTCCGTAATTGTGTGAGCCAATTCTCTCTCTCTCTCTCTCTCTCTCTCTCTAATGCTTGTTTTATATTAAGCATAGTGCCAGATATTACTAGAAAGGAATCCATAAGAGAGTATTTGAGTTTATGATCAACCTGTTGAATGAATGAGCAAAAGGGCTTAATATAAGCATAGATTTGAAACAAACAAACAAACAAAAACCATAGCACTGAAATCAGAGCCGCAGTCTGAATCATCAGAACCAAAGGGAGACATTGCATAAAGGAAAAATAAGGCTAAGAATCTGGTTCAACTCAGAAGCCAGAAAGACTCCGTTTTTGAGGTTTGGAGCCTTCATCCCTATGACAACTAAAGGGAAAAGGAACTAGGGGAAGAAAAGGGGACATTTTTAAACTCTAAAAAAAAAAATCATTCTCTACTTGTGATTATTTTTCTGAAGGCAGCTCCTCTTACAGTTCTATCATGAACTTCATTAAAAAAGACACGTGTGTCAAAATTAACTCTTATTTTTTGGATATTTTTATATTTTTATTTAATATTAGTTTCATCTCATAAATCTTATAAGTTCAATTAAAATAGAGCTTTTACAAATCAAGGAAACATGGTCTAAATATTAGCATCTTCCCAGTGTGGGATAATTAGTGAAAGTACTTGGCTTGAATTCTTAGGTTTTAGTTTATAATCTGTTTATAGAATCTCTGCTCTTGATTGGATTCATGTAAGGCCCTTTTCCCTATTCTCGAGAGAGGTAAATTGGGGCTCCTAAAGGCAAAATAATGCCAAGAGAAGTTCTCTTGACATTTTCAAGGAAATGTTGGGCTATTCTGATGGAACTTTGTGGAGTTTTGTGTGTGGATCCCATCGACCAGTTCAGGAAGTGATACGAAATCCAGATAAAGTAGTTCAGGCAACCTGCCTGCCAGATGCTTAAGGAGCTTATGTGGCTTTGACTTGCGAGGGGAAGCAGAGAAGAAACAGAAACAAAGTGGCCAAAATCCGTTCTCAAAACAGCCAAGAACATTCCATTCATTGGAGGCCAAAGCTTGGGAGGCATTTTATTTTAGTACTGGTAAATTGTCTTACATTGCTGAGGATATTTTATTTTATTTTATTTTACTTTATTTTATTTTGGTCTGGTTGTTCAGGACACTGTGTTTGTTTTTAGTTTATGATGCTTGTTTTATCTCTTTTTAAAATAATCAAACAGCTGTGTCTTAACATAACAGAAAACAAAATTCTAACATATTTTTGTGTTGGTAATGACTTTTCATGTTGTGCCCCTATAAACTTTCCTTGGATAGCTAAATTGATCTAAACTCATCCATTTGTTACATATCAAATGCTATCACTGTAATTTATGTATCAGGTGGTCCTTAAGGTTTGCTTTTCTTGAATTCAAAATGCATAGTGTATTTAGTATGCCTTTCCTTCTTAGATTAATGTTACGTATGAATACTTTTACAAGGCTAAGCAGAAGTGATTATCAACTTCCCAGCCCCAATGCAAAAAATGTTTTTATTAGGGACAGATCATTGATGCCACCATTGGAAGGGTTTGATAGTGTCTTCTGGATTTGCATAAAAACCGTGGGAAAGTGGATGCTCTCCCAGACATTCATGAGGTCATTCCCTCAAAATGACTTAACATATACCTACTCCAAACCAAGAATAACTGAATTATACAAATATATATGTGTATATATATTCCAGAAATTATATATATGTATATTCTAGAAATTATATATATAATTATATGTATTCCAAAAATATATATATGTTAATATATATATATATATATATATATATGGCTAGTTTTATAGCTAGTTTTAGTCCCTTAAGAATATGAGAAGTCTTGAGGATAGTTCTAATGATAAATTATAAGAATAAGAACATGAACTAAAAATGTGTAGCCTTACCCCTAACTGTGCTGTTGTGGCAGGAATGTCTTCTACATATATGGGCTTTTTCTCCTTCTATGATAGCCAGTTCCAGGTAAAAAATATGAGGGCTTGTAATGAGAAAAAAGTGATGAACCCTATTTATTATCTTAGTGTTCTCCTGGGAGTAGGATGTCTTCTCTAGATACAGGCTGTCTTTTCTAGATAATAAGAAAGTGGAGGGGCGCCTGGGTGGCTCAGTCAGTTAAGCATCTGATTCTTGATTTCAGCTCAGGTCACGATCTCAGGGCTGTGAGATGGAGCCCAGGTCCAGCTCAGTGCTGAGCGTGGAGACTGCTTCAGATTCTGTCTCTCCCTTTCCCTCTGCCCCACCCCACCCTACCCCCCACAACCCCCATCTCATGCGCAATTACACTCTATCTCCCTCAAAAAAAAAAGTGGAAAAGAGTGAAATTAAGAATTTTCAGTTTGTGGCTTCCTCCTCCTAAAAAGGGCACTAAAACACAGTTAATTCACCCAATGAAATATTGTAATATTATTTGACAAATATTTATTGAGGAATCAGTATGTTTTGGCATTGGAAATACAGAAGTGTATTATTCAGGTCAAGTTCATGTATGGATTTCAGAAAGCCTAATGTTGCAGTAACTTAAGATAGATGTTTCCTGCTATCACATGTAAAAATCTCAGCTTCATTTATCTTGCTGCTCTGCTATTCTCAGTATGTGACTCCTGCCTGAAGAGCTTTACCCATGAAGACAGTATTTTGGCCAGTATGATGAAGAAAAATATGAGGGAAGGACAACTCTCCACCTCCACCCTCATCTGCAGGAACGCTTTCCATAAGAGACATATAACACCTTTACTTCTATTCCACTGGCCAGAATTTAATCATGTGGTTATAGCAAGTTTAGGGAGGGCTGGGAAATGCTGTCTATTCTAACTGTTTAATTCTATAGCTAATATTTCATAAAATCTTTGAGGAGGTCAGTCTGTTGGATAGATGCTCATGGAAATCAGGGAAATGTTTTTTTGTGAATGTGTGAGCAACAAGTCTACAGGGGAGGGGAGCACTGGATGACTAGAGCCTATTTGTGGCAATTTAGATTCAAGAATGTAGGAGAGTGAAGGACCCTATTGCAATAGAAAACTCCCTTGAGATTTTTGTCTTCTGGAGCTTATTTTCTTTGCTCAAAACTTGGGGAATTTTTGGAGGTATGAGTTCGGTTGGAGAGAATATATTTTCCTGTCATTACTGACTATGACATCCTCCTTCTCCAAAGGACTGAGGTGAATACCTGCAGGAAGGGAGATCTAGGAAGCTAATTGAATTAGAGACCAGTTTGTTAAAGAAAATAGGGCTTCTAGCTTTTTTAGTTAAGTGATCTACATTGGATATCTTTCATGTAGTTAACCAATATTTTGAGTTAGGACAAGGCAATATTCGTCCCTCATATTCCAAATGAATGTAAGTTAAAGACACAGAAAATTCTGGATTTTAAACTGAGATTTATGTAAATAATATCTCAATATAAAACCAAGTTCAAGTGTGTCTTTGTGGATTGGGAACCTTGCCATTTTCAAATAAATGAAACAACCCTATTTAAGTGACAGTGAATATATATCAAAGCTCTGTGTATATTTAAATTTTAATTTCACACATTATCCAGATGAACAGAGGAAATATTTTTTAGTCATCAAGTCATCATGTTTAAATAATGTTGGATGTAATAAAATATTAATGTAATATTATATACTTTAAACACCATTTATTGAGCACCTAGCACTAGTCACATGAATATACTACATTGAGTGTTAGAGAAATGAGTTGAAATAAACCATACTCTCTGCCCTAATGAAGCTTATAGTTAAGTTGAACAAAAGGTAAAATCCAGAATAACTAATAATATAATGCAGTGCCAGATAAATGCCAAATTAATAAAACATGTGATAAACAAGAAGAATCCAGAAGGATCCAGAGGAAGAAAGATTATTTTAAGCTGTGGTGGTGGGTCTTCAGACAGAAAGTTTATCTTGATATATTTGTTAGAATATTGGTAAAATTTAAATTTTTCATGAATGTGGTCATTTGAAAGCAGAAAAAGATCTTCTTTTAAAGCACTTCAAATATAACCATTCTCTAGTTACAATATTTGAAATCATGTTTATTTTTTGAAGCTGATTTATATTCCAAATCTTTTGCAAGTGCACAATGATCTGGAAGTTATGAAGTTCAGGATCAATCGAATGTGTAATTTCCATGCTGGCTGTTGCTTCGATGAAGGGCGTAGGTTCTGATCCCCATAAAACACGCTATCTCCAGGTACACGGTACCTGTACGTAGTATCTAACAAGCATCGTTGGCACAGAGTTTTATTATGAAGTCTAATTATCAGAAAAGAGGCTATAACCGTAAATCATTAGGTGAAAAATGAAACTGATGAACCAATCCCTAACTCCACCAGATTTCTTTTGTTTTCACCTGCTTTTACCTTGGTCACACTGGCTGAATATGAGTCAGTTTGTTTCTTCCTGAACCCATTGCAAGAGGATGGAGCTGTTCTACTTATTACTCTGTACAATCAATAACCAATTCTTGAGTCTCTGCCGTGATCCTAAATACATGTTTTTCTCTTTCGATTACTCTGATATATGCCGATCACAGGTAGAAGAGCAAGAACAACTTTTTCAAGGGGAAAACCTCAGTTTTGATTCTGTGCTGACATCCTGTCTCTGTAGTGTCGTTTCTAGCCCTATTAAAATCTCGTTTTCTACATTTAACCGCAAGCTCCTTGTTTAGAGTACTTCTGGTGTCACATTAAGTCTACGTTATCAATTCTATTGTGGTTAATTGCATGCTGAATCATACTGAGTATGTAACCGTTATATATTAAGAAGCTAAATAAGATCTTTAAGGCTTTTCATTGTTAGATCCTGGAAAAGCAGAGATATCTCTTTCTGCAGTGATGCATTTGGTATAGGCAAACTTCATTTTCACAATCAGCACACCTTATTTGCCAAAATGGCTTGATCCTGCCTGATCAGGAAAATAAAAACTCTTCTTTTTGTTTTTCCCTTAGAAATATACATACTAACATACTTTGATAATTTCAATATGTGAAATGTCAAACTACACGGGACTTTCTGGTCATAAGTAGACAAGAGATTGCATTGAGAGTCTTAACACAGTGACACGGTGTGTGGAATCAAGTAACACAGAACTGAAAATCAATTCTGTTAAATTCATAGGTGAGGTCTGATATAACTTTTCTTATGACCACACAAGGTGGTATATATATCTTTAGGGCATAAAATTCTCATAGTGATCACAAACAAAGCATGGAAGTAAATGAAGTATTTTTAAAAATATGGAGTCATTTTTAACAAGACTATGTTTATGTAAATTAGATATTGAAATAAAGAGAAGCTAATATTTCAAGTATAAACCTTGAATGTTGAATTATGCATTTGTGTTTAATATTTTGAAATTCACATGATTTGTTTTATTCTGTGATGCTTTAACCAGCAAAATTATCTCTGACCTCATCAGCCATCTTGATCTAATTTAATTTTTTTTTTAAGCGAAGGCGGGAGAGAGAGAGGGGTGGCAAGGGGCAGAGGGAGAGGGAGAGAGAGAATTTTAAACAGACTCCATACCCAAGTGCAAAGCCTGACATGGGGCTTGATCTCACAACCCTGAGATCATGACCTGAGCTGAAATCATGAGCCAGATGCTTTACCAACAGAGCCGCCTAGGCATCCCTTTATTTAAATTTTAACTTAAGTTTGTTATTAATGATGATGAAGAAGGGGATTAAAAAAACATCATGTACATGTCCACGGCCTGGTGAACACAGTCAGCGAGGCATTGACATACACCGCATTGCATGTGGTTGAAGCTACAGGCTGGCTGGACTCTTGATCTGGAAGCAGCAGGCTGAGAATGAGATGTGCCTCTGCACTGTGACATAGGTCAAGTATTCTGCAAGACAGAGGAGACTGGAGTCAACCTTTGGAACTACAATAGGGCTTTCTCACTCAAGGAAATACACTAAAGAGCCTCTTTCCCTGCTAGCCAGTGCTACAATTGAACAGAAAGCTATGGACCCGAGAAGGTAATGGGTGAACACACAACCACACATACAGGAACTGACTTGTTGACCCAATTGCTGATCTTCAAGATCACCTCCATGTAAGAGCTGATATGCAAAATCCTTACGGGAAGTGGACAGAGAAGTGGCAAGGATAGGTACTGGAAACAAAAACAACACGAGCACTACACCAGAGGGGTGGACACAAAACAAAGAAGGGTAAGGAAAGGGAGAGGGAATCACACACACTCACGCGCGCGCACACACACACACACACACACATTGTATAGTGTTAAAAACAAAATTCAGCCAAGTAAATTTGAAGATCTAATTGGCTTTATTAAATGATTCATGAATTAGGCAGCATTCCATCTAGCAAGTAGAGGGGAGCCTCGAAAGAGTTGCGCAAAATAGAAGGTTCTATAGGAAGGCGGGTGGGGCAAGAAAATTATTTGCCAAAAAAAAAAAAAAAGGAAAATTCCGAGCAAGGTCAATTTCCCTTGGTGGGGAGCAGGGAACAGAGGGTTTTGTCATGCAGATTACCTGATCTTCCCTCAGGGAGTGGAAAGGGCCCTTGGATAGATTACCTCACTGGTGATGTGGACTTCTGGATTTTTCAGCCTGCCTTCTGGGGGAGGGGCCTCCTACACTGATATTCAGGCAACCCAGTTTGGGTAGGGTCTCTCTGTCCCCTGCGAGGGGGGATGGGGATTGGCACAATGTGAGCTGGTATTTCCGGGCTTTTGTTCTCTGGCGGCTTTCCCTGGCGGTTTTCTGTGGCTCTTCTGAGAGTCAGAGCAGCAGTGGCCAAATCCTACCCTCTGTCCCAGAACAGAGAGATCGCAGTCAGCTCTCCACTGAGCTCTCTTGGCCTCTTTAACTCTGTTTCTGTTGGTGCTGCTAAAAACCCTGGAGCATCCTGGGTTGTACACCCCACGGCCGGTGTCCCAGCCCTCACTTCCAGGGCCGGCACGTCTCTGTTCTTTGTGCTTCTAACACTGCCAGCCGCCCATCACCAGTGAAATCTATCCATCCCGATCAAAATACTAATGACATTTTTCAAAGAACTGGAACAAATAGCCCTTAAATTTGTGTGGAACCAGAAAAGGCCCCGAATTGCCAAGGAACTGTTGGAAAGGAAAAACAAAGCTGGGGGCATCATGTTGCCAGATTTCAAGCTATACTACAAAGCTGTGATCACAAAGACAGCATGGTACTGGCACAAAAACAGACACACAGACCAATGGAACAGAATAGAGAATCCAGAAATGGACCCTCGGCTCTTTGGGCAACTAATCTTTGACAAAGCAGGAAAAAACATCCAGTGGAAAAAAGACAGTCTTTTCAATAAATGGTGCTGGGAAAATTGGACAGCTACATGCGAAAGAATGAAACTTGACCACTTTCTCACACCACACACAAAGATAAACTCCAAATGATGTGAGACAGGAATCCATCAAAATCCTAGAGGAGAACATAGGCAGCAACCTCTTTGACATCAGCCACAGCAACTTTTTGCATGACACATCTCCAAAGGCAAGAGAAACAAAAGCAACTTTTTGCATGACACATCTCCAAAGGCAAGAGAAACAAAAGAAACAAAAGAAAAAATGAACTTGTGGGACTTCATCAAGATAAAAAGCTTCTGCACAGCCAAGCAAACAGTCAAAAAAAACTAAGAGGCAGCCCACGGAATGGGAGAAGATATTTGCAAATGACACTACAGATAAAAGGCTGGTAGCCAAGCTCTATAAAGAACTTCTCAAACTCAATACCCAAGAAACAAATAATCAGATCAAAAATGGGCAGAAGATATGAACAGTTTTCCAATAAACACATACAAATGGCTAACAGACACATGAAAAAAATGTTTAAAATCATTAGCCATCAGGGAAATTCAAATCAAAACCACACTGAGATACCACCTTACGCCAGTTAGAATGGCAAAAATTGACAAGGCAAGAAACAACAAATGTTGGAGAGGATGTGAAGAAAGGGGATCCCTCTTGCATTGTTGGTGGGAATGCAGGTTGGTACAGCCACTTTGGAAAACAGTGTGGAGGTCCCTTAAAAAGTTAAAAATTGAACTACCCTATGACCCAGCCATTGCACTACTGGGTATTTACCCCAAAGATACAGACATAGTGAACTGAAGGGCCATATGCATCCCAATGTTCATAACAGCATTGTCCACAATAGCTAAATCGTGGAAGGAGCTGAGATGCCCTTCAACAGATGACTGGATTAAGAAGATGTGGTCCATATATACAATTGAATATTACTCAGCCATCAAAAAGAATGATTTCTCAACATTTGCAGCAACATGGACGGCACTGGAGGAGATAATGCTAAGCGAAATAAGTCAAGCAGAGAAAGATAATTATCATATGGTTTCACTCATTTATGGAACATAAGAAGTAGGAAGATCAGTTGGAGAAGAAAGGGAAGAAAAGGGGGGGGTAATCAGAAGGGGGAATGAACCATGAGAGACTATGGACTCTGGGAAACAAACTGAGGGCTTCAGAGGGGTGGGGGGTGGGGGAATGGGATAGGCTAGTGATGGGTAGTAAGGAGGGCACGTATTGCATGGTGCACTGGGTGTTGTACGCAAGTAATGAATCATGGAACTTTACATCAAAAACTAGGGATGTACTGTATGGTGACTAACATAATATAATAAGAAAATATTATAAAATATTATTAAAAAAAAGATTACCTCACTGGTGCTTAATCAGAAAATTCCTGACTGACGAGTTAAAATTTACATTTCTGGGGAGGTTGAAACCGCAGTTAGATTAGGCATTAAGGTATATTGGTGGGACATATGCTTGGGGGATGACTACCAACATGTATCTTGGGGGGTTTAAAGATAAAGAAAATTTCTGAAGGAATTTTTATACCCGAAAGTAGACTTACAGAATCCTGTCCGTGGTTGGGGGTGGGGGTTTTGGGCTAGGATTGCCTTTTGCACTTAGCCAAGTATTAATTAACATTGAAGCAATTGAGTCCCCAGAGGAATGTCACTCTGCCTGTTTTAAGGACTTGTCAATGGGCTGTAGGTAGTAAGGGAATTTAATAATTTTTCTTCTGCCTTTGTTTCCCACATCACATAATGCATATATGACATATTATTATAAAAATTGTCATATATATATATATATATATATATGATCAGACACACTATCAGGTTCTGGATTTGAAAAGCTAAATGGAGAGATTAGAGCTAAAGATATAAATATTTGTAAGGGAATCATATGCGTACTGATTTTATTTGAATCCTTAGTACTACTGGATTCAGTCAATTCAGGAAGGGGTATAGAGAGAGAGAAGAAAAGAGAAGAAAAGAAAAGAAAGGTAGAAAGAAAGGGAGGGAGGGAGGAAGGAAGGAAGGAAGGAAGGAAGGAAGGAAGGAAGGAAGGAAGGAAGGAAGGAAGGAAGAAAGAAGGAGATGGGGAGGAATGGAGAAAGAAAGGGTGAGTCTTAAGACTTTACTATGAGGTAAATATGAAGAGATTTGTCTAAGTATGAGAAACTAGAGGAGAATGTGTTACAGTGGATGTATCAAGAAGGAAATCAATGCATAGTAGAAAAATCAATAATATAATACACATAAAATAAAGTTGCACTTAATGGTCCACAAAATCCAGAAAATGTTTAGAGAAAAATATTATTTTATATAAAAAAATCTCCACAGAGCTAATTGTCCATGCCATTTACTTTGATCATAACTATTACTTAGCTACAGAAATGTAGCAACAAAAAATAATCAAATTGCCCAAAAATGTAAGCAATCCCAAATAAACCCTAGTAGTTGACTAAAATTATTCAATTTTTAGCAAGCAAAAAAATGTAAGAATATAACTTCAAAATTCAACAACTACCATAAATGGCGTACTCCAAAAAAATATACTTATTTTTTATTAATAAAAAGAATAAAAATGTAGACTGTTTTTGGTTAAATAACAAATTAAAAAAAACAAGGAAGCAGAAGTAGGAAAATATATTTAAGAATGCTCTAAAATATCTTAAAAAGCAGCCCCATTATGTAGCTTTTTTTTTAATAACAAAAATACATTAGATAAAATTCTGGAAAATCTATTCTTAGAAAATGGAAAACATTTATAATAACTAATTTATTTTTTAAATATTTGGAAAAATTATAAATGGCTATTTGAAATATTTGAAGAAAATTCTTATAAATAGCTAAAAAAATTAAATATAAAATGGAAAACTCTTACATTTACTAAATATGCTGTACTGATAATAATATTTAGTAATCTTAAGGCAGCTACTCTCAAATACTGGTAGTCATGTAAACAGAGAAGACTTCACTGGACTATAAATTTACAATATATATGAAAGACTAAATATTATATGATAAGCTTTGATCCAAAAATCATATTCATCTAGGCAGAGGAAATATTCACACAAGCCTAGTAGTAGTAGTATATTATTATACTCTTATTCATCATAGTGGCAAATTAAAAACATCACATAAAGGTATCATGATGAAGTGGTTAATTTCGCTATGGTATATCTGCATTATTTAGTTAGTAAAAACAATGTTATAAAAAACTATTTAAAAAAATAAATAGGGGCGCCTGGGTGGCACAGCGGTTAAGCGTCTGCCTTCGGCTCAGGGCGTGATCCCGGCGTTATGGGATCGAGCCCCACATCAGCCTCCTCCACTATGAGCCTGCTTCTTCCTCTCCCACTCCCCCTGCTTGTGTTCCCTCTCTCGCTGGCTGTCTCTATCTCTGTTAAATAAATAAATAAAATCTTTAAAAAAAATAAATAAATAAAATAAAATAAACTATAATAAACACATAATTAAATTTTATAGTATTATCTAGTTAAATGAATATAATTCCTGGGATAGTGTACACAAAATATTAACTATGTAAAGGGCATATACCATACATATACCATACCAACATGAAAATCATCATAAGTCCTAATTAAAGTCAGTAACTGTATTCTCTGCATGATAAGATTATACATGATATTTATGTACTTCTTTTTATCATTCCATATTTCCTAAGTATTTCATAAAGAACATATATTTAAATTCAGAAATAGATAGCAAACACAATGCTTAAAGATTTTAGACAGAAGAAGTGTGAGTTGGATTTTGGAAGAGTGAACCAATATGTGAAGTTCAATAACTTTATGAGAAGGAAAAATTCAATATGCTCTATGTAAGATTTTAAATGGGTTGAAGCTCATTTCAATGGATCTTTGAAGGTAAAATGTTGGAGCAGTGTTTTAACATTTTCTCCCACGACACTGATAATGATCTCACAAAGTTGTTTATAATCATTTTATGCATTCATCAGCTGAGACTAATTATAACTCAGATGAAAATCATCCTTGCAGAGTGCATTCTAAATATTAATAAACATAAATAATGCAAGTTTACTATTAAAGCAATTCAAAACAACAAACAGAACCCACAGGGAGTTCCTTAAAATTAATCTGGTTCCACATAAATTCTATCTTAAAATGTTCAAAGCAACAATATCCCATATCACGGGATATATTAACTTTCTCCTTTCTTTTTGTTCTGTTTTCTAATTTTATAGGACAAAGTAATAGATGTGAGTAGTTGGTAGGTCAGGAAGAGTTTAGTGGTAACTTCTAATGAGGAAAATGGAATAATTTAAATATGAATTGGCTAAGAAAAAAATGAGAACCAGCCCCTCTTGATGTTGCTTTTCTAAAATTCTAGACTATTATTCATACCTTTTTCCTTCATTTCCTGGACTGTCAAAAATGGCAGCTATCAAGGATATGGACACGTATTGGTAACTTCAAATATCCATTTTAAACGCATAGGTTTCAAATCTCAGATACATTGACACGTTAGTGTTTAAAACTTGTAGCTTTTAACAGCATCCCTGTTAAATTTTAAGGGGTCTTCATTTTTATTGTTTCAGAATTAAAAATATATCACACAAGCAAAATGATTAGCTTTATGACCTTGGGCAAATTAATTAACATTTTGGAGTTGGCATCTAATCATTGGTGATAAGTTTTTCTCCTTCACAAAGTTGTTATTAGCATGAAATGAGATATGATTTGTAAAACACAGAACACAAACTCTATTAATGTCTATCCCTATTATTACTGTCATGTTTCCTTTCTGGTTCTGCATGCCATTACAGTTTATTGCCATTACTTTCCTGTTACAGGACTCATTGAATTTGAAGAGACATGTCAATACCAGTTTTAACTCTGCAACTTAATATGTGGTTTCACTTTTCTCAACCTCACTCTTCATGTGTTAAATGGCATTAGCAGTACCTGATGTAACTTATACTCACCTATAGCTACTCCAAATACACTGGAGAGGAAAATATAATACAAATATGTGAAAATACTTGTAAACCCTAAAATGCTATTAAAAGGGTAACTCAGATTATAGAGCTGCACATTCACGCTATTTCTCAAGTTATATAATGTCAAAAACTTTAGTTACAATCTGACATGCAATGAGCAAATGCTTCCAAACATTAGAATAGTACAATATTTACTAATTCTTCGACATATTATAAAGACAACTTCTAGAATTTTGTGGTGATTGATTGTGTTTATGTAAAAAGACACAAATTAAGCAAAGAAAACCATGATGTTTTTTCAAAGTTTCCTTTTGTCATCCAGAACTATTGGTGTTCTATAGACAAAAATTATGTTTCCTTGGATAATGTCAAAAAGTTTGTTTTCATTAATAAAATTTTAACTAACCAAATACAAGAAATCTTAACACTTTCTACTTTGATATTTTTTGCCACAAACCTTCTTATCCTAATTTCTAACATGACTTAAGGAAAGAGCTTTCATTCTTCCCTGTCTATAAAAAGAAATGTTTTATCTTAAAAAGGAAAAAGCTATTTAGTAAATATGACTACAATTATACCTTGTGAAAGTTAAAAGCACTTCAAGTTCAATGAAGGTAATGAATAAAGAAAATCCCAAAACAGAAAGTTTGACTTAAAACATTTGCTGCATTTTAATGCTTTAGATTAAAAATTGCATGGAGTAAACTCTCAGCAAACTTCAAAATCACAATGTTAGTGAGAACTGAATTGCTAAAGGTCATATTTCAAGTGAAGAGGAGAAATACCTAGATTCAATGTTTATATATTTGGTCAAATCATTTAAGTTTGCATCTTAGAAAACAGAAGAGTAACTCACATGATGATATCATTTAATCATTAATGTTACTAAAATTCTTAAAGTGATGCCATCCTCTTTCGTATTTGCAGATTTTTCTGCTGACTGTCTGGTTTGATCTGGTAGAATGAACGTCTCTATAAACAGCTCACATTGAGAACAAGTCTCCGGTAAGTGGTGAAATTGAAAAGGTTTGTCTTTAGTTCCCTCAGATCCAGACAGTTGTACAGGTGAATTATACCAAAACTTAAAGGAACAGAGCAACTGTGTTCTGTATAGAGTCTTCCATGAAATGTAAGACTCCCAAACTCATAATATGATAAACTCTAAAAAAAAGTTTGATGGTCAAACTGGTCAAATATGATAAAAGAAAACTGGAGTCCATCTCATTGATGAACATAATTACCAAGATCCTTAGTGGTAAAAACAACACATGATGATGAAGTAAATTTTAGCGTAGGAAGGCAGGGCTTAATCAATTAATGTAGTTCACAACGTTAATATCTTCCAGAAGAAAAATGCTATTGCTCTTCTCGATATGCTGCATGTTCTTCATCAACATTTCTTTTCTTCCCTGTCCTCCTTTTCTCTTCCCTCTAACCTCTTCTCCACCCTCTATCAGATACTCGAGTTCTCATATGCCTAAATGAATTTAGCCTTCTGTCTCAGAGTAAAGATATCTCAAAAAACTTAATCAGACTTACGTGTTAAGTTCATAGAAACATTTATATTTTAGAGACTGTGTAGGATTAAGGCAGTCAGTACCACGAGTTAAAGAGTGGTAGAGAGCAAAACAAAAACCACTTTGGAGTTGGCATAGGGGTGACTTCCTTTGTATCTATTCAAGCTCATCTAATAACCACAGTTCTCCCCATAGGAAAGATGACCAGGATCCTTACTATTACATGTAGGCTGTGTTGCTCATTGCTGCTGATTACCTTTGACTCCAGAGCATAACTTCCCTTCTTTGACTTCCCCCACGTAATGCAATGTGAATGTGTGGCTTTCATCCCTTAGCTAGTAATAGTTAGATGATTTAGCCTTAGACTTTAATCTGCCCTTAGGATATGCCTTTCAACTTGTTTTCATTCAAGAGACTCTTCTCAGTACATCCCAAAGGATCACTTGCCTTGCTTTGTCTCAAAAATTCAACATCCAGAGATAAATCCTTCTAATAAATATGTTCCTCCTCTTCATGTATATGGAACTTCAAAAAGACATTTTGATCATTGTTTATTTATGTAATAACTCTACTCCACCTTTTATATCTACTAAAAGTACTTAGAAATTAAAATGCAATAAAGAGTAAGACATTTAGGGGCACCTGGGTGGCTCAGTTGGTTAAGCATCTGCCTTTAGCTCAGGTCATGATCTCAGGATCCTGGGTTTGAGCCCTGCTGCGGGCTCCCTGCTTAGCAGGGAGTCTGCTTCTCCCTCTCCTTTTCCCTCTGCCCCTCTCCCCCCCATGCTCTATATTCTCTCTCTCAAATACATAAATAAAGTCTTAAAAAAAAAAGAGTAGGACATTTATAAGTTTAGAAAGGAGTAAGTGAAGGAAAATGCTGTCAAATATTTGGAATGATGAAAATCAGGCATTAAATTTAGCAACCAAGACAAAATGGAAACTTAGATTATGGGATGTCATTTTCTACCCCCATCCCCCACCTCATGAATGCCATGAACCTCTCACTCAAATTTCTTTTTATTTTTCCATTCATGAAAGCCACAGTAATACAAGATAGAAGATAGTCATAAAATAAATGCATTTCTATTTTCTTTTTGAAATACAGATATAAAGGAGAATATATGCACAGTGATTATCCTCTCGATAGAAAAAAAGGAAGACTAGTACAACCATTCCTACATTTCCATCATTCTGTTCCACCCAGCAATAAGGAAACATTGTATTGAAGATACATTTGCAAATTTATAATATTTTGATCTTAAATGTCATCATGTAATCTTCCTAAAATTTCCTAACACAAAAATAATGAAACTGGAAAATACTTGAAAGATCCAATAATTTCTCTTGGGTTGAACAGTTCAGAACAGATAGTTATCTCTCTTGTTTGTAAGAATTTACACAACTATCTGTGACAGGATTTTATAACCTTGGGTGGTCAAGAATGAGCTAAACCCTGTCCATTCTCAACTAACAACAACAACAAAAAAAAAGTGTAAAAATAAACCAAAAAGACTAAAATATCAAAACGTTCCGTTAGATAATATTTGAAACATTTCAACAAAGCACTTTTAAGTGTTTTGATATAGATAGGATGAAAAGCATTATTTTCTCAAATGCAGTGAGATACTCTAGCAGTTCCTAAAATATTTCATAGATTTTTGTTTGCAGTATATACAAGAAATTCATAATTTAAAAAAAGTTTTCATGCTAAAGTCCTTCACAGAGGGATTAATATGTAAACATCCATTTTGACAGTCCAAAAGAAGAATAGAGCACATAACGCATATTCTAAACGTCTTTGCTATTTTTTTCCCACGTGCATGTGAAATCTTGAGTTGATAGAGCCCTATAGGATAAAGATATGGATATCTTGGTCTGTAGCCTCTCCTTTTGATTATGGGAAGGCGTATAGTGCTTCCTCAAAGTAGGATCGAAGTAATGAGTTTAACTTCTGAGGCCGACTTATAAAAGCAATGTTGCTTCTTCTGGATGTGTGTGTCTGTGTGTGTGTGTGTGTGTGTGTGTGTGCGCGCGCACGCACGCGAGCGCCCATGTGCTGAGCCACCATGCAAGAAGTCTGTCCTGAAGCTGCGGTGCTGTGAGAAAGACAAGTCTTATGGAGAAGCCACACAAAAGGTGTTTTGGTTGGTTGGTAGTCCTAGTTTTAGATTCATGCCTTTCTGGGTGCCAGAGATGTGAATGAATGTGCCTTCAGATAATTTAGGTCTTTGTGTAGTCACCCCACCTTCGGATCTGTCTAGCTGAGGACCTAGACATCACAGAGACCCACAGAAAACATAAATATAACAAAGCTGTCATTTTAAATTACCAAGTTTGGGGGCCATTTTTTAATGAAAGAGTAGTAACTGGAACGTCAATGATGATGAACAAAAAAATATAATTAAGGTTAAATAACTACTTTTTAAAAAAAGCAAAACATAATGTAAGGTCATGAGTAATTTCTTAAAGAAAAATATCCATTTTTTAACAAAAAAAAAGTGAATACAATTTGCAGATTCTAGAATAAAATTATGCTCATTTCTTCTTAGGCAGCAATCCAAACTGTAGGCAATACTATTTCTTTCTGGATGTTTTATTGATGGGATAAAACCATTATGTGGAAAATTCTCAACAGCATGTTTCTAACCCAACATAAAAACATTTAGATTTTAGAGTTGAGATTAACTTAAATTTATTTGTAAATTTATTTGCCTTATGCATATATTTCAGATACATTGTGGTTTTCCTTGTTCATTTATTACTTAACCATTCTTCATTAAAGCCAAAATTACTGCTTTCATGAAAGAAAGTTAAAGAGTCAAGAAGAGAGATCTCAAAAAGTTAGTTCAATGGTACACATTTTTATTATGGTATTGGATATTTAAATTAAAATATTTTTCAAATTGCTTTTCCACCATAATTTATAATACTACTATTATTATTTGATTATTTTTGCCTGAACCTGTATATTGTTTCTACTTTACATTTGGAGAAAGATTATCCATTGCCTTATAAAATTAACTAAGATTTTGAAACAGAAAAATATCATTTATATGATTACTTATTAGTATTTTAAATCATTGCAATGTTTTCTTTGTGAGATTAATATGTACATTTTTCCATGTTGGAAGTATGGATAGAATACATAACAATGACCAAAAGCCAAATAAATTTTAAGCAATTCCTCTAGTTCTACATAGTTTTCTTTTCTCCCCCTCTTACTTTTCTCCCCCAATGGGAAATTGGTTAAATAAGTTAGAAATTCAGGTTTGAACAGCACTAAAAATAATCACAATTACCTAGATAGGCAGAATTTGTCTGTTTAAATGGGCTCTTCCCTTTTATTGTGAATTTAAGACACAATAAGAAAATGTATTCTCATGTTTGGCAAATCGTAATGAGTAAGTTACAAATGTGGGTCCAAGTGAATAGATACTATAGTTAAAAAAATACGTCTTCCCTACTCTAAACTTTTACTAATATTAAGCATTTCTTGGCTTTATTCTTCTATACTTCGGTAACTAGGAAAACCCTAGATTATTCTTTGGAGTGGTGCTAAGTCTTGTTTTATAAAATGTTGTGTTTTTAAGGGCAGTACTCATCTGTTTTCATAGAATCAGAGAGATGTGACTTGGAAGGGAGCATATAGATATTCTATGACAATATTTTCATTTAGTTGGGAAAGCCACAAGCACAACTTGCATGGTTGGGTGTGACAATGTGAACCTGGGAACTGGTTCCCTCACCCACCAATTGGGCGATTTTTCCATTAACTTATTTTCTGATTTTTCCAACTGAATTCAATTTTGACAAAAACACTTCATGGTTTCCTCGTTGTGCCTTATTTATAAAGACTTGGGGAGAAAAGCAAACCAAACCTCCCAAGAAAAAAATAAACAATCAAATGAACAAAACAAATTAACGGGCAAATTAATTGTAAACATGTCCACAAACCAGAATTAGGGGGATAAAAGAAAAAAAAAAAAAACAACTTTAAACTTCTGTCTTATTTTTCTTTGAAGAGGATTAAATTTTCTACAGAAAACTGAATGTGATAATTTTTTTTTTCAAGTGTTGTATGGCCTTGGATCTACTGTAAAATTCTCAGTGACCTGTAGAATCAAATGCTTGTTTGGAGGCTAACTTTTGATCATCTGTAAAATTTGTAGGGCAACCAAATCAATAACAAGATCCCTTTCAACTCCAAAAATCTTATTAAAATAAACAAATAGCCAAAAAAGAAACCCACATTTTTTTTCAATATAGTCTGTCAAATATGTGCCAAATGAACAGCTACAAAATGTCACTTATCAAATATTACAGCAGTGGTTGCTTGAAGAAGCACAATGTGGGGGCACTTGGGTGGCTCAGTCGTTAGGCGTCTGCCTTCGGCTCAGGGCTCAGGGCGTGATCCCGGCGTTCTGGGATCGAGCCCCACATCAGGCTCTTCCGCTGGGAGCCTGCTTCTTCCTCTCCCACTCCCCCTGCTTGTGTTCCCTCTCTCGCTGGCTGTCTCTCTCTCTCAAATAAGTAAATAAAATCTTAAAAAAAAAAAAAAAAAGAGAAGCACAATGTGTAGGAGGTTACACAAAGAAAGCAAATGCCAGCACTACTTAATGTTGAAAATTGAGTGATCATTAAATCAAAAAAGAGATTTGGATCATGAACTTACTTTTCAATCTCAATCATTCATAAATTTATTTGTGAAATTACCCCTATCATTGACATTTTCTTTCTCTGTAAAATAAACTGAATGTCTAATTAGAAATTTGACTATGCTCAGTAAACTTTAGCAAGCCTCATTTAAAATATCAGAGCTTATTATTATGCTCTGTATATTTTAATACACTTTGAGATGTCAACGGAATCTTGCTGAAGAGACAGGATCCTGCCCAAAGTTTCATCGTGAAAATGTGGTTGCAAAATTGGTTTCTTAACATATATTCCTTTAAGCAATCATTTAAGTTCTAAAAACTGTCTCCCAGATTTCAGTGAAGCTTTGAACTGAAAATGAAAATAAAACCTGTAGTTTACTGAGCCCATGTTAGATGGCTAGGTGGACGGGTGGATGGTGGAGAGAAACTGAATGGCTAATTCCATTAGTACACAGTGCTATATGTTGATGGGAGATTCAGTAAAAACAATGAAAAACAAGCAGATTTGCAAAATAGTGCCATTCAATTTAAAATTTAATTTTCCTCCAAACTTCTGTTTGGAAGCCTGAGCAGTACTAGTTTAAGTGAAAAAAAGGCAGCAGGACAACTGTTTACTTCCTAACTCCAGTTTTCCAGTTTTCTTTCTCTTTCTTTCATTCTCTCTTTCTTTCTTTCTTTCTTTTTCTTTCTTTCTTTCTTTCTTTCTTTTTTCTTTTTTCTTTTCTTTTTCTTTCTTTTCTTTTCTTTCTTTCTTTCTTTCTTTCTCTTTCTTCTTTCTTTCTCTTTCTTCTTTCTTTCTCTTTCTTCTTTCTTTCTTTCTTTCTTTCTTTCTTTCTTTCTTTCTTTCTTTCTTTCGTGTGTGCACAAAAACCTCTACTGGTACCATTTGCTACCTTTATTTCCTTACAAAGATCTTCTAGGTTGCTTTTTACCAATTTCTTTTCCACTAATCTTTATGTAGTAACAAATTGGCAGGATGAGAGGTAAGCAGGCAAAGAGGAGAGAATGCCAAAATGTTATTTTCGTTCCACTCCTACGCAGTAAAATGGAGGAAGATACCACTTTCATCTTTTTTGATAGGAATACTTTTTCTTCACTCTTAGAATAAGAGTACATCCTGCTTTATTTGAAAAAAAAAAAAAAGAAGAAAAAGAAAAAGTTTCCCTGAGGAATAAAAGAATTGCAGATAAAGGAAAACACAGTGCGTGCAATAGTACTTACAGCTACTTCACTCTAGCTACCTCTTCTGATAAAACTGGTCTTCCAAAAATCTAAAGTAAATTTACTGAAAGCCAGGGCTGGTCTTTTGGTACAGAAAACATATCTAATTTATTAACTTTTTTTACATTTGTTAATTAGTATTTTTTTCTAACAAGTGTCACAAATAAAGAGTTAAATTGTAAGTATTCCCAAGGCTTAGGAAGAGTGGTGAGTTATTTTGGGATTGTAAAATGAAATGGCCTACGTTTGAGTATATGGTTCTTAGGTTTGAATTAGTTATAGGACATATTGTAACATTTTTAAAGTGTCAGGATTATGAAATGTGTATTAATGTGATGCATCATATAATTCTATCTTTATTGTAATTTCCAGGATACCAGAATGGTTCAGATTCATGGTTCTTTTTCTGTTTTATTACCTAACCCTTATTATGACCTAAGATAACATAAAATTACATATAATACAGAAGTATTATATATATTATGTGTGTGCATGTGTGTATAATCCCAAAGACAATAGAAATCCATAAGCCAAGGGCTAGTTTTCCCTTTTCTCCCGTAGGAGACAGTTTTGCCCAGATTTCACAAAAATGGGAAAGGGAAGCACAGTACATTGCTTCTGCATTTGTCCCTCAACTGTTGCTCTGAGTCGAGCATGCCTGCTTGTCTGCCATGGGCCACCAGTCTCATCACAGATCAAGGACATGGCTTGAAATTCTTGGACTACTCTCGTAGTATGACGGAGCTACCTTCCTTAAATGATTCTTCTTTTATAGAAGTATTATTTTCTTAACATTCCTCATATGCCTTCCCTTTCAGGAAAATGTACCACCTATTCACATAATTTGTTCATCCCCAAATCCATCCTTCAGAGTACATTTACAAAAATAGGTGTTTTTTTTAGCCTAGAATAAAAATCCCACAGGACTCCACAAAGATATTGGCTATTGAAAGTCCTACACAACAGTCTAGGAAGAATAAAGACATAGTAATTCTGGTCATCTTTCAATTTTTCTCAGAAATGTGAATAGTGGACATACTTTTTTTTTTTTTTTTCGTGTTTGTCATTGGGGATCATTTGTTTTCTGAGTAGCTAGCTGGTTTGAATCACACTGACTCCCATTTATACATAACACACACACACACACACAAATACATAAATCTCATGGATAGAAACAAATTCTCAAAGACACTTCAATTTAAATCAGAGTGCAAAAAAGCAAGCTATTTATGAACTGCAAAAATGTTTTCTTTAACCCCATATAATTTTTTAATAATCAAATAAAAGTTTACAAATCAAGAAATTCCACATAAAATTCAGGACACTGACATTCCTTTAAAGATCATACGATCTGGTTACATTGGGATGTTATTCCCCAGTGGCAATAGTAGGATGAATCTGAGTAGTGGTGCACCCTTTTGACTGAGTGTAAGCTCTCCATTTTGACATTCTCTCTATCACTCACACAATGTATGTGCATGCCCTTCCAACCAGCTCCTTGTCACTTTTTTACCTTCCAGATCCCTGAAGCACAGATCTGCAATTGTATTAGAGTTCTCCAGAGAAGCAGAATTAATAATATGTATATATGTGTGTGTACATATACATATATACATATACATATGTGTGTGTGTATGTAAATGGCTCATGTGATTATGGAGGCCTACATTATATACACACACACACACACACCCACACACACATATACACTTACAAAGGAATTATCTTACATCATTATTGTGACACCTATTCATTATTGTGACTGAGTGGTCTACCATCTGCAAGCTGGAGATACAGGAGAGCCAGTAGTATAGTTCTGGTCCAAGTCCTAAGGCGTGAGAATCAGAAATAATGGCGTAAGTTCCAGTCCAAGTGGAGAAGTCCAATGTTCCAGCTTGGAACCAGTCAGATAGAGGAAGCGAATTTTCCCTTACCTGCTTTTTGTTCCATTCAGATCTCCAGTAGATTGTATAAGCCCGTTCACATTGGGGAGGACAATCTGTTTTACTCAATCCACCAATTCAAAGAGTAATTGCATCCAGAAACACTCTTGAATCACAGTCAGAATAATGTTTGACCAAATATCTGGACAACCAGTGGCCAAAGTTAACACACAAAATTAGCCATCACAAGTCCACATATTGTTAACTTGGCACTCATGCACATATCTTTAAACCACACTTAATTTCCAGTAAAGACAATGATAAGTTTGTAATTCCACCTAACATGATAGGTCCCATGTCCCATGTCCAACCAAAAACACACTAACCCCACCCCCAGAGGAGGAGGTAAAGTCCTCAAGGAAAGTTATTCTCCCAAACTTAAAAACTATGATATAAAATGTATAATATTTAAATATTATAATATAGTACATGATATGATTAGTAAATTATTATGAAAATAAGTCAGTGCATCTTATGTTACATCATAAGGGAATAAAACAGGAAAACAAAGATATCTGCTTAATATATATCACTGTAGTATTATCTAATAACATATATCCTTATATATTATATGATATTAATATATTATTTGTTATGTTAATACATGATTAATATAAATCATATATATTAAAATGTATATAAGAAACATGTTCATAAGAAAATAAGGATGAAGATTTGACAATTATTGTACTAATATCTGTACCTGGTCATGTGGTTGTACCTGGTATTTATAATGACTTCTACTATACATTCTGCATTTCCTTTGCCTTCAGGAAGCCCTTTAGCTACTCCATGGTTCTTTACCTAACAAAGTGATCTAAACTTTAATTTCTGAAGGGTCTAGGCCAATGATAGTCCTGCCAGGCCTGAGTTGTTACAGCTTTTTTTTTTTTTTTTCCAATTGTTATAGCTTTTTAACCTCAATCACTGGGCATGGTAATATTAAGAGACACCCTAAGGGATCTTTTGTATTCCAGACAGCCTCTTCCTTACTTTCTTTGTGGAGTAGCAGTCCAGTTTCCCCATGGTGCTCCGGATTACCCCATCCTGCACATTGACTTCCTTCTCTGCTTGTTTAGTCAGAGGCATGAGGAACCTAAAGTGACCAGACAGCAGCCCTAGTTTCCAGTTCAGGAGACTCATTATTGTATCTCCTAGTGGAAGCAGTCCTCCATTTGGAACTCTATTCTCTAAACCAGCAGAACAAAGGTCGTGGGAACAGGAAGCATTTTGTTAGTGAGTCACTAGGAGTGATAGTGAGTGATGCCACTTCCATTTCCACCCCTTGATTCTTGGACCCATGAATCCTGGTTATGGGATAAACAACACCATATGTTGGCCTCTGATTCGGAGCATATGCAGCCTTCTAAAGAACGTTGCTGCAGCCTACAAAGTATTACCATGTAGCTGGCACTGTAACTGAGTCTTCAAAAGGTTATTCTACCTTTTTACTAAGCCAGCTGTTTCAGGATGGTAAAATCAATGAATTTCATGAGCATGAGCCAATGCCAAATTTCTTCTACTATGAAGTGAGTCCCTTGATCAGAAGCAGCGCTGTGTGGAGTACAATGATGGTGGATAAGGCATCTGTAAGTCCATGGATAGTAGTTTTGGCTGAGGCATTGCACTTAGGGAAGGAAAATCCATATCCAGAGTAAGTGTCTATTTTAGTAAGACCCAAACTCTCCCATTCTGTAATGGAAGCAGTCCAGTGTAATCAACCTGCCACCAAATAGGTGGCTTCTCCTTCTGGAGAATGGTGTCATATTAGGGACTCAGTGCTGGTCTCTGCTCCCAACAGTTTGAGCACTTAGCAGAGGCTGTAGCCAGGCTGGCCTAGTAAGTTGAAATTCATATTGTTGAGCCCATGCATAAACGTCCATCCGTGCCATCATGGCCAGCTTGAGACCATTGAGCAATGGTAGGAGTGGCTGTTGAGAAAGACTGATTGATATCCACAGAACAGAATAGGCCATCCTGTCCACTTGCTCATTAAAATTTCCCTCAGGTAAGATCACCATTTGGTGACCATTCACAGAGGACACAAGTATCTTCACATTTTTTTGCCCATACAGCGAGATCTGTCTACATACTTCCTCAGATTTCCTTGTCACTGGTTTTCCAGGCATGTTCCTTCTAAACCCCTGACCATTCACCCAAACCCTTTCCCATTGCCTGTAAATTAGTATATAATCCCTGTCTGGTCATTTCTCCTTCCCAGTAGTCAGCAACCAAGTATACTGCTCCAAGTTCTGCCCACTGAGAGGATTACCTTTTGCTCCTGTCATTCAGGGTTGTCCCAGAAAGCAGCTGCTCACCACAGCTGTTCAACATTATGCAGGTGGTGTCTACATATCATGCAAAGTCATCTATAAGCCAGGCCTGAGTCTTTTCCTCTCTCAACTGATCATAGGGAACACCCCATCAGGGCAGAGGTACAGGCCAGAAAGGAGGAGGCAGTATAGCAAGATGGTGACCATGGGCATTTGGGCCATTTCATGTAACTTACTTGCACCTTCAGAACCTACTTGTGTCCAGTCCCATATATACCACTTCCATTTGATGAATGAAGTTTTGTTGTGCATGCCCAGCTGTATGGCTTGGAGGGACAGATAGCTGTACCTAGTACATAAGGGGAAGCTCAAGTCACATGGTAACTTAGTGGCTCTTGAGCAAGCATTCTGTCTCTACTGAGGCCCAATAGCTGTAGGACTGTAGGGCTTTGCTCTAAAATCCTGAGGGTGGGCACTGCGAGTCACCTGTAGGGGCCTACCCAAGGATCCAAAAAGCATCCCGATCTGCCATTGACACTTCAGGCACCATTGGATCTGCTGGATCATTTGGGCCAAGTGGCAAAAGCAGCTTTCACAGCAGTTTGGATATGTTTTAGAGCCTTCTTTTCTGAGCGCCACTCCCAACCAGTCACTTTTCAAGTCACTGGTATTTACTCCAGGATAACACATCCAAATAAGGAATATGTTGCCTTCAAAATCCAAAGAGTCCCACTAAGCATGGTACCTCTTTTTTTTTGGTGGTAGGGGAAGTCAGATGCAACAACCTGTTCTTCACCGTAGAAGGAATACTTTGACATCCCCCATGTGGTAACAGTCGATGGATCTGAGCAGTGATGTACTCTTTTGACTGAACTTAAACTCTCCATTTTACACCCTCTCTACCATTCACATGATGTATGTGTATGTCCTTCCAACCAGCAACTTGTCTCTTTTACCTTCCAGGTACTTAGAACATACGTTTGCAGTCAGGTCTTAACCTTTAACGAAAAAAAAAAATCTTTCTATCTGCACCATAATTGGTATATTGCCTTTTCACAGTAAAATTAATCTTTACATTAGTCCATAATTAGTTTCTCTCTTTCTTTTCCCTGTCAGTCTATGCCTAGACCAAAAGACAATGGTGCTTTTACTAAGGGAGAATCCTCTTAACGGCTACCCCCTAAAACTATAAGACAAAGCTGCCATTTTGCAATGACTACATTTATTATTTTTTTCTTTTTTTGCAATGACTACATTTAAACTTGATTTGAGTCTTAGATAAGTCCTCTCTCATGGAGAAATCATTTCTCTTCACGTTTGTGGGGAAAGAGGAACAAATTTCTTTAATTCTTCTATTTATACATGCTCACGTAAGATGCCTCATAAATGTAATTCATTTTGCTTACCTCAGTAGCAGTGATTATGAAGAATATGCTTTAAAGTTTATTAAGTTTTATCTAAACTTAATTATATTCTCTGTAAAGAGATACCAGGACTAACAGGACTTTTGTTTTTATATCATACATTCAGAATTGTAGTACCAGTCAGAATAAAGGCTGCACGTAATTACTCATGTTTGATTTGAATTATGAAGGCTGAATCCATGGGTGCAAAGTAGACAGGGAGGAGAAAGTGATGCAAGGCAAGGGTGTGTGTGCACAGACATGGCGATGGGAAAGGGCATATTGTGTCCAGGAAGAGAAAGTACTTCAGTCATGGCTAAAGTAAATGGTAGTGGGAGAGGAATAGGCGAATGTTTGTTGAGGAAACAGAGGGCACGGAGGGATTGCTGCAATCAAAATAATCCTAGTGTGTTTTGCTGAGGATACAAAACACTGTCTTCATAGCTGGGTGTTCATGGTTGGCCAAGTGGATTTATAGAGTAGTCACATAATAAAAATTATGTTACAACAAGTTTACCCCATAAGCAGTAGATGTTAGGCACTGCAGAAGAAGGTACCTGGATTCATGATGTAGCGTAATGAATTCATTTTAATATTACAGACAAGAATGATAAATATGTTGTATAAGGATTTAGAATGGGAACAAAGTGTACAAGAGAGATTCAACAGTATTTTACAATTAAAATTGGCTCTCTGGGTATGAAAAGCTCAGAAGTGGCAAACAAAACTGATCAACTGGATGAGAAAAGGAGGATGAGTTGAAATACAGCAAGTGTATTGATGGTGTTATCACTGAAATAAGATCTATTTTAAGGCCCGCACATTCACACACACACACACATGCACAACCACAATCTCACACACAAACAAGTGTGGCCTCTTTCTTTCTAAAAAACTTCCTTTGATTCTTTAATTTGTCAACCCCTCTTTGTTAAAAGAATGGCCCCATCCCATTCCAAAAGATACCAGGAATCTAAGAATTACTTAGACACACAGACGGATTGTTCCACCTAAAAAATCAGTTTATTCAATGGTTGTTTTTACCTCCAACCTTTGCCCACCTTTCTCATTTTGAGGTGTTGAGTTACAAGTTTTCATTAACCAATGGATAAATAATGAGAAATTGAGTGGCATCCTTTCATTTACATACAAACTCTAAATCAGAGTTAAAGAAAGCCATCTTTTGAATCATCAGAGTCACTGACAACATATCCACATCTTGTTTCATCATCAACCAGCCAGCCTTTTGTTCTTCTTTATTGACTTCTTTACACCTATTAGAGGCAAAAACCATTTATGGCTATGGAAGAAATATTAAGATGAGAATGATGTCCTTCATGGGGCAAATATATATTATATCCGCATGAAAATAGTAAGTTGATAAGAAGATAAGTCAAGAGCCCCAAAACAGCAAGGGGTCGGTTTTCAATCTAGGAATCATGCCCATGAAGATGACAATAAAAGCTGTGGTGGTGCTTGGGATTTTCCAAGGAGATAAGACAAAAGAGAAAGAAGAGCATTAGGGGTGGGCTTGTATGATTCAAGCTTTAAAGGGATATATAAGGGGAGGAGAACAATTTTGCGGAGGTTGGAGATGGAAAGGAAAACAGGTATCCCAAAAATCTAAGAAGGAGAGAATTTCAGCAAATAATCAACAATGCATAATAACACATGGAGCTAACGGAAGATGAGTTCTTTAAATGATCCACTAAACATGCCAACTGGAGATCCTTCAGAGTCTTATCTCAAAGTTGAGCAGCGCAGGGAAGGCCTTTTAAAGATGTCTTGGAGGGAGAGTGTTCTTTACATTTCCAAATTCTGTCATCTAATATGTTGCAGGGGAAATGAGTTATGTGGATTATAAAATCATACAAGTTTATGCAAAGTAAGTTAGGAAGTCCCTTATAAATTGTGACATAGACCTTTACCCAGTAATGTCACTCCTGGTGATTTACCCAAGTAAAATGAAAACATATTTTCAAACACAACAGCAATAAAACATGGTAACACGTGTCCATAGTAGCTTTATTCATAATGGCTAAAACTGAAAACAGCTCCTGTGTCTGTCACCTGGAGAACGGACAAACTGTGGTATATTTATACAATGGAGTAATGCTCCGTGATAGAAACCCGAAAGACACTGATAGAGGAAACAGCACGACCGAGTCTCAAAAACATTACGTGAAGTAAAAATAGCTGGACCCAAAAGAGCAGCTATTGTGTGATTTCATGTAGATGAAGTTCTATACAAACTCACCTAAATGAGGGTGAGAGAAATAAGAAGAGTGCTGATGTCTGAGGTGGCGAGGGATTGACTGGGAAGAGATACTGGTGAATTTTCTAAGGATGTAATTGTTCTATATTTCGGTAGGGGTGTGGGTCATACAAAGATACACATTTGTGAAAACTCAGGCAATTGCGTACTTAATATGTGATTATATGCAAATTATTCTTGAATCACAGGGGAAAAGAAACCAAAGTTGATGGGAAGAATGCACGTAGAAAATGACAATATAGATTCTCCCCTGGTTTGAGAGGGGATTAAGAGAAATATCAGACGAGACTGAGGTAGAATTGTTTTAAAACAGTGTGGGAAACTTGTACATACTAACATTAAAAAAGAACAAGAGAGAGGAAGACGTTAGATTGAAAGAGAGGGTAGTGATAGAGCATTATCCCACAGTAGGCAGATGGGAATTGGATTAAAGTTACCAAACATGTTTTACTTTTCTTCTCTAAAAGGCCGCAAAAGAGACGGAGCAGGCCCAGATTTAGGGACTTAGTCCAATTAATTTATAGTGGGTTACATAACCAGTCATGAGAACAGACTAAACATAAAAATTTCATTATTTGGGCCCCACGTTGTCCTCACAAGGATAAGAGTACCTCTGGGGCTCTGTAATTGACTTCTAACAAGGCAGATTATTTTGATCATGTTAGAGACCTAACCTCTGAAATGCAGTCTACCCTGAACTATTGCTTTGGTAAGGACTAGGCAATGGCAACGCTCGTCTAAGATTGTTTTTATAGAGGAAAAGTCAGGCACAGCCAGAAGCTTTGCACAGGAATTACAGTGGACTATGAAGTCTGATACAAACCAAAATTGCCAGACGCATTTGGAAAGAGCTGACAGATCAGAATATGAAATGTTAACTCAAGCATGAACGCTTTCATCCTGAGTTTAATGAAAAAACACTGAGTATCTGTGAAACAACAGAAAATAAATGGGAAATACCTCAACCATCAGTGAAACATTTTGGCAAAGTGACTTCCCAGCCCCATTAATTTTGGAACCTAATAGAATATGTTGGCCAAAATTATTAGAAACAAATGAATGGGTAGAAAGCAATCCATGTATGTTTGTGCGGTGCTGTTTGGAATTTGAGAATGTATGAGAATGACTAGAACATCTTAAAGAACAATACTGGTTTAAATAATGATGATCGCTCCAACACTCCAAAAACAAAGCTCTGAAGTGGCTTCACTGAAAATTGCTTACATTTGAAACTATGGATTAGGAAACTTCAGTAAATAGACTAAATGGAAACCATCTGAGAGGAGAATAACCGAAATAGGAAATACCCTCAAAAAAACCCCCACAAAAATATAATAGGAAAAAAACCCTCACATGCTGTATTATACATTTGGTTTTGTTGGGAGTAAATCTCTCTACATTGTCATTTAAAAACTTTGGCTGTATTTTATTGTGTAAAATTCCACTTTTTAATAAATGCCTGTTTAAATTTTATTGTTATTATTTTTAAAATTTTCCCATTTTCTCCCAGTAAAATAAACATGTTAAAATTCTATAGAATCTTTGATTCTATTTTTTTCTATTGCTTGTGACATATCAAGCTGTTTTTAAAATACAGTTATAAATAATTCAGTAACACAGGATTTTCATTATTTTTTTTTAAGATTTTATTTATTTGTCAGAGAGAGAAAGAGAGAGAGCATGCACAAGCAGGGGGAGCAGAGTGGCAGGCAGGGGGAGAAGCAGGCTCTCTGATGAGCAAGGAGCCTGATGCAGGACTTGATCCCGGATCCTGGGATGATGACCTGAGCTGAAGGCAGACACTTTAATCAACTGAGCCACCCAGGTGCCCTTCATTATTTTTTTTAAATAGAGGATGCCACAGTATATAAACAGCCATATTATTTCCAAGCCACCACAAATCTAGGGGATTGTCTTAGTCTGCTAGGGCTACTGTAACATAGTACTACAGATTGGGAGGTTTAAACCACAGAAATTTATTTCTCAAATTTCTAGAGGTTTCAAGGTGTCAGAAAGTTTGGTTTCTCCTAAAGTCTGTCTTCTTGGCTTGCAGACCACCATCTTCTGTCTGTGTTTTATCTATATGAATCCATCCCTGATGTCCTTCCTGTTCTTATTAGGACACTAGTCCTACTGGGTTAGGGTCCCACTCTTATGTATTCATTTAACTTTAATACCTCCTTATAGGCCCTGTCTCTAAATGCACGCACATTGAGGATTAGGGCTTCTACAGGTGAATTGTGAGGAGTGACATAATTCAGTCTTATAACAGGGATCATGGCAGGTCCAATCTTGGGGGCCCTGTAAGACTAACAACGGGATGGTGACTGGGAAGGTTAAGGAATAGTTAGTTCATCCAGCTAATATTAAGATAAGACCTCACTTCCTAGGCTTGTGGGATTAGCCAGTGTGCCTTCATCGTGCCCCTAACCCCATGAATGTGAACCCTGTCAGACTATCTATACTATCTATTTCTCTTCTCCTGGAGAGTTGACCTTTCTGATTTCTCCAGATGAGATTATATGAAAATGAACTTTCACAACTTAAGTGCCTCCTAATTAGAGAGGGAGGTTTTCAGAAAGAAACCCAGCCCCGCATATCTTGTTTTGTTGCCTTTTGAGCTGTGAGATCCTGATAGGATTGAGGGCGCCTTATGACTGTGATGTGGTGGGTTAGTGGAAGACTCAATCAGGTTGTTTTTTTAAATTAGGTTTAGGCTGGGTTTTTTTGTTGTTATTGTTGTTGCTGTTTTCTTTGTTTTTTGTTTTTTGTTTTTAGCAGATAGGCCCAGATAGTCTGCCTGTTCCGACCTCCTGAACAATCCCTATTAGCAAGACCAACCCAGTTGAAGAAGGACAGAGGAGAGAAGGAAGGAAAAATCCAGATTAGTCTGGCTTGAAATCTGAATGGAAGGTGAAATGGCTTGTAGTTTCTGAGAAGTTTGGCTCTAAAGCAGGGTTTTTCAGCCTTGGCACTAGTGACATTTTGGGTCAGATAATAGTTTGTTGTGGGATGGCTTTCTATGCATTCTAGGATATTTAGCAACATCCCTGGTTTCTACTCACTAAGCACCAGTGGCATTTTCTGTCATGACAACTAAAAATGTCTCCAGACATTGCTAAATATCCCTTTGGGGACAAAATTGCCCCCAGTTGAGAACTGCTGCTCTAAAGGAAAGAGAAATTGAGCAATATCGTAAGAGGGGTGTAATGTCCTGTGAAGTGTTGTTTTTTCAAGTAGTTTTGTTTTGCTTTAGGATGGAAGATGCTCGGGTATATTTAAAGTTGGCAAAGTAACTTCTAATTATTTATGGAAGGTTGACTATATGTAATTATCTTCTTACTCTCCTTAAGCCTCACTAAAATTACAGTGATAATAAAGGGTCAAAAGACATACACACTTAGAAGGACAAAGGAAATAGTAGAGTAGACATGAACAGATGAGCAATTTAAATAGATTTTTATTTTTTAAGTTGGAAAGGAGAGGAAGTGATTACTGAGCAGATCAGAGGAAGCCATTGCTTAAGTTCCCAGAGAAAAATGACTAATTGACCACCAAAACACCTAAAAGGTCAAAGGTACCTCAGAAAGTATGTGTTACACACAGAGACAAAAGTGGGAGAATTGATTGAAAGTTTGAATTTGGAGTGGTTGGATTTCCAGATCCTCTCTCCACTTGGGCTCAACCACTTGCACTCAACAAGGGGGTTACTCCCTACATTCCAACCTGGGGATGGGAGTCCTTCTCCTACACCTGGAGCAAATGAGTCAGTTGAAAGAGCTCTAGCTTTGAACATATGAGGCTTAGCAGAAGGCTCAGATTTGCAAACACAGGGATACATAATAATATTCACACTCTATGTTGCGACCATAGTTACCTTCTTCATCTGACATCTAGGAATACTGTGTCCAGAATTTATTTCTTCAGGCAGAAATTGGACAGTTATGATACCAATTTCATTAATCAAATTGTTGCAAATCTAGACTGAAAAATATATGATTCTTCAAAAACAATAGAAGTTGTTTCTCACAAGTAAATAGTCCAAAAGAATCCGAAGGCAGTGGTGTGCTCTGTTCTACATAGTAAATGCCAGACACAAAGTGATAAGATTCTGACATCTCCAATATATGGCTTCCAGGTTTGCTGAGGGCACTGGCATCTTGACATAAGGACAGAGTATAGAGAATACATTAGGACGTTTTGTTAAGTTAGGTTGGAAGTAGTCCATATCATAACAAATGTCTGCTTGTAGTCACAGGGCCACACCTAGATCAGGAGCCTGACATATGTAGTCTTGCTATGTATTTCTAGAAAGAATTAGGGGCTAGTCTGGGTAAAGAGATAGTTCTTCTGTCATCCAGACAATTTTTTTTTTAACCAATAAAAAGAGTGAATGAAATAGCATGCAATTCATTATGTCATTGATTCATCTATTTACTTATTTATTTATTTATTTATTTATTTATTTAAAAAATTGTCCTGAACTCCACTTATGTATCAGTTTTTGTGCTAATTCATGGATGAACAAGACACAGTTCCTGTTTTATGGAACTTGAACTCTGTTGGAGGGGACAGAAAAGTAAACACAAAAATAAATATCAGGCTTTCAGATAGCATGTTCAGGAAAGAAAAGAAAGCAAGGCCAAAGATAAAGAAGGGCAAGTTGAATATCATTTTTTGGATAGGATGGTCAGAAAGGTTGCCCTGAGAAAGGGACATTTGAGCAAAGGTAAAATATGAAAAGGAGAATATTATGTGACTATATGAACAAAGAAAATTTCAGAAAGAAGGAACAGCCAGTTTAGAATCCTCGAAGTAGAAACAAGAATGATGACTTCAAGGGATCAAAAAGCAAGAGAGAGAATACTAAGACTGGCCACCGAGGTAAGCAAGGGATACCTTCTAACTCATAAGGAGTATAGAAGTTGGTCTAAATGTGTAGAGAACCACTAAAGGGTTTGAGCAGATTGTGAAATGATCCGATTTATCTTTTGAAGGATGATTATGGCTACTACCATGGGGCAAATGTAGGAAAAGTAGGGATAGAAGAGAACTTTGCAGTAATCTGGTCAAGATCTACCTGAGATTTGGACTGAAGTCATGGTAGAGGTGTTGAGAAAAGTTTAGAATTCGATTAATCTTTCAAGGGGAAAGAAGGAAAGAGAAGAATCAAGAATGTGTAGCCTAGGTTTATAGCCTGAGCATCTAATAGTATCCTATTATCTTACTAAAATGATACAGTCTAGAGAAAGGTAACCCTTCCTGGGAAATTGAGTGTTTGTCTAAGGGTAAAGATACATGGTTGGAAGTCATTAGCATACTGATAGTATGGGAAACCATAGATCTGGGTAAATATACAAAGGAGGAATTTACTTTGAGATCAGAAACTTCAGCTGGGACACTTTGACATTCATTTGTCCAGAAGTGGTGGAGGAAGCAGCAATGTCGACTTCCGAGAAGTCACAGGAGGCAGGAAGCAAAGAAGTGTCCCAGGATCCAATTAGAAGGGGGAAAAAAAATCTGTCAAGGAGGAAGGAGTTTTTAATTGTCTAAGACTTTGTGTAAGTTATGGATAGATAAATAACCCTTAGATTTGCAATATGGATGTCAAATAAGAGTGGTTTTAATATACTGGTGTGACTAACTGGGGCTAGTTCAAAAGTGGGAGAAATTTAAAAATGGAGATTTGCTACAAAGGGGCTCAGTGAAATGTAGAAGCAGCTGGGGGGGGGGGGGGTGGCTGCGGAATCAAGGAAGGGTATGTGTGTTGTTTTTCCAGTGGGACAGAATGTAGAGTACTTCCAGGGTTTTGGGGAATAGTCTAACCAAAGGGAGATACTACTTAATCCAAGAGGGAGAGAGAGAGAGAGAATATTTGTAGTATCAAAATTCCAGAGTATACAAGAGAGTTTGGTTTCCAGTACATGGGCAGAATGACTAGTTTCACGTAGAGACAGGGACAAATCACTCAGTTTCATGTAACTATGAGAAGATGCTATTATTTCCTATTTTGCTTATATTTTGTAATTGTCTACCTCAGGTGAACAGATGGATTAATTATAAGTGTTGGTCTATCCTTCACTTCATTTTTGGTCCATGCATAATCATTTTAATTTGTTGTTGTTGTTGTTGTTGTTAAATTATTAATTAAAGCAAATGGGAGTAAGAGATTAGACCAAGCCAGAGGGCATCTAACTCCAGAAGGAGATTAGAGAAATTCCCAAATTTAGAGAGCTAAAGTCTAGTTTAAATCATAAAGTAAAAAGATCTAAGAAAGAGTTCCGCTGGAAAATGGAATTGATAAGATTATCTGATATGCTTATATGTCATTTAGACTATTCTCATCAAGATGTACTCCCCATTGTACTTAATAACTTTGTTTGCATTTCAAAGCAAGAGGACAATACAACTCTTACAGTGAGTTTGGATTCTGAATTACATGGTCTCCATCTCCTGATAAATTTTATTTTTAACTCATTGGCGAGTGAAGGAGATGTCTTTAAAAATGGTACTGGTGATCATTTTGGGATCAATGTCAGTTCTATAGACCTGGGATGCCAAGTAACAGTAACTGTATTTGTTACATTCCACAGATTGTTCCCCGATATAATCCTTCCCCAATTTAACAGGAGAGCCACAGAGAAAAAAGTGACTTTACATAGAATGTAATTTCATAGGTGGATTGGATTTGTTGCAATTAAGATAATGATATGTAGATATATCAAAAAAGGCATCTGTGGATTAAAAATGTTTTCCAACAATACACTGGTAAAGGAACTCTGAGAAATAAATCAAAAGTAGATATTTAGGAAGTGACCTGAAACTTTTTTGAGTTGGAAAAAAAATTGTAATGTGATGACACAGGTAATTGTAGAAAATCTTGAACAGATTAGAGGCAATTATGGCTTTTGTCATTCATGAGATACCATATATCTAAAATTCAGCAATCTAAATCTATACCGAAACTTGATGACAAAAATAAAGCAGAATTCTCAAAATTTAACAAATTTCTTATCTCAGTCTCTGAATGTATTGCCACTGAGTATACAGCAAATCCAAATCATAATTGAAGATATTTGAGCAAAAAGAGCTTTTAAATGAAATTCATGCATTTAGCCAGACATTTTTATTTAAAGAACTCAGAAAATTGCAAATAATTTTCAGGGCCCCTATTGTATTATCCATTCTGTAGACAAAAACACTGAAAGCTTCTTTTATAATAATGCTAATGTGAATGTGTAAATTATAATACTACTACTAGTAATAATACACATTTGGTTAGTCTCTAAACATTTGGCATCATCTGAGGCAGATCTCAGAAGAACAGGGAAGCATTACACTAAGTTTTGGTCATCTGTTTTAAATAACTTATAATTTAATTTGACTTAACCAAAAGAACATTTCAGTCCTGTCATTAGCAAGAAAAAGAGACAAATATAACACGGAACGACATCTGTGTAATTCTTGATAGTGGTTAAGAAACTTAATTAAAATTCTTAACTATACAAAAATTAAAATCATAGAAACAATAGAAATCAGAGAGAAACAATATGTGCGCAAAAAAATTATTCAGATCTTTTCGCCTTGCTAATGTTTTGGTGTATAATAATGATGATATTCTACCCATGGTCTTTCTGTCTCAGAATTGTGACACTACTATGTCTACCCCTCAACAGTTGTTTCCTTCATTTTCACGGTATTGAACTAATATATATTATTTGTGTGTAACTGTAACATATGTACATCTGGGATTAACAGTCATTTATCCACCCTTTGAAAAAATTTTTGACAAACTTTATAATTGTAATAATATATAAAATTAATATTTAAGTTGTCAAAAGTGTATAGGATAATGCTACACAAATAGGAAATTATAAACTAAGAATAGTTCAGATGTAATAGTATATTTTATTTAGCTTTATTTCTTATGGAATGAGATGAGACTCATTTTGCTAAAATAATAGATCAGTAGATACTACATATCATATAGTACTGATAGGTTGTTTAAAACACTGCATTTGGAAGACAGGTTTCATATATCTACTCGTAACCAAATACGAAATAATGGGATGTGGCAGTATCTTCTTAAGTAAAAACAAAACAAAACACTGCTTGACTGCAACTGTAAAATGGTAGCTCACTAAATAATGTGTTAAAATACTTCATTAGTACAATAATCTATTAAGAGAGATAAAAAATAAATACGATCTCTTTCGAGATCCATTTACCTCTCCTTAAGTTTACTTCAATGAACCAAAGATAGTTAAATGTTCTCAAATAGGTTTAGTTGATCTTCTCCTTATATTTGCAATATAATATATTCAGTTGTTTGGAGATACTTGTGGAGAAAATAGGAGTGTTATAAACTCTAGCAAGGTGGCAAGCTTCAGATGGTCAGTACAATGATGAATACATCAGTGGTTCTCTATGTTGGCTGCACATTAGAACTGGCTGTGCCTGGTATGATTTGTAAAGACCAATTGCCTGGGTTCGACCCCCAGGGATTCTGACTTAATTGGATTGGGAACCGGCCAAGACAAATATGTTTTGCATGCTGGGTTAGTCACTGGCAAGTAGCTACTTTTAATAACACCATTTTTTCAAGAAAAAATAAAAATTAAAAAAAGAACCCTTAAATCATATAGCATTGGAAAACTTGCAATATGGTTTAATAAGGTGAACAGTTAGAATACGGATCTACTAAATCTATTAAATGTTTTTTATTTAGGTAAATACGTAAATTGTTAAAAAGAAAACCATATGTATCTCTTTTATACTGTGAGCTAAAACAGTCACTTCAAAGGTTTTGTAGTATGCTTGTAAGAAATTTATGTAGACAGCAAATTAAAAACTTCCTAAATGGCCCCTTTTCAAAGATATGGTTAAATTATCATTTTATTTGCTTTCTTAAATACTTTACCGGCTCCCAAAACCAACTATTTGAACTGACCCAATTCTCTTGCCATAATTTTACCTTTCTCCATGTAAAGTTATCTTTGAAGGTAATTGTACAGATGACTCCCAGAAGGTTTACTGAACTGTTTCCCCACTTTGCCCATCAAATGAGGTTCAATTACACTGAACAGGAAGAATAGGTATGTGTGTGGTTTGGTACCCAAGCAAACAATACTTACGACATCAATTGCTCCCTTGGCTTGGGCAAATGGTGGGCAGAAGTATGCAAAATAGCTCTCAGCTTTCAGTGAGCTGGGAGGCCTAGCATTTGCTCAGTTACCTTGTCATTTACCTATTTCCAGAGTCACTAGATGATGGTAATGTGTTTAAAGAGCCATACCTCTAACCTTTTTCTCTAAATCAGATAGATTCTCAACAGAGTAGAGGTGAGGTGGATCTATTAAAATCACTTGAATATAGATATCCTTTTTTTAAAAAAATACAAACTCAAAGTCCCCTTTAGCAAACACCTACTTAATCCTTAAATATGTCACCCTTGTTTCTTAGACCCCTAAACTGTGAGGGGTAAGATGGTAACAACTGTACCACAACATTTAAATCACTCTATGGATTCTAGTGACCAGATTTTTTTAATGTGAGCTCTGATCACACTTTCCTATATAATAAATAGGTGTGGGAGTTAGACAGTGTCTATATTCTAATCATGACTTGACCTCCATGAACCCCAGGTCTTTACTGTGGTAATGGAGAAAACAGTATCTGCTATTTAAGAATGTTTTAAGAATGGAATAAGTAACATCTATGAAATGTTAGGTCCACAACAGTTACTTAGAATATATTAATCCTCAACTCTTTCACTTCGCACCAAATTCTAGGGAAATGTATAGGGAACTTGAACATGGACATGAGTAGAATAGGATCTACTGTGGACATTATTGAGTCTTACAGAGAAGCAGAATCATACAAGTTGAAAGGTTTGCTTACAAATCGTTGGTGACTGGTCCCATTTTCCAGAGTAGGGACTAAAAGCATAGTTAGAACAAGATGTCAGGCCTCCCATCTGCTATGCCATTTAGAAAAAGTGTTCTTGACACCACAATTTACCTTTTATAAATATTTAACAACTAACTGAGTTGTAGGAAAAGCATTACCATATCTGAGTCTATCACCTCTACTAAACAAAGCCAAACCATTACATTAACAAGGTGGTCTGGACATAGGTTGGTACAAAGATGTTTCCGTGACTCTAGACTCAAGATGTGACTAACCTGTGGTTGGTTCTCTTTACTGTTGGTGATCCTCTTCTGAATTGTAACTGAGAAAAAATACAATAATTTATATAAAAGTAGTAGCACTAACTCTAGAATTTCTGAAAACTTTTTTAGAATTAGAAAAATACAAAAGGAAAATATTACAAATATATATCCCTATGACCAAGAATTAACTGTCATATTTTGTACTTTTCTAGTCTTCTAAATAGAAAGATAGATAGATAGATAGATAGATAGATAGATAGATAGATATAGTATATCTAAATCCCCTTTTATTGCCTCCCTAAATCCAGATCTCCTTCCCTCTTTCCAGAGAACCCTTACTTAAAACCTTCCAATCCATTTGAAGTGCTAAACACATTCATATTTTACATGTGTATTAATATGTGTGCATTCTCATAAGTAATGTTATTGAGGGTTTTTTGTGTTTGCATATTAATATTACATAAATAGTTTCAACCTTCATCTGTCATTCGATATATTATCGTTTAACTTGGTATTACATTTTGGAATCTTTTACATGGATTAGATTGACTGTTTGTATGTACTGTATACTATTCCATTGTACATGTACTAAATTTTATTTATGCATTTATCTAATGATGAAGATTGAACTGTTTCATTATCAAAGATTTTATTCCTGGTAATATCCTTATATAATACAGATCTCCTTGTTCACATGTGGGAGAATTTCTCAATGATATAAAGTCAGAAATAGAATTGGTAGATCATTCAAAGAGCTATGAGCTCTATGTTATTATTTCATTATCTTTGAAAATTTGTTACAAGTAAATTTGAATTACACTTCTTTGTAATATGTAAAACTTAGATTTCTATTTTACTGAATTTAATAAAATGTTACCCAAAGATTCCTGTGGATACCCACAGGTACTTCAGAAATAATGGAATCATCTTGAATCTTCACTAAGTTTTCCAGTTCCATTCACAAGGTCATACATAATTTTTTGACTTTATTTCTAACAATGATGGTACATCCTTATACTTTGACTTTGGAAAGCAATACTCATAACTATGTTTCAAGGTTAAGTGTATGAGACTCTTCGGCTTATTTCAAAGTAGAGATAGGAAATCTAAGAACAAATTCATGCTTCTAAACATGCACAAAGCCTATAACATTGAGAAAAAGTGAGCTTCCATGTTTATTCATTTCAGAAATCATCGGGCTTTACATCTTAGTTAAAATATTAAAATTATGCTGAGCCCAGTTTGCTCGTTATTCTTAATATTTAACATTTTAGAATATCTTTATCGTATTTGGTCTTCAAGCTACTGAGGACGTACTTCATTCAATTACTATGCCAAGATCTGAGTAGGCAATATAAGTATTCCTAGGATGTGGTCATGACCTTAATGAAACTTATTGTCAAAGGGAGAAGAAAGATGCCTTTATGAATAAAGGCAGGGAGGAAATAAAGATAACTTTAAAAAAAAAAAGTACATATTGTCGATGGAGGATGAAATAATCCTGAACAGGAAAAGTAGATGAGAATCACACAACTACTTATCCCACACTCTCTTACAGGTGAGGTCCTTAGTCTCTAAGATGCAAAAACAGGTATACAAGTCTCGTGGGACAGGAATAATGTAAGAAAAGTGCTTTTTATCAAGTGCCAGCTGAGATTAAAAAAAAAATAACTCAAAGGTGCCTATTTACAGTTTGGCATTTTAGGAAATAAAGCACAATAATGGTGATGATGGTTTTACATGAGATCCAAAGGAGATTTAAAGACTGTTAATATCTTATCTTAGCTGCCTGTTTTTGGAATCCTAACTGAAAACAATTAAATTCTGCACTTCTGTGTTCTTATGTTCGAAAACTTTAAATAATTTTCTTGATGGGTAGATCATATCAGTTGAAATGACTCATAATTATAAGGGGTACAGGTTTCCATAGGCTTTCTGTCATACAAATCACCAGATTACAGTTTCAGGAAGTACGATTACTCTTTGCCTTAATAGTCCAGTTGCTACAGAATGGTATTTGTGCCAATATACCAGATGGATTGGTAGGTACTGTTCGGGAAGATATATTTTGCATTCAGTTATCATCAATGAAAGGAAAAGAGCAATTTACTTTACATGTCCATGAGCACCTATGGAAGACCAGATGATATATTTGAGTATTGAATGAAGTCATTCTGAAGTATAATACTTCAATGAATAGCTAATGATTCTATAATGAGAAGACCCTCAACATTATTCTGGCTAATTCTGTTGCAATACCATGAGTGTTTATCAATAGTATCTGTATATTGTATGCCATAGAGCAACTTTTGTGATTTTCAAAGTGGATTATGAGGTACAGTTCAGTGCTCTCAAGTTGTGACCGTGAAGCTAGTATTTCTGTGCACATTTGATTCATACTCTAGGAAACAAAGGACATGTATATAGCAGGATTGAGTAGAATGAACGTATCCCAACATTTCCATAATTCTGACAACAGTGCAGTGTAATTTTATAGTGCCTAATGCCTTCATCCTATCAACCATTCTGTACTATTGTTTTATTTTAGGGAACATTTATTTTCCTATTCTTTTTCCTCTCCTTATTTTTAAAATAATTTGACAGAAAAACAGTGGAGTGAATATTAGTATGAGTTAAGAAAATACAGGATAGAAAATTGACTGAAAACTTCACGAATTGTCTAGAGGATAAAAAAAGTAAGCGTAAAGTTATTTACTAGAGAAGAGAAGCACACAATTGATAGAGCCTTAAGTAGAGAAGCCAGTAAAAAAAAGAACATGTGAATGTAGTTTTGAAAAGGTAAGAAGAGAGAGACACTCTTCACTGCCTCTGCTTGGTCGTCCCCTAGTCATCAAAGCAAATTAGATAACGGGCATAAAAATAGTCTGAAAAATAGAAAGCAGAACCTTTTGGTAGGTTAATACAATGATAATTACCAAATTCTGCTTTCAAATAGAAAAGAAAATATAGCAGTCTTTCACTTAAACAGTATATTAGAACAAATCTTCAAGGTGCTTGGGTAGTTCAGGCCATTAAGCATCTGCCTTCGGCTCAGGTCATGATCTCAGGGTCCTGGGATCCAGCCCCTCGCCTGGCTCCCTGCTCAGTGGGGAGTCTGCTTCTCCCTCTCCCTCTGCCCCTCCCCCTGCTTGTGCTTTCTCACTCCCTCTTTTTCTCTCTCAAATAAATAAATAAAAATCTTTAAAAAAAAAAAAAGAACAAATCCTAGACTTTAAACTTTTCAAATTCTGTACTCTGTGTATAATACTCTTATTTTTTTTGTTTTACAATATGCAAAAGCTCAGTTTGCAGGTTTCCTTCCTAGTACAGAGATGCTCATGGAGAGAATTAAATGAGGTAATGTGCAAGAATCAGCACAATGTATATGGGGACACTTCACTGACACACTGGTGTGTGACACACACACACAGAATTACTTAATTCAGGTTGACTATAATCTTGTTATAAAATGTATCATGAAATGATAAGGTAAATATAATGAAGTCTCATGAGCAGAAGATAGTAATTTGGGATTGCCTGGGTTACCATGATGTGATTTCATTACTTTGGGCAAGTTACTGAATTGCTTTGGGCATCAGTAACCTCATTTGTAATATTAACATGTTATTCCAAGCAGGTTGAATAACTGGCAGCCTATAAACGTTATCATGGCCATAAATAACTTCATCTTGTTTGCTTTGTTTAACACCTACAATGTTTAATTCTTTAATTCATTGCTAGTTTTTTTTTTAAAGATTTTATTTATTTATTCGACAGCGATAGAGACAGCCAGCGAGAGAGGGAACACAAGCAGGGGGAGTGGGAGAGGAAGAAGCAGGCTCATAGCGGAGAAGCCTGATGTGGGGCTCGATCCCATAACGCCGGGATCACGCCCTGAGCCGAAGGCAGACGCTTAACCGCTGTGCAACCCAGGCGCCCCATTCATTGCTAATTTTTAAGATATAAATGATTTTGCACAGAATCTCATTTCCTTTTATCAGAAATTGGATGAGTTGACCATACTGAGCAGGCATTTCTGTTATGGTAACAATTAACTAGATAGATGTTGCCCCTTTAGAAGAGGCGTGAGCTCTCCTGTTGGCCATAGTCCCTACTTTACCATTTAGTAGGGTCTTTGTCGCACACTTACCACTTAGATCTGAGCCCTCTGCCTCTTAAACGTGCTTCTCTTGGTCTAAATGATGTGCGAAGTTTCCTTGAATGCTAGCAGTCTATGCCTAATCATTATCTACTCAAATGCTCTTTTAAACGTTAGTTACTAAGATTCATGAAAAATATTATATTATTTTAATGCTCTATTTATTTTTGCTATCCAAGCGAGAATAAAAAATCACTGTAGTAAAGGTGGTGATAGATGCCATAACAAAAATTAAACTGAAAAATTTAAACTGCTTTGACTCTCAAATGTACTAGTTACATTAATGGCATGATTATTTTCAACTTATTGTAGTTTGCATCATATGCAGTGACAATAATATTGTTTAATACTACCTGACAAAGTATCAATTAATGTTAAAACAAACTTGCTACCTCTGTCTTATATGTTACAACAGATCCTGCCCAAGCAAGAAATCCAACCATAATTTATTAGCTGCAGACTTTAGCAGAGCTCCCAGTGACCACGAAAACATAAGATGATGCCAACAAGGTCAGAATAGATAAAGATATATGCCAAATTTGGTTGGCTAATGTGCTATTGTGAGGAAAGGCCTTAAGATAATGAGTTCTCAGGTCTGTAAATCTCACTGTAGAAAAACCCCATTATAATGTTACCTCTAAGAATTCTGTTCCATGATATATAATGCAATGAGTAAAATGCCATGAAATGCTAGATTTTGGTAAGAAAAAGAAATTTTAAAAACCCACATAATTATTAAATTCAGTGTGCAAACTAAAAACATCTAAAACATCAGATCATAGGATTTTGGTATCTTTGTTTAGATGGAATAGGGCATGTTACAATAATGACTTTTGAGTTTATGGGGTTTTTTTCCCAAAGAAAGTAAGTGTGTGTGTGTGTGTGTGTGTGTGTGTGTGTGTGTGTAGCATTTGATTTAGAATGGAGGCAAATGACCACTGAGCAATTGTATTTATATTTGTTCATATCAATCCATGAAATTAAAACACTAAAAAAGGGTGATATACATACATGAGATATTTGCTCAGCATATTCCCATGAGGATGTTGTTGATTTGTTTTAAAATAGTGCTTTATGGTCTTTATTCAACCAGGTAAAGGATAGCAGCACCAGCTATCCTGCTGAGTCAGGGACAAAGTGAAAATCAAGGTCATTTTTGAGCTTGTGTTTCCTAGCATGTCAATTACTCTTTTGCTTTGACACAAAGCAGTCAGAGCTTTAGTGCACAGCCTGGGATCATGGGCACCCACTCAGTCATAGCCTGCAGGCTGCTGTCTGAAAAACCGTCTCTCTTTACCCTGTTTGCAGTCAATATAACCCGTGAGCAGTTTTTAATTAGAAAATGAAATATTTGAATTTAAGTTACTCTCAATTGTTTTTATTATACCCAACATGTGTTTTTTTTTAAGTCTAGAACTCTAAAAGGCACCTTTTTACTCTCTCCCAAAGTTAGCATTTTTTAATGAATAAATAACATCCTGGGTTCTTATATCAGACCCACAATATTACATTAAGGCCAGGTGACAAGAGTCATTGTGAGCATCTCTAGAACATTATCATGTGTCAGGCTCTGTTTTAAGAGCTTGAGGTACACATATTGGTTTAAAATTGATTAAATGTTTAATATTTATATATCATATATTTTACATATTTATATAATTGATATTTAATTTTATATCATACATTATAATATATAATAATTGATAAATCATATTATCAAATATAATTTAATCTTCAAAATAGCTTAAATGTAGTCACAATTTAAATCTCCATTTTGTATGTGAGGCCAGTAAACATTGGCAATGTTACTATGACTTGTTTAAGTCATACACCTGCTAAGTGGTGGAATCGAGCTACCCACCTGTCTTCCACTAGAAGCACGCCTTCCCCCGCTACACAGCATTGCATCTTCATTTTCCCAGGAACAAAATAAAAACAAACAAAAAATACTGAAACCCTAATTAATGAGCTCAGGTGAGCAGTCTAAAGAACAGCCCACAGTCACCATTGGGAATTTATGTTACATTTAGGATCCCACAATGATTTGCATTTCCTTCCTTCCTTCTTTTTCCTTTCTTTTTCCCTTTCTTTTTTTCTTTCTTTCTTTCTTTCTTTCTTTCTTTCTTTCTTTCTTTCTTTCTTTCTTTCTCGCCCCCCCCTTTCTTTCTCTCTTTTTTACCCCCCAGAGGAAAAGTCATTTGTAAATTTTTCCTCTCAGCATGCTTTTGCGTTTCAGGTCATAGTATGCAGTGCACCACAGAGACAAAAAGCCAACTCTAAATTTTCAATTATTGTATTTAGATATGTCTGTTCTGAATTCCACTAGAATCCCTGCCTTGTAGTGAATTATAGAGGAGCATTTTACTAACGGGGAAAAAAATTCACTTCAAGCTTGTATTAGTATAGTGTTTCCTGTTTACTTTGTTTTAGGGTTTTCACAGTAGGATACATCAGGGAAGGTAATGTTTTGTCCCTCTCCTCATTTCCATTCAAAACTTCTAACATATAATAACACTGGAGGAGTTCAGTGATTCTAAAATAAAGTTACCATTAAGAAGGATGATAGTGGGGACACATCACAGATTCTAATGTGAGACTACTAAGGTTTAAGATCTTGCTCACCTACATAAACTGCCTAATGGCTCTTTGGCTCAGTTTCCCCATCACATGTAAAATGGGAATAACAGTATCTGCCCCTAAGGATTCTTAAGAAGATTAACAAGCTAATCCACATGCAATGTTCTGGCATTTAGTAGATTCTTTTTTAGAGTTCATTGTCATTATCAACATCAGCATCATCATCCTCATCCAGTTCTCTTCCTTCACTTTTGTTCATATCATTCGTTTGTTTTTTTTTTGGAAATCAGAAAGCAGCTTCAAATAATTATTATATTCAGCCTCTTCAACATAAAAGTGATTTGATACCAAAATTGCAATAATTTTCAATTAAAAATATATAGTACCCACTTACCAAATCTTTAGCATTGCTAGTTCATTCAGAGGATTCCCTTGCCTTTGAATTTAGGAATTACGTCTATTCTCCAGAGTGCTTACAGAGTTTTAAATTGGCAGAGTGGGGATCATTTAGTGCAACTCAGTCTGTGGTTAACACAAATACGGGTTCCCTAGAAGCAAAAGACATCCTCAAAAACCATCATCTGAGAGGTTTGAACTGCCTTAATAAGAGCTGACATATTAATGAATCCAAACCTTACGTCTCACTTTTAACTCCTGGCCTGCAGAGCTCAAGACATAAGTCTGTCTCTAAGTTGTCAGTGCTACTTAAGAATCCGGTGTTTAACAATCAAAACTCTGACATCATCCTCTGGATATTTTACGTTTGGATCATATCAAGCCAGCAAACCGCTGATGGGGGCTGTGGGCTTGCTCAGATGCCAACCCAAGATAGGCTCCTTCCTGCTGCCCTTTCATGTGAGTGTGGTGTATTAAGTGCTTTCTGATGTTTTAGAATAGATTGATTTAATTTCTTGTAAGAACAATTAGAAGAATGAAATTAGATTAATATTGAGTATAATATTTTCAAATCCAGGTTTGACCCTATTTGCCATTTGCCATTTAAAACAAGAGAAAAGGAATCTGACAGATAATTAAAGAGGTTTTTTTGCGTTTATTTTACGTAGAGTATTCCCACCTCAGAAACTGTAACACCCTCTTTCTGTGTTACCAAATCAGAAAACAAGGCATGTACTTTTTCCTCACTGTTTATAACTAACCCACCAACAAGTTGCAACAATTTGACATTCTGATTATCTTCGTAATTTTAACTTATCTTCAACTGCCCTGGTACCATCTTGTTCTACGGCATCATCACGTCATACCTGGATCCTTGTAAAAGCCTCCTGTAGGTCTCCTCACAGTCACTGCTGTCCCTTCCAATCAGTTCTCCACGAGGTAGCTTATTAACCTTCGAAAACACATCTGTTTACAGCCCTCCCACCTCCCTTCTCTTCTGTTCAGACCTGCTCCGCACGTTGCTCCTGCCCCCGCTTAAAACCCTTCAGCAGTTCCTCAGAACCTGCTGCATACCTACACCGCTCTTGCCTTCTCTGGAGGACTGGATTGCTCTGTTAGGACTTAGGAGTTTTTATGTTGCTTCCTGCCATGGGGCTTTAGTGCAGTCTTTTCCCTTTACCAGGAACACACCCTTCTTTTCCCTTCTGTCTAGGGAAATCTTAAACCACTCTTTGGAATTAAGCTCCATCATCACTTCCTCAATCATGCCTTCCCTGGCCATCCCTGATAAGGTCAAATCCCATCGTTAAGTGTTCTTACAGCATCATGAGTCTCCACATGAAACTGTTTAACATAGTTAAACTGAATTTTTCACTGAATTAAGTGACTGTTTCAATAACATCATCGTCCATGTCCACTGGACTGCTGATTCTTTGAAGACAAGAATTTGGGTATTTTGTGGGTTTTTTTTTTCCCTTTGGGTTTTTATAAAGATTTATTTTATTTATTTAAGAGAGAGAGAAAGCACAGGGGGAGGTGAGGGGCAGAGGGAGAGGGAGAAGCAGACTCCCCGCTTCCCGTCTGAGCAGGGAGCCCGAAGTGGGGCTAAATCGCAGGACCCTGAAATCATGACCTGAGCCCAAGGCAGATGCTTAACTGACTGAGCCACCCAAGCGCCTCTTATTTTTGTTTTTTGTGTACCTCTTTTCCCGTAGTTCTTCACACAGTACCTGGTATAGTGTACAAATTCAATGACTGTTTTTTTAATTGAATGATTAAGTGAAAAAATGAAATTTTCCTCTTTAACTGCTGTGTAGATCTCGGGTTAGAAATGTGAGCATAAGATAATGTATCATCCTCTTTATTAGCAGAAAATACTAAACAGTAGTTATTTCAATATTTTCTCCACTTTCCATTTAAGGTGGAGTTTATACTCTATTTGTATTTGAATCCCACCACTCGGAGTAGTGCTTCTCGCCTGATAGACATTGAAGATATATTAAGTGAATAAATAAAAGGGTATTGTATGAACTTCATCATTTTCTAAGTATAACACAAAAATAGAACTTTATAATTGTTCAGTACCAGTTAGTGGAGCATAATATTAATTATCCTGCTCTGAATGTTATGTCTAAGAGAAGCCCTGAACATTCTTTGCAAAGTTCTGCCCTCCAGGAGCTGTTATCCTGATTCCAGGGAAGGGAGCCATATGAAACAAAGGCTCAAGTCCAAGTTGGTGATAGCTCTAATTAGACCACATAATCACTCAATTACATAACCATGAAGGCATGCCATGCTTCTAAATCTGTAATTGCAATGTATCCACTGCAATTGGATCCAGAGGAAATTGAAACTGTAGTGCTATTTGTTGAGAGGCAGAAATTATGAGAAAAACTAGTTGGAATGTTTTTTTTTTTTTTTTTTTTTTTTTTTTTTTTTAAGAACAGGCTCACTGTGAGGGAGTTCCGAAATTTAATTCCCAATCAGACTATAATGTAATTACAAGAAAGAAAAAGTACAGGTAAAGGCGTGATCAGAGATGAGTTGATCTTCATCCTGAGGGCAGGGGGGAGTCATGGAAGGAGGACACAGAAGGGAGGCATACCCAGAATTTCCTTTTGGAGAGGCAGTCTGGGTGCCAAAGTGGAGAACATATTGGAAGCTCAGAAGAGTTATTTTTTTGAAATGTCCAAATTGCACAAAATGATCTATAGATTTAATGCAATCCCTGTCAAAATTCAAGTGGTGCTTTTCGCCAAAACAAAACACAAAAACAATTCTAAAATTTGTGTGGTATCACAAAAGACCCTGAATATCCAAAGCAATCTTGAGAAATCAAAACAAAGCTACAGACATTATGCTTCCTGATTTCAAACTATATTACATAGCAATAGTGATCAAAAAAGTATGGTATCGACATAAAAAGAAATGTGTAGATCAATAGAACAGAATAGAGAGCTCACAAATGAACACATGCACATATGGTCAATTCATTTTCAACAAAGGGGCCAAGAATATAGAATGGGAAAAGGACAGTCTCTTTGTTAAATGGCGTTGGGAAAATTGGGCAACCAAAGGCAGGAAGAAAGAGAGAGAAAGAGAAACTGGACGCCTTTCTAAAACCATACACAAAAATCAACTTGAAATTGATTAAAGACTTGAACATAAGACTTGACCGCCAAACTCATCCAAGCAGAAAGTCGAAAAGTGGTTGTCAGGAGTTGGGGGTGTGGTGAGAGAAATAGAGATCAGTAAAAAGCTACAAACTTTCAGCTGTAAGATGAATAAGGTGTGGAGATCCGATGTATAACATGGTGACTGTAGCTGATAACATTGTATTGTATAACCGAAATTTTCTAAGAGAGTAGAATGCAAATGTTCTCATAAAAAAAGAAAGAGAGAAAAAGAAAAACGTGAGGTAATGGATGTGTGAATTAACTTAAGAGGAGGAATTTTTTCACAATGTATACCTACATCATATGATCACATTGTACACTTTAAACATCTTACAGTTTTATTAGTCAGTTATACCTCAGTAAAACAGAAGAAGATAAGTAAATCTATTTTATTAATCAAGGGAGAGAAATGATAACCAGAATTAAGGAAGTTGGGTGAAGAGGATCAAATAATCTTTAAGTGATAAAATTGATAGGACGGTTTGCGGTTGGATGTGTAGCTTTCTGCTTTGGTCAGCGGGGTGACTGTGGCACCCTTAACTTGGACTTCAACTGAAGCAGAAAAGACCTTGAACAATGGATGTGGTCGGGATGTGTTCTGCTTGGGATGCTTGTATAGAGATCAGTAATAAAGCCCTCTTTGCATGCTCCCCAGTAACTCATACTCACACATCTTGTCCCGATGTGTACTTTCTATTGTAACTGTTACTCATTAGTCTTCTTCACTAACCTGAATCATTGGAAGAATTCCACTCCCTGTTTTACAAGTGTAGAGCAGAGTTCCTTGCATATAGTAGGCATTCAATAAATATCTTTTGAACGACTGATTGAATGCCACTCTTTGAATGAATGACATGGTGTGCAAACATGAAATCATGAAGCTTAAGGCTGAGGTTAGGGCTGGAAATAGTTTGTTGTTTGTTTTTTTTCTAACTCATCAGCAGATAAATGTTCATTAAAGGCAATTATGCAAGTTCAGGGAATTTTTAAGAAATGGAAAAAGAAATAGTTGAGTCGGAGAAATAAAGCACAAAAAATAATAAATGGGGAAATTTGGGTTGGGGATGTTAATTGGAAAAGTCAGCTAAAAAGGAAAATCATAAGTAAATACATAGCCACTTCAAACTCTGTATTTTAACTTAAAAATAGAGTGTATTTTTACTTGCCAACCTTTCTTTGAAGTGGGGTCAAGGCCTTTTCTACTGAAATTTAATTTTGTTCACGGAAACCACACTACACTTACAAAGGCAGTGTTTATCATTTCCAAATTTGATTTCTTTAAATAAAGTAAAAATTTTTAAATATTCTGGAGCAATCTGAGTGGAAAATTAAAAATGCTTTACATTCTCCGTCAGAGTTTCATTTCACAGTTCTTGTGCCCACCCGATTTGCCGTACTGTTTCCTTTTTTCAATTATTTTCTACTTCATTTCTAAAAGCATGCTGCATTGATACTCACCCACACAAACACACATCCACATCATGTGTTGTTTTTCTTTTTAGGTAATAATTAAATTACATAATTACTAGGACAAATGCCACTAACTTAAACAAGGTAGTTAAAAATACAACTGAAGCTTGGTGACCATGCAACCCTGTTAGTAGGAGTAGAAATATGCAGGTGCATTAGAAACTTGCTTACTCGCCTCCTAGCAGTAAGATCCAGTGGCACTAAAAAAATGGGAAACTGGGATCATCCAAGTCACTGAAGTGGCTATTGGTTAAGAGAGCTTCTACTGTGTTTTTTAAATGTTATTTGATTGACCTGAGATGGAAGAAGGAAAATGAAAACACATGTTTTTAGCAGAGGAGAAAGGACACCAGTAGCCATAGTAAATTGACATAAGGGGAACAAGCAAACAAACAAACAAACAAAAATGATAAGCCATTCAGTGGGCTCCTCTTAATACAGTTGAGAACATACAAAGGATAGAATTGTTGTAGCTTTGTATTTGGTGCACTTAAGGCCAAAAATTCCAAAAATTCAGAATAATGTTTTAAAAATTAAAATTCTCCCATTCTTCCTCATATCTCATTTTCCAAAGCTTACTGAATTTCTTATCTTTTCAGAACTTGCAAAAGCCTATTTGTATGTGTATTTCTTTCTCTTTCTCTCTCTAATGTCTCTTCTACATTTAAAAAAATTAACATGCAATATTTTATTAGTTTCAGGTGTCATCATAAAGATTTATATTTTTATATATTACAAAATGATCCCCATGATAAGTCTAGTTATCATCTGTCACCATTCAAAGTTATTAAAATGTTATTGCCTATATTCCCTATGCTGTACATTATATCCCCATGACTTATTTACATATAACTAGAAATTATGTGTCTGTTTCCAATTGGAAGTTTATGAAGGCACTCTCTGTGAAGATAGATAAATCGTAGTTAGTTACAAAGATCTTTTTTATAGCTACATAGTACTCTATTGTTTAGATACAGTGTAATTCCATGAACCAATTTCCCATTGATAGGGAACGTTTCTGTTTTATATGGCCAATTCTGGTTTACGCATCATTGTTAACAACTCTTCCATTCATTCTCAGAATTTTCCCAATTCACATGATAAATTGTATGGTCACCTACCTACAACTAAANTATTATTAATATTACTCATATTATTGAAATACATTTTTTTTTCATAAACCGTTCACCCTTGTGAGAACATATCTGAGAATAAATGGTTGTAACTGGAACTGTTGGATCAGAGAACCTGTGCCCTTTTAATTCTGATGAATATTACCAAATGACCTTTCAAGAAGTTTGTACCCTTGTATACTCCTTTTGAGAGATACTATAAATCTTAAAGGAATCTGAATTAAATATAAGTTCATTATCATGTCCTTCATGATCTGGCAGTTTCCTACCTCTCTGATCCCATCAAATACTGTCCTTCCTATTCATTTTGCTATAACCACACTATTGACAATAGGCCAAAAATACCCCTGCCTCAGGACATTTGCACTGGCTGTCCTATCTGCCTGGGACACTCTGACCCAAATTTTTATATAACTTGCTCTTTCACTTAATTTGGGCTTCTGTTTTATAGAGGTATGTGCTGACCACGTTATGAGAAAATAACTGTTCTATCAATCACTACCTATCCTTTCACTCTGATGTATTTCTTTTTATCAGTATGTGACATATCATTATGTGTTTGTTTTCCTTCTCCCTGCTAAAATATTAACTTCTTGAGCCAGAAATATTAACTTCTTGGTTCCTGCTATTTTCTCATTGCCTAGAAATGTGCTTGGCATGTGGAGGAAATTCAGTAAATATGTGTTATCAAGTGAATAAGTAAAAAGTGTAAGAGTGTGCTTGTTTCCCACACCAATATCATCAAATATCATTGTGTTTTGCCAATTTGATAACAATGGTATCTTGTAATTTTAATTTGCTTGTCTTTAATCATGAGGAGATTGTGCAGTTTAGTGTATTATTAGCAATTTTAATTTATTTTGTTCTGTGAGTTTTCTCTGCATGTATTTTGTTAGCCAGTCCACTTGAGTTAACGACTAAAATTTAAGGTGAGGCTGGCAGGGCGGGAGGTAAGATGGCAGAGGAGTAGGGTGACCCTAAGCCTGTCTTCTCACTCAAACACAGCTAGATAAATATGAAATCATTCTGAACACCCAAAGTGAAAGTGGGAAGCATGGTTGTGTGCCTTCTGCACTGTATTCAGCTGTCTGGGTACAGAAATGCAGTAGACAGATTTGGATGTAACCTGCAGAAGGAATACAAAGCAAGGGCAGCTGGGTAAGCGGATCCAGTGGAGTGACTACGATGATGAAGAACATGTCATATTTTCTAGGTTAAAATGAGAGCCAGAGATTTGGAGGAGGGGAGTTGGAACACAGAGAAGTTTGTAAGATCAATCAATTTTAGGTCTCAGTAGAGTCAAATAATTGTTCTAATTTTTTTTTCAAATGTTCTGCTGAGAAATCAATTAAAACCACAAAGATATTTCTATTAAAGTAATGCCAATGTGAAGATTCAACTTTATAGATGGATGGTATGATTTTAGAGAGGCTCAAACAATCTAAGGATTAATCTAGAACTACTCAGTAAAATACATGTTCATGACCACTATGATCGAGTAGCTAGTTCCGTGTTAGGGCAACATTCCCAGCATAGGGTGTGGTGGCAGATAGTTGGGGGCAATTTGAGAGAGTCATGGGTAAATTCATAGGTGAAATACGGCGGATGCGCATCAGGATGAGTATCACGTCCCCGTTGGGGCTTACACATACTGTGCTGTTATGTACCTCCAGTGCTTGAGCTGCACACCCCTTCCTCAGGAATGCTGTGGCTGGAATGCTGCAAACTACCTTCCCCCAGAAAGGCATCTTTCTTTCTTAACTTCTGCCAATAGGAGGAGCTAGAAGAAATTATCAGGCAGGGGTGAAAGGAAGATGAAAAGTTCTCCCTGATCCTGTTTTCTTGATGGTCCTACTGTTGTCAAAGTTGCTGCCACAGCAGCAGTGGGTTGGCCTCCAGCTTCCAGCAGCTTCCTCTTTATCTGAGCTCCCCCAGAGGTATCGATGGCAGCCCCGTCAGGGAGGTCTGAGTCCCAGTCCCATGAGACCCTTTCCTCTAAGCTCCTAGATTTCTCTTCCCTTTTGTTGCCCCAGCCCTGAATTTTGTAGCTTCTTGCTATAGCTCATTTATGTGGGTTACCTTCATTTTTTTTTTCGCTATTTTTTTTAGCTCCCCAAAAGGGCTGCAACTAACTTCCTTTATTATATCCCCTCTACGTGAAATGATTCCTGTAGTACTTCCTGAAATAAATGTATTTTCAAAACCGGGCTGACTGAGTTTGCCTACTCTGGATACGTTGTGTCAACACAATCACACAGTTGCAACGTGAATGTATTTAATGCCACTGAACTGTACACTCAACAGTGGTTAAAGTGGTTAGATCTTATGTTATTTATATTTTACCACAATAAAAAAAATCTGAGTTGGAAAAAAAAACATTTAAATCACAACATAATACGTTTCTATAAGTTAAAACTATAACTATGCAAAATAACTCTACGTAACTAAACCTAACCATTCCCATTAGGGTAAAGTTTCTCAGCCATGACACTACTGACATTTGGAGCCAGGTAATTTTTTGTTCTGGAGGGCAGAAGCTGTCCTGTGCTTTATGGGGTAGTTGGCAGTGGCCCTAGCCTCTACATACTAGATGCCAGTAGCACCTCTACCCCATTGTGACAACCAAAACCCTTCCTCACGTTGCTGAGTCTTCTCTTGTGGTCAGAGTCATTGCCCCCACCAGTGATCTGGCACCTCTGCATTAGAGAATGACAACAAATTGTCTAATTTGTGAATTTGGGGAATAGGTGGCTGCTTTTACCTTTTCTTCTTTGGAATTTATTTGCTTTCAGAGAGTATTGTATGTACTGGCCTGTTCTTAATTTTGCAGTGAGGTGAATGGTGAAGACTTTGCCTCCAAAGTCTTTGGTGGGTTTTCAGTGCTAACTATGGGTCAATACCAAGCAGTCCATCATTTGCATATACTTCAGCAACATTCCCCAACTCTCTCAGATGTTTTTATTTCAATATGTCTGACTCCTGAATTTTTCAGGGTTATTTTCTAGCTCCTCTGCACATCAGCTGGTTCACTGGGCTGGGTGGTGAGATCTGAACCGGACAGGGAACTGAGGGATTCCTTCTCAGTCTTCTTTGCTGACTTTTCCTTGTCAGTTTTCTCTTCATGATCAAGCATCCCAGAGCTCTGTAATTGGTTCTAGTATTTTCTGGCTTCATTCAATGCTTAAATGATCCCATCTAGCCACACACTTTCAATGCCATTTCTTTGGTGAATTCTGTGATTCCTCTGCTGAACTCTATTCTTGTATATCTAATTATCCACTCAAAATAATCAGTTGGGTATCCACTCGATATATCAAATGCTAATATCTGAAACTAAGCTTCTGATTTCCACCCCACCAGCTCTGTCAACCAACCTGCTCTTCTTACAGTATACCCCCATCATGGAAAATGGAGGCTCCGTTCTCTCCATTGCTTAAGCCAAGTCTTTTTAATTCTCTGCTTTCTTTCTTCTTCCATGGCAGAAAGTTACATATTCTGTTCACTTATCTTCAAAGTATATCCAGAAATTTCACCACTTCTCATCACTCTCGCTATGACTACCATGATCCAAGCCACCAAATCCCACAGCCCCTGACTATTCCTGTAATTGCCTCTTACAGTCTCATGTCCACACCAAATTGAGTATGATTCATTTAAAATGTCTTACATTTATATCCTCACACTTTCCAGTAGCTTCCCATTTTGCCTTCACTCAAAGTAACAGGTGCCATCCTCGCCGGGGCTACAAGACTGTGTGATCTGCCTTCTCTCCGCCTCTTCAGCCTCATCTTCTTGTTACTCCACTCCAGCCATTCCCTCTGCTCCTTTGTACTTTCTATTTCCTGGCGCCCACAAAGTGGTCTCCCTTCCTTCAATCCTCTACCGAAATGTCACTTCCTCAAAGAGATCTTTCTTGAACAATTTATCTTAAGTAACTTTACTACCTTCCCCTCTCTCTTGCCCCCCTCTTTTTGTTCCACTAATCATAACCTGATATATTATACATTTATGTCTTTATAGGTATATTTTTATTTTTCTCCTATAGCATATACATTTCATGAAAGCAGGAATGGTGTTTCATTTACTGGTTGATGCCTTGGGCTGTAATAGTGCCTGCCGTGGGCTCCCAGCTCATATTTGGTAAAATAGTAAATAAATAGATCTCATAAAATGTGTTGAACAGCATAGATAGACTTAATCTGAAATTGGAAATAGATTAGGGAATGGAAGTTCAGCCTAGGGTACAGTAGCTGAGTAGTTAATTTAATAAAAGTGATCTTTTGACCTATTTTCAAGACTTCTAACAGCAAAATCAAGCTTATTCAACAGTTGGCCCAAGAGTATACACAGAAACTGTGGTTGGGATTATAAGAACAGTCTGATAAACTAATCACAGGACTGCATTAATAGATTGCTGATTTCCTCCCCAAAACGGTGATGGTCACAGTTCGGTTAACCACAGACTTAAAAACTGCAAAGAATATACAGCTCGAAAAATTGAGGATGGGAAATCCACTTTTTCCTAGCTTCATATTTTCCTGTAGAAACTAACTTTTCTTGTTGTTCTTTGCCTCTTTGCACTTCTCCAGGGGGAGATGTGAATGATCTGATTGGTGTAGCTTAAAGCCTGAGCTTTGACCTGCTCTAGACCTTTTGGGAAGGCTAGCAGTAAAAAAGCTGCACTCTTACAAGGAAAGGACTATGTATTTTTTGTTTGGTTTGGTTTGGTTTTGTATGAGGGTAGATATGTCTATTTCAGGGATATACTATTAGCAAATCTATATAGATAACAATTCTTAAACCATGTGTTTGCATTTTGCATAATCAGTGATAAAGGTGCTACTTGGAGCTCCATTTGCCTGTTTGAACATTTATCATTCTCAATCAATGCAGAAATCAGGCAAGAGGGAGAGCTGTGCAATTTATTAGGTCTTTCATTTCAGCTACTTCATACTTCTGCTTATTTAAAATGGATTAGCTGTCTATATTTTGCAGGTTTGAGAAAATTTAAGATGATGTATGTAGGAGTACTCAAAAATGGTGTGAGCAATTCAAAATATTCTTCTTCAAAGGAAGTTAGGAGTATCCCATTTCCAGTCTGGATGTCCATCAGCCTAGGCATCCTGTAGCAAAGTTACAATGGCCAGTCCAAACCTTTGAGAGCCTTCCAGAATCCCACAAGTTTTCATGATGCCTACAAACTTCTATGATACCCGGTTCCTATTGTATGCTTAAAAAAACTGAACAGATGTAGATCATGTCACTAAAAACAAACATATAACCTGGTATGCTGAGGTCATTTAATCAATTATAAATTCCTGTTATCAGCTAAGTTACCCTTTTTTTTTTTAAAGGTTTTATTTATTTGAGAGAGAGAGAGAGAGAGAGAGCATGCATGAGCCAGGGACGGGAAGCAGACTCCCCACTGAGCAGGGAGCTCCTTCCTAGGCCCCTGGGATCATGACCTGAGCTGAAGGCAGGTGCTTAACCAACTGAGTCACTCAGGCGCCCCCAGCTAAGTTACTCTTATTAGGACAAATGTGGTAACTGCAGTCACCACAGTAAGGAGCCACTTTACTGCATCTATAGGTTAAGTAATTGTTACCCTTTGAGAAGTTTGAAAAAAAAAAAATCACAAAATATTACTTCCAGACAAGTAAGGGGATCATTTGGTGTAATTATTTGTTCACATTTTTAGAAGTAGGTGCTTTCTACTGTGATAGTGTTAGATTTCATGACAAATGAGGACATACCCTAGCAGTATGACCCAACAATCTCACCCAAGAGAAATGAAAATATACATCCATATAAAGCTATGTACATGAACATTCATACCAGCTGTATTCTTAATAATTCAACCCTAGAAAAAATCCAAGTGTTCATTAATTGGTGAATGGATAAACAGATTGTGGTATGTTTATGCCCAGCAATAAAGAGATACAAAATATTGGCACGTGCAACAACACAGCTGAATCTGAAAAATATTTTGCTGAGTGAAAGCAGTTAAATATAAGATACTACATACTTGATAATTTCATGTATATGACCTTCTAGAAAAGGTGACAGAAAGCAGATCAGAGATTATGTAGGGATGGGGTCAGGTGAGGCAATAAACTGCAGAGAGTCATGATGAAAAATTTTAGGGTGCTGGAAATGTTCTATAGCTTGATTGTGGTGGTAGTTGTATGATTGTATATGATAATGAAAATTCACCTGAAATGGGAATATTATTGTGTGCAAACTTACCTCAATAAATGTAGGCTAATATAGAGAATCAAGAGTCTTAGAGAAGAAAGAGAAATGTTTGAAAGAGCAAAAGTAGGTATTTTTGCGATATGGACATTAAGGGAATATTGAAGACACAGAATCCAATAGGGAGTAAAGAAAAACTGTTTTTATTTTTCTTCTTCAAATATACTTTCCCAGTTATCCCCCACTCTCTCTTTAATTACTTCTTAAGCATATCCCATTGTTTCCAGGATTCTTTCAGTTATGGGAATACTTTCATTTTTATAATTTAGATGCAGTTTAAACATTAAAGACCTAGTATTTTTAAATTTAGGTTTGAATTCACATTCATTTCAACTCCTTTGCCCCCTTGACCCAACTTAGGTGTGGTATGTGGTAAAGAGACCCTTATGGGGAAGGGGTGAAGGTCTATATTTAATGCTACTTTTCTTCCTCATTCTGCCTCTCTTCCCTCTCTGTGTTTGCCTTCTTTCTTAGATATATCGAGACTAGAGAGGAGGGATGGGAAGAAAAGGGTGTAATGATGTATTTATCATTTGACCACAGGTCCCGTCTGTATAGAACAGTCTTAAATGACCACCTGAGATTTTCTCCTGAGTCCCACATCCCTGCTGGGAGCAGTGCACTCTCTGCCTGATCTACTTGGAACACCCTCAGCTTTGATTCCCTGGGGTCTATCTATTACTTTGTACCCACAGACCTGACAACATTTCGTCAGGATGGCTCACAGCCTGGTTCACTTCCACGAACCCCAGTATAACCAGAGAGAGTCACTCATTTTTGCCCCATCCATTGTGGGTGTACAAGTTTTCTTGTTACTATCTCCCAAATCTCTCTGCTCTTGCTCAATGTTTCAACCAATATTCTGAATTCTGGTGGGAAGCAGGCACATGGCCCCAAAGTCCAGCGTTAAGGAGGAGGACCAAACATACCATTTTTTTTTCTTAATAAATTCTCTGACTTCAACCTCTTCAGCTCAAATGGCGGACCCAGTGCAGGCTGACAGATTCAGCTGTTTGGCAAGCATTGAACCAGGGTATGAGATGTTTAAACAGTTACCTCCACCTCTACCAATACCTCTTCAGGTGAATGCAGTGGAGGGAATGGAGGGAGAGGGGGAGAAACACTTATCTTTCTCCTCTACTTGAAAAGGAAGCGAAAAAGCATTTTCCCTCTAAGTCTTTAATTAGCTTTTCTAAAGGCTCTGGCTCACTGATGAGGTGTTGAGCTCAGGACCATCGTATCCTCTTCTGAAAAGCCCTGTTAAGGCTCTTAAGCTCTGAAGTCTGGACACTCCTTAGCTGCTGTGCAGATTGTTTGCTGCCAATTCAGTATCTGCCTATCGCCCTCGAGTTTTAAAGGAAGAAATCTGGGAACCATATTCCCAGAATCCTTTGCCAGCACAATGTGGGTTTGACTCTGCCAATCACAGATACTCACAGGAGGTTAGGAAAACTGAAGAGAAACATAGCTGTTGTTCTCTGGAGAGCTATGAGTAGATGTGTGGGTCTTGGCAGGTGACAGACAGCTTTTCCAGCACCTTTGGGCATCCTTCTCGTATTGGTGCTGTAGGCAAATGGAAGCTTTGATGGTATTTTNNNTACAATCCTGGCCCTTCCAGATTTCCCGAAAGCCAATAGCAGCCTTCTTGCATATTATTCTCTCAGCCATTATGATAGCTGTGAAGTCTGTGAAAACTCTTAAATTTCTTTCTCCTCCAAATTTTTAGAGAAAAAAAAAATCTTTCCTGCAGAACACTGACTGATGCAGCAACTCTCTTTAAAATGTAGAGACACTTATCTCCTATTTTTCTCCGTTTAGAAACTCAACCTGAAATTCTCAGACAATGGCATCTGGTTACATAGCCTGAGGGAAAATCAAAACTTTATAATCCTGTTGTCAGTTACAGGCCACGAAGATACTGGTAAAAAGTGTTGATGGAGTCAGGCCAGTGTCCTGTTGTGGGCTCCAGCCAGAATATGTCACAATAATAGAACTCTTCATTTAGGGATTCGAAGAATGAGTAAAAACTCTTGGGCACACATTGGTATTTCCCACCTTAACCCAGTTGAGTTATATATGTTAATAATACTGTTTACTCAAACTTTTCTTCCTCTAGAGTCATAACTAGACAGCTCAGGTAATAGGACCTTAGCTGAGAGATAAATAATCAAGCCAAGGAAGAATTTTTTTCAGAGAGCTTCATGAGAAACAAGAGCGTCATTCAAACTCTTTGCACAATCACCTCCGGTTAGGAATCACAGAGACTTGGAATGTCATTCAGGACACATGTCACTCTGGTAGTCTAACAGCAGACTAATGGCCCAGCGCTCATATTAGCTGTTGCCTGCCTCAGAAGCAGGCTTCTGTTGTTCTAAGTGGAAGGCTCAGGTTCTTTCTGGCTCTGTTTTACCGTATTTGTCTCATTTCTCTCTCTCTCCTCTTTCCATCATGCCTTTTACTTATTGCCTTCTTTTTTGATACATGCTGAGTGCTTCCATGGAGCTCTCCCTTCAACTGGAAGGAAAGAGTACATATGATTGGTTTCATTGGTAACATTTCAGTGTAAAGAATTTGGGAACAAATCATCATGCCCAGTCTCCTCAGTGACAGATGGCCAGTGTAGAGTTATCTGCTTTTAGTCAATCATCAAGCCTCATCTATCCAGGAAAGTAGGTCCATGAGGCAATAGCTTCAGGAACTTACGGTAGGGAGCAATCTAGGAATTATTCAGAAGGGTACCTTGGGTGTTGGCTAAAAGATGAAAACCAAGAAATTCTCAAAGCTAGGGAGCAATTGCATTTATGTAGTTTCTTTGATGACAAGATTATTTAACTAGGGATCATAGAAATCAAAAGCTACAAGCTATAGTTCCTTGATACAAAGGAAGCATGAATTGCATGATGTCTCATACATTGAATGAGAGCCTTTTGGGAAAAAAATGACTAGCAAGTTCGTTTGATATAATATATTAGCTGATTTCAGAAATATTGACATACTAAAAAAAAAGACATTGGGATTGCATAAATATGATTATTTTGTGGTGGATATGAGTCTACACCGGTGTGAAAGACAAGAGATCCCACAGGAAGCCAGCTCCATGTTCTTTCCACAGCAGCTCTTGGGATCACATCATTGGTTCCCCTGGATCCGATGGGGAAAATGAGCAATATGTGGTCAAAGATATTGTAAAGTTTAACTCAATTAACCTGGAAACCAATTCTATGATAGCAGATTGCCCCCCTCTATGTAGTAAGTCTGAAAAAATGAGTAAAAAGGTGCATGGTCATAGAAGATACATTCTTGCCTATTGTAGAAGAGATGGAAGAATCTATTAATATAGCTCAACATGTAATTATTCCTAGTTGTTTTTCTACACAAATGGAAATAATCTAAATGTAAGAGGACAGATGGTTCTCTAAGATTATTAAATATATACAAAATTATAATATTGAATTAATTTAAGAGCTGTGAACACTAAATCATTCTAACAAAAGCTTGTTTTTTTTTTTCTTTTTTGCATGTTCACTATTGTAAAATAAACAAGTAATAGCAATCTAATGAAAGAGCCTGTAATTTCTTCATGGAACATAAGAAGCTTTTAGATGTTTTCTTCTCCTCCTACTATAAGGGATGGTCATTAGCAGGTCAGGCTCCTCGCTACTGGCCAGTGTGGAGCCCACTGTAAGCTTTCTGTCTGTAGTTAAAATGGCCACACATGTTTCACAGTTTCAACTTCTCATCTTTTGCCCTTTGTCTTCTTTGGCAATCATAACAGAAAAACCTGGAGAATGTTTTGTTGATGCCTTTAGACCTCTGTGCTTTAGGACATGTTTACTTTTATAAGTAGATAATGTCACTTTTATAAGTGATTGTTAATAGTTATTATGTAAAGGAATTCATGCAATGACTGGTCTTTTATCACCTCCTTTGAAACTCTTTATATTTTGAATGTAACAATTAAAGGTTGCTTTTTAGCAAGGTTAGCACTAGTAATAGAACGTTTATGGAGTGCTTCTTACATGACAAGCACTAGGATAAGAAATTTACAAGTATTACTCCTTCTCACAGAAGAGAGAACTGGGGCTTAGAGATTTTATGTAAATTTCATGTGATCATACAGATAATCAGCAAGAGATCTAGGATCTGAATGTAAAAAAGCTTGACTCTGAAGTTGGCATTCTCGGTGTCATACACACTCTTCTAACAAGCACCAGATTTGGTTGTTTGTTTTGGTTCATTGCTTGCATATATTGGTGAAAGTTGCTATTGTTTGGAAGTGATTGTATTTTGGAAAATAAGCCAACCAAACGTGTCCATCTTTTTTGTAATAATTCTACTTTAAAATACTATTAATCCATTTTTAGGTTCACTAAATATATTTATGCAGACACGTTTTTGTTTTTAATAAGCAGAGTACAAAATATTGAGTATTCATTCACTTTCCATTTTGAAACACATTATTAAAAATAATACATAAGGAACAGTAGTTGCAAGTCATTCCATTTGTAACGTGAATTTCTGTTTTGCATGTAAGAGATTTTCCAGAAATATTTGTTAAAATAAATCCCAATTTTTTTTCTGGTCTCAAATTTCTAAATCAAGTTATTAATGATGATTAAAAATCTCATTATTATAACAATAACTTTAACACAAGAATGATGCAATTCAGAGGAACTGAATAATCTGCATTCTTTGTTACCTTAAAAGGTGTATGTTTGATCCATTTAATATATTTACCTTAATACTTAATATCTTATATTCTCCCCTGCCTCTACACCTTCCTGACTTAAATATAATTTTTATTGTTCTTAATATTTTCTTATATTTTGTCTTTCATTTCAATGGTGGTCTTAATGAGCCCAATTTGAAATCATATTTATAAATGATAATAACACAGCACCCACATTATCCTTTTTGACTCTGTATGTTGTAAGATTAAAGAAACTAGGAAGTTAAAAGCTGTTTATATGCATCAGTTATTTTTTTCTTTCCTATACATTTATTTTATTTTTATTTTGAAATAGTTCAAATCTACAGAATAGTTGAAAGAATAGCACAGTAAAACCCAACGTACTCTTTAAAGAGATTCATCCCTTTTTAAAATCTTGTCAGAGCTGCTCCCATCTTTCCTTCTTTCTTCCCTCCCCTCCCTTCCCTTGCCCTCCCCAACCCCCTACTCCCCTTCCAGTTCCGTTCCCTTCCCTTCCTTTCTCTCTCATTTTTGGGCAAGACAGAATAGTAGCCTGAGGCATCATAACCTTTCACATCTAAACACTTAAGAATGCCTCTTCCTAAAATAAGGACATTATCTTATAAAACCACATCGCTGCTGCCTAAGAAAATCAACATTCATTCAATACAGTCAACAACATACAGATCAAAACTCAAAGGTCCCCAATTTTCTCAAGATGTCCTTTATAGATAGTGGTGGTGGTGGTTTCAATTCAGGGACCAAACAGGCAGGCTTCACATGGTACATTTGCCTACTATTATCTTAAGTTGCTTCCCCTCATTTCTTCATTTCATTTATTTATTTGAGTGGTCTACTCAGATTGCCCTGAGTTCTTCTGACTGCTTCGTCGGGATAAAATTTTGGCAACTTCATGCAACATGAATGATGCTCGCCCCTCAGGAGACACAACAAGTGAGGCCATCCCATCACTGGTTAAGGCTGTGTTTGACCACTTGATTGAGATAATGACAGCCAGACCTCTCCATTTTAAAATCGTATCTTCTGACTCAGTCCTTCCCTGATAGCCTTTCAGCAATGGCTTTCAAACCCATTGTTGATCCTGCCAGCATTCATCATTTTGCTGGAAGTAACAAAATGATGGTATTCTATTTTTATAATATCCCTTATTTTTATTAGCTGGCATTCTTCCTTAAAACAGTGGGGTTTTTTAATTTGTTTTGGGGTGGGGGTGTTCTTTCTTTCTTTCTTTTCTTTTCTTTTCTTTTTTTTTTTTTTTTTTTTTGCTTTTTTGCTTTCTGGCCAGGAAGGTGTTCTAGGCTCCCTCTGAACTTTTCTTGTCCTAGATAGGAAATTTCCCTTTTCGTTTTTACATAAGACATGACTTCTTTCCAGAGAGAAATGTAATTTCATAATGGGAGTTAGATGTGATCTTTGCTTTCGGAATGTCATTGTTTTTATGTAGTTTCAGGGCACAGGGCAAGAAAATGTGTGTGTGTCTGTGTGTGTGTGTGTGTGTCCATATATAAATCTGTAAGTTCATACTAACAAACTGTAAGTTCATTACTGTACTATAAACCACAAGTTCATACTAATTCTTTCAGATCAGATTCAACAACATTGGATTCTTCTGTTTGTCTTCATTTTCTATTCTGTGTCTATATCTTCCTTTTTCATACTTTCCCAGTAACCTCACAATATTTGCTCTTTTGCTCTAATCCACAATTTACATAACATAGTTTCATAATTAAAACACAATACTACTAAGCTTACTAAGTGGAGCTCAAGACTTATGTTTATTTATTTATTTGGTGAATATATTTCTTTTTCTCTCATCCACAAAAGGTAGGATATAATATACATTCCTTTGTACCTTGCTTTTCTTTTCTTCCATGTTTTTTTTTTTAACTTACGAGAGCCCAAAATTCTTTCCATGTTGATTGATACAGTCTTCATATTTCTTAAAGTTGCCTGATGCTTCATTTTATGGATTTTCTATAACTGATTCAGCTAGACTGCAGAGAAAGTGCATACTTTGGTTGCTTTCAATATTTTGCTATTGAAAATAATGTTACAATGAATAATTATGTGCATATGTTGTTTCATATTTGGAGAGGTGTATCTTCAGGATAAATTCCTAGAAGTGGGGTTGCAGGATCAAAGGGATTGTTTTTGTTATGCAATATTAACTTTCTCTCCGTAGAGGTTGCACCATTTTGAACTTTTGCTAGCAGTGTATGAAAAGGTTCATTTCCCCACAACTTTTCAATTTTTTTTTTACCAAACTGGGATGCAAAAAAATGGTTTCTAATTGAGGTATGTAAATTTGCACTTCTTTCGGCATGCATTTTTCATTTTTTTCTTATCTTTCTTTTTTCTTCCATTTTTTTCCTACTTTTTTTTTTTTGCCCCCCCCTCCCCCCGCCAGGTCTATGCAATCAAGCTTTTTGGTCTCTTAATTAAGGTCTTTTACTTTTCCTCTAAAAAATACACTAACTATTCTTGTGAGAACAATGTAACACTATTTACATAAAGCTTTTGAGAATTTTTTTTTCCCCAGAGGTGCTGCAGTTGAGGAAATATCTTTTCTAATATGTTATGAATTGACTAATGGCATTAAAAAAATAATAATAAATCCATGAATGATAATCCATGAGTATCCAAATACTAATGTTATTCATTTGAACTTGAAATGCTTAGGATTTCTTGCCAGTAATAAATAATTTCATATACAATATTAAATGTGCCCTTCCATTAAGCATTTGTCTTTAAAAGCAAATTTATACTCACTGCATCGTCTCTCACTCTCTGCTCTAATTTAATTCAGACTACTTATGATTATTGTGAGCAATTATTTTTAACAATTTCTTTCTAAATCCCATATGGTAATGATTAAAACTTGAAAGCTTTAAAAGAAAAAAAATGCAAAAAGAAATATTTTAAATAAGTTTATGAAGCCTGCTTTGGGCTCTGGTTGTCTCTTTATCCTCCACAGAGGCCCCATGCAAAGTTCCCCCATGGACTCATTTCCTTCTCAAATGAATGAAAAATTCTTTTTATTCCCCTCAGCTTCTTTTGAAAAGAAAGACTTTATTTAAAATAATTGATTTATTTTTGAGACTACAAAATGCTGACATTTAGACACTCCTTCAGCAGAAGTGCTATATTGTCCCTAACTTATTTTCTGCTGCTTTATAAACTCAGTTTTGAATCATTCCAATAATCATTTCACCTTTACTCTGTTGTCTCAGATTTTCAAGATGTGAGGCCGAAAGATGTAAGATATAAATATTTATCATAAAAAATTAAAAATCATATCATACATCCCATTGATCCAGTTGATTTTCAGCAATTGTGCTCTTCATGAAATTGTCTCAGGGTATAAACTAAGAGTTAAAATATCAAATATGAAACACCAAAACTGGAGAAACCCAAAACAGCCTCATTAAAAATATTTATACAAATCCATTTTTCCCAGAAAAAGTAGAAAACAAAAAAATAATGTAAGTAAAAAAATTCTATTATAAAGAATAGATTTTTCAGAATGAATTTCAGCTTGTTACTTCTTTCAAGCATCTATCTCTCACAAACCAAAAGGGAGGGAACTGGTGAAAAGACAACATATATAGAGGGAAGCCTGAGTGGTTCAGTTGGTTAAACGTCATACTTTTGATTTTTGGCTCAGGTCATGATCTCAGGGTCTTGAGATCGAGCTCCCTATCAGGGCTCTGCGCTCAGCAGGGAGTCTGCTGGAGATTCTCTCCCTCTCCTTCCTCTGCCCTTCCTCTCTCTCTTTCTCTCTCTTAAATCAAATAAATCCTTTTTTAAAAAGAGAATAATTTGCTAGTCATACAGTACTCTACTAAATATTAACATTTAGTAGACAAGTATTAAATTATTAAAGTAAAATAATACAGCTTGGTACTAGTGCTAGGTATGATAAGGTTAACAAATAGTGCCAGGGGCACCTGGGGGACTCAGTTGGTTAAGCAGCCCACCTCTTGATTTTGGTTCCAGTCACGATCTCAGGGACCTGGGATCCAGCCCTGCATGGGGCTCTGTGCTCAATAGGGAGTCTGCTTCAGGACTTTTAAAAAAATACTGCCCAAATTTATTATTTTCTCCTTTGCTCCTTTCTCCTTTTGCTATTAAGATGTAGTTTAATAATATCTTTATGAATAAAATATGTATCTTTTTAGCTTTGAAATTGTTTAAGAGCTTACTTTATGGTCTCATATTTTTAAGTGACCAGCTTTTATAAATATTCAATAAATATTTGAAAACAAATTTTCTTCTGATTTTTCAGAAAATATATTTAAAAGCATGACAATTAAATAACATTAATTCCATCGTTTAAGGAATTCTCTATTTTGTCAATTTGATCTACCATGGTGTGAGTTGTAGAATAATTATCTAATTGCTTCTAGGGACTTTGGGTTTCAGCATCATATGCAAACAGATGAGAAGTAGTCACTCCCATCCTTATAATAAAAAAGCCAGACAAATTAAAAATCAGTAATTGTTTTGACCCATCATTGAACAGATGTTACAGGGCAAGCTGAAATCCCAAAATTTAGAGGGACAGTCACATTCAGAAAGATATAGCTCCAGAGATGTGTTTACCTGGAGAAGAATCTGTGGGAATCCTTAAACTGCTAAGAATATTTAAATGGTAATGTTGAAAAGCTGCTGGAGGTTAAGTGCAGACTACCTGGAAAGTGAGAAACTCTTGGGGACTACAGTCATTTCAGGGCCCTCACAATTGTTCAGGATTTTACTCCAGGAACCCACCAAGTTCTCCTGGTGGGAATTTTAGAAAGATTCTCTGATGGTACTAGTGGGGAGATGAAGAGAACAATCATCTTGAAACCCATCCAGAATCTTCTCCCTAACAAATCCCTGAATTTAGGGGAGAAGGATTCATGAGAAGACAATTCTGAACACTTTTCCCAGTTAGAGGAAGGGAATTTGGTCTCTCCTCTAGCTTTCTTGTCTCATCTAAGGAAAATAATAATAATAATAATAATAATAATAATAATAATAATAATAGACAGAACTTCAATAAAATAGATAAGGAACATTGAAGCCAGGAGAGAGAAACTAACAAAGAGTGTTAAAGAAAAAGTCAAACCTCTGGAAAAGAGAGACAGACATTTGTTAAAGACACACCCCAAGACACAGGGTTGCATAGATATTAACATAGTGACAAAATTATGGGGTACCCCCCCTCCTCCATACACTACCACAACAATGACGAACCTCCAGTAATCTAACAGGACTACAGATGAAAGAGCTGCAAGATGGAGACTCTCTGAAGAATATTAATTTAAAATTAATAATCTAAGCTTTTATCTCAGGAAACTGGAAGAAGAAGTTCAAATTAAACCTAGAGCAAGCAGAAGAAAGGAAATAACATTATTAGAGAAGAAATCAAAGAAATTAAAAACCAGGAACAATAGCCAAAATGAATGAAACCAAAAGCTAGTGTGTTTTGTTTATTTGTGGTTTTTTTTTTTTTTGAAAAGATTAATAAAATTGAAAAATATCTAGGCAGACTAGCCAGGGATAAAAAAGAGGAAATACAAATTGCCAATATCAGATTTGAAAGAGCATAATCACTACTAACCCCATGGACATTAAAAGGATAATAAGACAGTAGTACTATGAACAACTCCATGCCAGATTTGATAACTTCAGTGGCCTGGACCATTCTTTGAAAGAAACAAACTACCAAAACTCACTCAAAACAAAATAGATTAATTAGACAGCCCTATCTATTAAGACATTTACTTAGTGTAAAAATTAAAAAAATAAAAAAACATAGGGCCCAATTTGGTGAATTCTACCAAACATTTAAAGAAGAAATAATACCAATTCTTCAGAATATCTTGCAGAATATAGAAAAAAGGGAGAACATTTTCTGACACATTTTATTAGGTAATCATTACAGTAATACAAAAAACAAAGTAAATATATTACAAGAAAAGGAAAGTACGAATGAATATCTCTAATGACCGTAGAGGCAAAATTCCTTGACAAAATGATAACAAATCCAGCAATGTAAGAAATTAAAAGATAAATACATGACTACCAAATGGCATTCATCCAGGTATGCAGGCTGCTTCAACATTTATAAATGAATCACAGTAATTAATCACGTTAACAGAGTAAATAAGAAAAATAGTCTAATTATATCAACAGATGCACAAAAAGCATTTGACAAAAATCAGTTCCCGCTTATGATAAAAGATCTCAAAAAACTAGGAATAGAAGGGAACTTCTATTCTTAAGCTGATAAACAGTATATAGGGAAAAACCTAGAGCTAGAGCTTAGGCTTGACTTTCCTCTAGCTAAGTAAGTATAAAGTATAAATAAGTATATACTCTTGTCACTCTCTTCAAAATTTTACTGAAATTTTAGTTATTGCAATAAGGCAAGAAAAATAAACAAAAGGCACAAACATTAGAAGGAAGAAAGAAAATTGTAGATGACATGGTTTTCTATAAACAAAACCCCTAAAAGTTCTACAAAAAAGAACTACCAAACTCAATTAATAAACACGTATTGGAAGGTTGCAGGATACAAGGTTAACAAAAGTCAATTGCTTTCCTATGCCAGCAGTGAACATTTGGAATTGGAAATCTACAAAAAAGTACCATTTAAACTAGCACTGTCCTTCCCAAAAAAAACCCCAAAACTTAAGTATGTAATAACTATGTACTGTATCTGTATGTGAAAGGTTGCAAATCACTGATGAAAGCAATCAAAGATGTAAATCAATGGACGTATTCTGTATCCATGTACTGGAAGACTCAATGTTGTTGTTTTCAGTTCTTCCCAAATTTATCTATACGTTCAGTACAACTGGATTGTAATTGATTTCGGTGAACTGTAGTAAATACAGTATGATGTTGATGAAATAATAAACACACTGTTTAAGATTATAGAATGCTCAGGCATATACCTATACAAATATAGTCAACTGCTCTCTGACCAAGATGCAAAGGCAATTCAGTGAAGAAAGGATGGTCTTCAACAGCTGGTGCTGGAACAGTTGGACCTCGTTTAAAAAAAAAAAATGGTCCTAGACACATACCTCGGATCTTGTACAAATATTATTTAAAAAGGAATCAAATGCAGGGCGCCTCGGTGGCTCAGTGGGTTGAGTGTCCGACTATTGGTTTCATGGGGGTCGTGATCTCATGGGTTGTGGGGTCAAGTGCCCATGTTGGGCTCCTTGATCAGCAGGGAGTCTGCTTGAAAGATTCTCTCCCTCTGCTCCTGCCCCTGCTCGTACTCTCTTTCTCACTTTTGATCAAAAGGTAAATAAATAAATCTTAAAAAAGTGAATCAAATGCCTACGTATAAAATTTAAAACTTGAAAATGTCTACAAAGAAACTTAGGAAGAATCTCATCACTGAGTGATGAGATAGATGAGTGGTTGATTCCAGGGCTGAGGCAGGGAATATGCAAGGTGAGTCACTGAGCATTTTGTCCTGCCAAAGAGCAGACAGTACTCAAAAAACCACAACAACAAACAGTCAGGGGTATGTGGAAGGGATACAGGAACCAACTAAAATTGCTCTCGGTGGACCCAAACTGGAAAAATTTGAGCAATAAAATAAATATGGTAGCATTGGATTTTAACCCAAAGCATAAAATAAATATACATGAGCTAGACCAATATAAATAAGTGATTGGATAAACAAATGCATGAGAGAGAGTAGCCAAGTTTCCAATGCAGAAGAATCACAAATTAATTATGTAGCTATTGCCCCTTCAAGGAAGTAAAGGATAAATCCCACCCCTTGTGTGTGAAATGCCTACAGTAACTTCCTATTAAAGAGCACATCATGGAAAGAGAGAAGGAATGTGTGTTTCATGTGGAAAAACAAAAAAACCCAAACCTGCAAAAACTCCCTCTCCCAGGAAATAAACACTAATGTCATCAGGGATCAAGTCATGTTTAGCATGTACCCTTGATATGATGTGATGAGAATGACAATTTACATCCGTGGTCTTCCTCCCCAAATTTGTAAACACTGTGTAACCATTGGAAAAACATCACACAGGCCCAAACTGAAAGGCATTTTATAATATACTTGACAAATACTCTTCAAAACTGTCAAAGTAACAAAACAAAAGTCTAAGAAACTCTCATAATTAGAGCAGCCTGAGGAAACTAAACATTATGTGATATCCTGGATGGAATCTTGGAACAGAAGAAGAACATGAGGCAAAAACTAAGGAAATCTGAATAAAATATTGACATTAGTTAATAATAAAGGTTTATTAGTTGGGACAAATATATCACAGTAATTTCAAGAATAGGCTTTTCTATGAAAAGCCTAATATTCCTGCAACTTCTAAACTTTTCTAAAACAAAAAAAAAAGTTATTTAAAAATTCTTTTCAAAAAAATATATATAATAAAATTTAAAAAAGAAAAAATCGTTTCCATCCGTTTTCCATTTCTGTAGTTTCTTTTTAATATTGTTCTATTTTATTTTTATTTTATTTTTTTTAAAGATTTTTTATTTATTTATTCGACAGAGATAGAGACAGCCAGCGAGAGAGGGAACACAAGCAGGGGGAGTGGGAGAGGAAGAAGCAGGCTCATAGCGGAGGAGCCTGATGTGGGGCTCGATCCCAGAAAGCCGGGATCACGCCCTGAGCCGAAGGCAGACGCTTAACCGCTGTGCCACCCAGGCGCCCCTCTATTTTATTTTTAAAGATTTTATTTATTTATTTGACAGAGACAGAGACAGCCAGCGAGAGAGGGAACACAAGCGGGGGGGTGGGGGAAGGGAGAGGAAGAAGCAGGCTCATAGTGGAGGAGCCTGATGTGGAGCTCGATCCCATAACGCCGGGATCACGCCTTGAGCCTAAGGCAGACGCTTAACCGCTATGCCACCCAAGCGCCCCTAATATTGTTCTATTTTCGGCATAAATATTTTCATTGCAGATTCTAACTTGTATTAATTTAAATTTACTAATTTGGGGCACCTGGGTGGCTCAGTCGTTAAGTGTTTGCCTTCGATTCAGGTCATGGTCCTGGGGTCCTGGGATCGAGCCCCTTAACAGGAAGCCTGCTTCTCCCTCTCCCACTCCCCCTGCTTGTGCTCCCTCTCTCGCTGTCTCTCTGTCAAATAAATAAATACAGTCCGAAATAAATAAATAAATAAATAAATAAATAAATAAATAAATAAATAAATTTCCTAATTTATTTTTATTGATATTCACAGCATTGAATTCAAGCTTGTCTTTATCTTCAGCCTTTCTTTGCTTGATTTAGTCTTACAAAATTTCTTTAAGTTTAGTGTCCACTAAAGATCTTAGAATAATGGGTTTTTTTGGCATCTTAATGTAATAGATATTGCACAAAAGAAAAGCCCTGTCAGTCCTGCAGTGGAATAATTAGTAGCAACTTACTGACCGGGAACAATAATGCTTAAAATTATCTTTCACATTAAGACACACATAAGAACGTGGAATTACATTAAAGGAATATATGATGATACCTTAGGTACCCTTGAGAGAGATTTTTTTTCTGATATTGATAGTTAAACTTGTATTTGAGCATCCCCAGTATGTTCTTTTGCCTTAACCTGAGAGCACACTTCCTAAAATCCTTACATTTTCTAATGATGTTTATTAGGAAGTGTTTTTCGGAAGAATCTTTACTTTATGGAGCTACATGTTCTAAGTACTTTCACAACCTTGTGGCAAAAGGACTAATAGCTATTTCTTTGTTTTTCAGGGGGGAAAAATGTACCCAGAAACTAGACCAGTATCAAAATTACCAAATCTGCAATCATGCGAAGCACAACAAAATTCTATTGCTATAGCTATAAATGTTACACATCCTATAGTTACAAATATCTGGCTAAACCAAAACAAGAGAATTCATGAAAAACGTCAGGAAGATCTTGGAGATCTGAAGTAAATTTGGTCTACTGTATTCTGTATGGGCTTAGGAAGCATCTTGTCTTGAACTGGTATCTACTTGCTTCATGTATGTATCTTTTCTTTTTTCTTCTTTTCTTTCCTTCTCTTCTCTTTGTTTCTCTTCTTTTCTTTTCATTAGAGACAGAGAGAGGGAGGAGGAGAGGGAGAGGGAGAGAGAGAAGCCCAAGCAGGCTCCACCCCCAGCATGGAGACCGATATGGGGCTCAGTCTCATGACTGTGAGATAATGACCTGAGCCAAAATCAAAAGTCAATGCTTAACTGACTGAGCCACTCAGGTGCCCCTATGTATGTGTATTTCTTAACTCCTTAACCAAATAATACAGAGTGGGGTTGTTATCTACATTTTTAAATCCCTCATATTATATATTCAGTATGTATTCACTATCTATTCATATCAGTATAGTTTCGAAAAAAAATAGTTGTGAAGTTGAAGTCAAAGGTAATAGTCACATAATATATTCTATTTCTAAAATGTTTTCACTTGCTTGTATCAGAGCTACTAATAAAAATCTTTAAATGACTGATACGAGTGAATCATGAAATGTCCAAAGAGCAGAACTTCCAAAAGACAAGCAGCAAGTAAGGCCCAGATAATCTACCAACTAGATAAGCAACTGCAAAAAGATATTTGTAAATCACGAATGCTTGACTATAATAATCAGAGGTGCCTTCATTAAAAATTCCTTTTTAATGATCAATTATGTTGTCTGAGACTATTTGGAAATGCATACCTAAGTGCTAAAATAAATTCCTAACTAGCTTCCCTTCTGGAAGCCAGTCTTTACATTGCTACCACATTGTTCTTCTTTAAAAAGCTTTCATCATTAGTGAACATAAATCAGTTGAAGGATTGCTGTGTGCAAGGCACTGTGTCAGAGTTTAAGGAAAATAAAAAATGTAATGAGACATCATTCGTGCCTTTATTAAATTAGTTCAACATTTTCAGGGCTGCCGTTTTTCTAGGAAACTCGGTTCCTCATCTATAAAATGGTGATTCTAATAGTACCTTCTTGGCTACGTCATTTAGTCATTTATTTGTGTACTCAAGTTGTTTGGGCCGTTTTTGTTTTTGTTTTTTGTTTTTTGTAGCACTGGTATATTCCAGGCAATGTTTTCTTACTCTGAATATAATAGTAACTAAGAAAGAAACAAGTTTTGCCATTGGGCTACTTATATTCCAGTAAATGAAACAGACAATATTCAAACACACAAATAAATATAAAATATAATTTGAGGTAGAGGTGAATTCTAGGAGAAAAAATAAGTCAGGCAAAGCATTAAATACTGAATACTATCCTTTGAAAGGGTGCTTAAAGAAGCCTCTCCAAATGACACGTAAGTGAAACGAGGAAGCAAACTACAATCACTTGTGTGTGAGGAGCGTCTCAGGCAGAACTAACGGAAAATGCCCTGGCTCTGGACATAGAAACAAGCGTCATGTGTTATATTATTGTTTGAGGAACAAGTGGAAATTCTGGACAACAGGAGGAGGAATGGGAAATGAACCCAGACTCAGGAGCAGAGCCAGATCCTACAGGACCCTCTTGGCCACAGTTAGGGATTTGGATATTAGTCTGAATATATGAGGAAGTCACCAAAAAGTTTTGAGAAGCTGATTTCACTAATTTTTTTTTAAAGATAATTATTGTTGATATGCGTAGAATAAGCCATAGGTAACATATCACCTAGAGTCCTTGCTAGACACAAATGCCAGGCTCAGAATTCACTACTTTGTGGAGAGTTAAATAAAAGAAGCGTTCATAAAGACAAAGTGAATTAGCAAACTGTAGTGCATTGAAAGAGGGCCAATAACTGGGGGCTTTTACCAATCCTGGGCCCAAAAGCACAGAGGAAAACAGCAGTTAGTGATGGGGCAAGAGAGCTGTGTGAAGAACAGTGTCTGATCAAAATTGAGACCTTAAATTCAAGAACTGGTCAACCTGAAGTCAGTCTGCATGGGAAGATCTTGGGATTAATCTTTCCCCTATCTGACTCTTGCTGGTGTTCCACCCACATACCCATTGCCAAAACCAAATGCAATCTAGAGTACAAAGGAGCCTGATGATGCAGTCCATTCCCATCAGCCTTGAGAGCCACAGGCAGGGCATAGAACAGTGGTGAGTGGACCTGTAGGGGAAAATGGAAGCTCTCCAGTACTGGGGCAGTATAGAAAGAAGAGGACCTATTTATGAAGTTATGAATATATAGGCAAGAGATTTTGGTGGATTCAGTGAACATGGTAAGAATGTAGGTGCTACGATATGGTGAGACATTTTCACGGACAAACAGAGCTTATTGATTATAAATGTGATAGAGTGAGAAATTGAGGATCGCCGCTGGTTTGGGTTTGAATGACTAGGTGGATAGTGTGCTATTTGGTGAAAGAAGAGGGAAAAGAGGAGATCTAGGAATATACTTTGGTAAGGGAGAGAAAGAGAGGATCTCCTTTGAATATATTAACTTTAAATTAGATATCCAAATGGAGGTTCTGAGCAGGTGGTTGAATATTTTAGTCTGAAGCTCAGCAGAGAGATTGGAGATAGATATGTAAATCTTTGAGTCACAAGCACATAGATAGTATTTAAAACCATGTCAGTGAGTATAAATAAAGAAGATAAAGAGTCCAGGGTTGGGACAGTACAAGAATTAGGAATTGAGAAGGGGTAACAATCTTGAAAAAGAAACTGAGAAGGAGCATACAATGATACAGGAGGAATATCAAGTCTCAGAGATAGGAAAAGAAAGAGCTTCGAGGAGAGAAATGTTTTTAAAAGTAAAGAGAGCAGTGCCTAAAATATAGTTGGAATGCCAAAAAAAAAAAAAGTTACCTACTATCATTATCACAAAAGCTCAGACTTCAGATTCAGCCAAATTATTTTGAATGCAATTTCTGGTCCTTCCTGGATGCTTTACCTGGGGCTACCTTGCTAACTACCAATTTCTTCAGTAGTAAAATAGTGGGGACTTGGGCATCAGTTCCTTCCTCTTGGATTATAGCAAAGTGCAAATAAGATTATGAATGTAAATATGTCATTTGAGTTTTATAAACAACTTTCCAAAGAAATCAGAAAAAGTACAACTTATTTCTGATCTGAGAATTTAAAAAGAGCTTGTCGTGGAAGTTGCCACTGAGATGAAAAATGAATAGAATTTTGCCAAGCAGAGGAGGAAAGAAAGAATTCTGAACATAGAAAAAAACACAAGCAAAGACCTAGCAATTATAAAGTGTGGGACTCATTTGGAAGAAGAGCAAGTTGTAATGTTTCCTGGAAATTAGGTGTGAATAGTGGATAAGCCTGGGGCCATATTTTAGAAAAAATCATAAATGACAGGCTCAGGGATTTGGGTTTTATATTGTGGACGTAGAAAAACCACATGTGATTCTTAGTAGGTGATTAAGCTGGTCAGACCGGGCTTCATAGATGAATGTAGCTGTGGTGAGTAGGAAGTATTGGAATAGGGAGTGGTGGGTGTTTCACTGGATATACATGCAGTTAAGGTTATAAACATTTCATTCATGGGTCCTTCATTTAGGGAAAAAAGTGACTTGTAATACTTAGTACAGTTCATTGAGTACATGGGTGCATATCAAACACATAGAGTCATTTTTCCATGAAGGCAAAGAAGGTCTTGAGTCCAGGCCTTTTCCAGATATTGTTATGAAACTTCCTCATTACCTGATAGAACCAGAATGCTAGAGATGCCTATAGTCCCACATGCCTGACATGGTATAAAAGAAAAAATTATCATTCTTATTTGAATAGGACAAAGACAGCACCATGCCTTTGTGTTAATGTATAGTAAGAAGTGAGGTGACTCATTTTGAAGACAGTAGTAATGATGCTAATTGTCCAAAAACGTTAATATTCTATGAATCTAGCTTAGCCCTTGCCCTTGATAGGAGGCTGATAGAGTGGAATAAACCACTGATATGAAAGGTAGTTTTTGTGCTGCCATAGATGCGGAAATGCAAGGACATCACTTACCTTCATATGAGCTCATTTGTTCATCTATACAAAAAGAATTAGGTTAATGTCCTTACAATAGGCTCTCAATAAAAAATATGTGTGTATATATGTATATATGTGTGTGTGTGTATATATAATGATATTATGATATCCATATATATGTGACTTATACATACATAAATATGTATATAGATGTATATTTAATTCAGTGTTTCTCAGTCTTAATCATGGAATCCTTTTAAAACATAAAATCTAGAAACATTACTGGCACTAGTATACTACAAATATATTTTGTGAAATGTTGCTCTAGACATTTCTTAAGACCAGATAGATCAAGGAAGGTACATGGGCCTTAAACTGATTTTATATCCTGGCTCTACTGTTTATCAGGTAATCGGCTTTGACCTCTTGACTTAATCTATATGACATTCCATTTGTTCACATACACTATGTTCATTACTATTATCTGTTCTTCAAGAATGTCTTAAAGATCAGACTAATATACCCAAATCACTAACTAGAGTGTCTCATGCTCACATGGCTGCTCTAACAAGCAGTAAATAAGGGCAGATATTCTTATCATCACTATTGTTGTTATTATTATATTTAGTCAAATTTAAGTGCATTGCTTTTAACTGTAATATGGGAGGTTCTAAAATTTATCTATGAATTTTTTTACACCTTTGTTGAGATGTAATTCATATACCATAAAATGCACTAAAGGGTAGAGTTCTATGGATTTTAGTGTAGTCATAAATTTATGTAACCTTCACCACAGTCTAAGTTTTGAACATTTTCATTATTCCAGAAAGAAACCCTGTATCTATTAGCAGTCATGATCCATTTCCTCCCAAAGCCACCCCTTATCCTAATCAACTACGAGTTTACTTTCTGTCTCTACAGGCTTGCCTATTCTGGATATTTCACTTAATTGGAATTATAAAATATATGATATTTTGTTACTTGTTCTTTCACTTAGGATCATGTTTTTAAGACTCACCTGTGTTGTTGTCTGTATCAGTATTTTATCTTTTTTGTGTGTGTGTGTGTGCCACATATTCCATGGTGTGGCTGTACCACTTACTGTTTAGCCATTTATACGCTGAAACACAAATGCCTGTCTAGTTTCCACTGCTTAGCTATTATGAATATCCCGCTGTGAACTATCATGTACAGATTTCATGTGGACACATGTTTTCATTTTGCTTGGTCACGTACTCAGGAGTAGAACTGCTGGATCGTATGATAACTATATTTCCCACTTTGAAGAACTGCCAAACTGTTTCCCCAAGCATTACGTCATTTCATATTCCCACCAACCAACAGTGTATGATAGTTGTAGATTTTCCACAACTTCCCTAACGTTTGTTACTGCCTGTTTTTTGTTGTAGACATCCTAGTAAATGTGAAGTAGTATTTCATTGTGGTTTCAATTTCCGTCACCCTAGCGACTAATGATATTGAGCAACTTTTCATGTGTTTATAGGACATTTGAATATCCCCTTTGGAGAAATGCCTACTGAAATTCTTAGCTTTTTTTTTTTTCTTTTTATTACTGGTTTTTAAGAATTCTTTATACGTTTTGGATTCAAACCCCTTCCTTGTTAGAAATGTGATTTAAAAATATTTTCTCCCATTCTGTGGTTTATATTTTCACTTTATGGTATCCCTTAAAACACAAAAATTTAAAATTTTGATCAAGCCCAATTTACCTCTTTTTTTCTCTTGGCATTTGTATTTTTGTGTCGTATCTAAGAAACCACTGCCTATCCCAAGGTCGTGATGATTTACACTTACATTTTCTTCCAAAAATTTTATAGTTTTTTTTTTGTATGTTTTGTTTCTTTGTTTTTTGTTTTTTAAATAAATTTAGGTAGAGGATCCAGTTTAGGTTTACTTTTTTTTTTTTTTCAGTATTATGTAAGATAGGTGTCCAAGTTCATTCTTTTTCATAGATAGATATCTAACTCCCCCAGCAATATTTGTTGAAAAGACTCATATTTCCTTATTAAATAGTCTTGACACCACTACTGAAAGTCAGTTGATGATAAATGTGAGTATTTATTTTTGGACTTTCAGTTCTATTCCATTGGTCTATATGTCTTCTTATGCCAACACCATACTGTCTTAATAACTATACTTTTGTAGTAAGTTTTGAAATCAAGAAATTCTGAGTTCTCCAATTTTTTTTATTTTTCAAGATTGTTTTTGGCTCTTCTGGTTTTCTGAATTTCCAGATCAATTTTAGGGTCAATTTCCAGATCCGCTTGTCTATTTGCAAAAAATCCACCTGGAATTTTGAAAAGCTTTTTATTAAATCTGTAGATCAGTTGGGGAGTATTAGTATCTTAACAATGCATTTTTGGGTTGTCTATTGCTAGTATATAGAAATACATTTTGTAGTATGTAGAAATAAATAGTATATGGAAATACACATTTATCTAGTACCCTGCAAAACTGCTGAACTTTTTTATTGGTGTGTAGTATTGTTGTCTGTTTGTTTTTATTGTTGGTTTTATTTTTTTGTTTCTTTGTTTCTTTTCTTGTGATGTCTTTGTCTGGTTTGAGTGCCAGTGTAACACTGGCTTCATACAATGAGGTGGGATGTTTGGAAGAGTTTTCAAAGAACTAATATTCATTCTCCTCTAAATGTTTGGTAGAATTCATTAGTGAAGCCGTCTGGTCCTGAATTTTTTTATAGGAAATATTTCAATTACTAATTCAATATCTTTACTTGTTATAGGTCTATTCAGATTATCTATTTAACCTTGAATCAATTCCCATGCTTTTTATCTTTCTAGAAATTTTTCATCACAGTTATCTGATAGTTGTTCATGCTATTTCTTATCATTGTTGTTTTAATCTCTCTAAGCCAGGTCATAAGAACCCTGTTCTCATTTTTGATGTTAATATTTTGCATTTTCTCACTTTTATTCTTGGTCAGTCTAGAGGAAGAGTTGTCGAATTTGTTCATCTTTTAAAATAAGCAACCTTTGGGTTTGTTGTTTTTCTCTCTTGTTTTTTATTTTCTATTTTATTCATTTTTACTCTAATCTATATTATTTCCTTCTTCTGTTTGTTTCCAGTTTAGTTTGCTCTTATTTTTCTAGTTTCTTAAATTGGAAGGTTAGGTTATTGATATGAGATCTTTATTTTTTTTTAATACAGGTGGTGACAGACATAAATATCCATCTAAACACTCCTTTAGAGAGCTGCAGCTCATCACTTTTGGTAAGTTGTGTATTTGGTTTTCATTCTTTTCAATGTATATCCTTATTGTCCTTGTCATTTCTTTCTTAACCTGCTTGACCTATTGCTTATTTGGTAGTGCATGGCTTACTATCCACATACTTGTGAGTTTTCATAATTTTATCTATTGTTGATTTCAATTTAATATCTTGTAGTCAAAACATACATTTTATGATTTCAAACAATTAAATTTATCAAGGTTTGTTTTATGTCATCACATATGGTTCTATATGCTGAATAATATAGAACATATTATATATAAGTATATAATATACACTTGAAAAGAATGTGTATCCTGCTCTTGTTGGGCAGTGTTCTATAGATGTCTACTGGGTCTGATTATAGTGTTTTTCAGGTCTTCTATATCCTGCTGATCTCCAGTTGCTATCTGTGAATTGTCTATTTTTCTCTCAATTCTGTTTTTGCTTAATGTAATTTGGAGAGCTATTTCTAGGTATATATATAATTGTCATAATCCTTTTATGATTATTAATCTCTTTATGTACATAAACATCTTTTGTTTTCAAGTGAATCAATATAGCCATTCCAGCTGTCTTTTGGTTAATGTCTTAGTTTATTTGGGTTGTTATAACAAAATCATACAAACGAAATAGCTTATAAACAACACAATTTATTTCTTATAGTTTGGAGGCTGGGAGTTTGAGATCTAGCATGCTCAACTGAGGGTTCCCTTTTGGTTGCAGACTTATTGTGTTGAGGAAGGGACTGGGGATCTCTCTGGAGCCCCTTTTATCAATCACTAATCCCGTTTATGAGGGTTCCACTCTCATGATTTATGCACCTCTCAGATACGTCACCTACTAATACTATCATCTTTGAGTGTTAGGATTTCAACATGGATTTTCAACATGAATTAGGGAAACAAACATTCAGACCGTAATAGTTACTACTGCTATGTGTGTGTGTGTGTGTGTGTGTGTGTGTGTGTGTGTGTGTGTGTATGTATATATATATGTATGTATACATACATACATACACACATAACTTTCCAAAAATCCGTGTCTTTTAAGCTAAAGTGTATCTCTTGTGTAATTGTATCATGTTTGCTTGTTTTTTCCATTTGCCAATCTCTGTCTTTTGGAGTGCTTAATCCATTTACATTTATTGTAATTATTATAGTTACTGCTATGGTAGCATTAACATCAGCCATTTTGGTATTTATTTTCTGTATGTCCTATGTGGCTTTTGTTCATATATTCCTAGATTATTATGACCTTTAGTGTTAAATACAGTTTTTATGTGTCGTTTAAATGTTTGTGCGTATTTCTTTTTTATATAAATATTTTTTTCTTTTAGTTATTTTCTCAGTGGTTGATGTGTGGATTATAATCAGCACCTGAACTTAAACAATCTAGTTCAGATCAGTAGTAACTTAACTTCAATAGTATATAAAACTTTGACTCAATATGACTCTTCCCTCTGCCCTTTTTTTGTACTATTACAAAAAATTTTTGTACTATGACCTTTGGCTCAGGTCATGATCTTAGGGTCCTAAGATGAAGCCCCACATTGAGCTCCACATCGAGCCCCACATCATGCAAATTATATCTTTATATATCATAAGCCTATGAGCACAGTGTTATAATTATTGCTTTATGTAGTTGATTTTTAATGGTAAAGGAAAATAAAACAGTTACAAATGAAGGTATGTTTGTATTACCTTTTTTTATATATTACCTATATTTACATATTACCTATATAGTTTTTTATGTTTACCTATATAATTACATTTTACCAGTTTTTTATTATTTGTGTGAATGTGAATTACCAGGTAGTTTCCTTACATTAGAAACTACTATAGACTCCTATTTCATGTAAGTCTATTAGAGACAAATTCTCTAAGTTTTTGTTAATTTGAAAATTCTTCATTTCCTCTGCATTTTTTGAAGGATAATTTTTCTGGATATAGAATTGTTGATAAACAATGTTTTATTTCAGCACTTTTAAGATATTATTGCATCATCTCATGCCTCCTTGGCTTCTGATGAGAAGTGAGTTAATCATAGTGAAAGTTTCTTGTATGTAATAAGGCATTCTTCTCTTGCTGCTTTCCAGATTTTTCTGTTTGTCTTTGAATTTTGTCAACTTAACTATAACATATCTAAGTATAAACTTCTTTGAGTTTATCCGTCTTGGAGTTCTTAAAGGTTTTTAAATTTGTAGATTCACATCTTTAGTTAAACTTAGGTTTTTGGTCATTATCACTTCAAATATCCTCTCTACTCTTTTCTTTCTCTTTTCTTTCTGGGATTGCTATTAAGTGTGTTAGTATGCTTGATGGTTTCGCCCAGGTCTCTGAAACTCTGTTCAGGTTTCCTCACTTCTTTTCTTTCTGCCTCCCAGAATGGATAATCTCTATTGCTGGATTTTGAAGTTTACTGATTATTTCTTTTGACAGTTCAATTATGTTGCTGAACATCACTATTTTGCATTTTAGTTATTACATGTTTTGAATCTAAATTTCTTTTTGATTCATTTTATAACTTATATCACTTTATTGACATTAGCTATGATGAAAAATTGTGATTATATATTATGTTCTAAAATATGATATCTTTTAGTTCTTTGAACATATTTATGGCAGCTCATTTAAACCCTTAAACTACCACCTCCCAAATCGGGTCCTTATAGAAATTTTCCATTGACTACTCAAATTTCTTTTGTATGTGGCATACTTTTCTATCTTTTTGTTTTATATTTTGTAGTTTATGTTGAAAACTAGACAGTTTAGATAATATAATGTAACAGCTTTGGTATCGATCACTCCTCACCCACCAGGATTTTTTGTGGTTGGCTGTCTTTTATGTTATTGTTTTTATTCATTGTGTTACGAACTGTTCTGTTGTTGCTGCATATCTGTTTAGTGATTTTTCTGGATGAATTCTGTGGATTTTATGTTCCCTGCAATGTGCAGTCACCAAAATCTACTAGAATTTTTTTTAAGTTCTTATTTTAATTTTAAGCCTAAGTTCCTATGGTCAGTGCAAGGTTAATATAATTTCTTTCGAGATTGCTTAGAAGCTTTTCTAAATCAGATTCTCAGAGTCAGTCAGTGATTGTTTAGAAGATTTTCTAAAATGCTTTACCTTTGTGTCTTGAGCTCTCTTAAAGGGGTGTTTATGAGAAGGCATGCCTTCAAATTTCAGACTGTTAATAACACAGCATTAACTGCCACTTCCTGCTTACATAGGGCCTCAATATCTGGCATAGATGTGTGGACCTTCTGTTTTGCCTGGTCTTCCCTGGACATGTACATAGCCTTGTCCATGCTTTTTAGATCCCTAGGACTATGTGAGAGTTTTTCAGAGTTTCCTATGGTTATCTAGTTCACAAGTATTTCCTTTTAAAGTCCTGGCAAAGATCTTGTTTGATTGCCTGAAATCACAGCCTTACATACCAGTAATATCGCCAGCAAATTTTTTATTGTTTTGGTAATATCCTGGCAATATGAACTTTCCCTCCTCTCTCCCTTTGCTGAACTCTGAGTCAAATCAAATAGTCATAACACTCCAGAATAGATCTTTTTCAAGGACCTGCAATTTTGGACACAATTTTGACTGTGCTCTGGGGATGGTACATTTAACAAAATTCAAAATGCTTTCAGTCCTTTCTATTGGCTGAAAAACAATTTTTTTTTTGATGATTACTGTTAACTATGCTATGGTAAAAGGGGATTTAAAACATCATAGATCTTGCTGTCTTGCTAATGTTCAGTAGTTTTTCTTTGATAGACAATTTCCAGCTTGTTCTGTGGCTTTGGCTCATTTCCAGAGTTCTAAATTATTGTTATTTATTTTTTAAAAAGTTTTTGCCAGTATATTCACTGTTTTTGAGGGAGAAATATGATTGAAGTCCTCCCTCCACTGTTCCCAAAGTCATCTTCCATGAACTGTTTGTGAAGGCCTATTTTTAGGGGCACCTGGGTGGCTCAGTTGGTTAAGTGCCTGCCTTTGGCTCAGGTCATGATCTTAGGGTCCTAAGATGAAGCCCCACATTGAGCTCCACATCGAGCCCCACATCAAGCGCCACATTGGGCTCCCTGCTCAGCAGGGAGTCTGCTTCTCTCTTTCCCTCTGCCCTTACCCCCACTCATGCTCTCTCTTTCTCTCGAAAGAAAGAAAGAAAGAAAGAAAGAAAGAAAGAAAGAAAGAAATCTTTAAAGAAAAAAGATCTATTTTTATTTTCTTGGAAACATTCGCATTATTATTTTATCTTGTTATTTATAAGAATCAAACTCCACCTTGTGTAGATTTTGTCTCACTTCTAGAACTGACAGCATGTAGATGACACTAAAAAATACCATGTATATCTTCCTTTCTGTGTCCTACCCTGACATGTGAAATCAGCTGAAAATTATACCTAGACTAAAGAATAATAGAATCAGGAGTTTATTTAAGTTGTTGGATTACATATATATGCATATTTTCAAATCTTGAATATTATATATGTTAGTAATTGCTATTAAATACATTAAGGATCGCTATAATGGAATTTAAAAGAAAGAAAAAAAGAGTCTCTTACTTTTAAATATTATGCCCAAATTTACCTTTCACACTAACCAAATTATAAATGATACGTGTAGAAGGGGAAAAAAATGGGATGCATGCTAAGTAGATGTGCTGGTGTTTTATCTTGGGGTCATGTATGATACGGAATATTTCATGCTAATTAGAACTGATCCTCTGGAAGCAGGATGTTTGGTAGCCCTGAAGGGACTTACATTGTTACAGTAGCCATGTGCAGGTCACACTGGTCAAATGATAATTTTACTTTCAGCGAACACAAAATGACATAGGGGTTGGAGGACACTCCATTCCTCCACTGGCCCTGAATGGTGCTTATCTAATGTTCTCTTATATATGCAGATTAGCCTGTGATTAAGAAGAAAGGGGTTGGTTTTGAACTGTAGAACCGATCTTCATTTTTTTATGGAAATGATGTAAACCAAAGAGTGTATTAACTCATTATTAATGTACCTGTAACTATGAAACAAGTTTGAAATATGCTTATTAATAGAGGTTTGTACTTTGATATTATGTTTTTCTTCCTATCTGAGTCTAGGAAGTCATTTTGCTGATTAGTTCATTTTTGGATAATACTTAAAACATAAAAAGTGATGACCAAGTGTTAAACGTTTTATGGTATACACTGGGTCACGCACTTCTAATAGAAAATTCGAAAATGTTCACCCCCAAAATGCTTGGTTTACCGTGTTTAATAACATAAAATTAATGGATTTTATGATATCAAATGTCCATAAAAATCAGTTATCATCAGAAAAAAAATTCATATGCTACTAGGTGTATGATGAGAAAAGAAAACCTAGAAAAAAATGGTAACATATACTTATAAAATCCCATAGATACAGATGTCAGAAAATGCTAAAACAAAAAAATAAGCTTCAGAAATTAATAGAATTCATTGTAAAATATGAATTGTTTGTTGAATTCATCAAGAAATTGTCCAGATAAAGCATTTCATTTATGTAAACTATAAATTCATTTCAATTAATCTTTTTTTTTAATCTGTCTAATGGTTTGATAATCTTCCTGCACTTGTTAGACTTAATCAGATCAGGCATCTGGTCTTCTTGAAGGAAATGGCCCTTTTATATTGAGGTTTACAGTCTCTTGGCTGTATGCCTCTAAGAGGACTTACAGGCACCAAGAACTTTTTTCTGCGATCTCTGTCAAAATCCATGTGAAGAATGTATTGATTTTAGCCACCAATTACACCTTCTAGTAATCATTTCATATAAAAGTTGTGTGGTTATAATTTCTCTTTTATTTCAGTAAGTCCTAGAAGTATCTTTCTTAAGTCCTGCTTTTATACTCCTCTAAAAAACATAACTTCCTCCTCTGCCAACTTTATCAGGGTCTGTAGTTTTCGGGGGCGTTTTTTACTTATTTCCCTATGATTTGCTTCTGCGTTAATTAGAATTAGTAAATTACTCTGTGGTAACAAACAGTCCTAAATTTTAGTGACTTAAAACTACAGATGTACATTTCCCTCCTTATGTTACATGTCCACTGTTGGTGGGCAGAAGGATCTGTTCATTATAATCATCCAAAGATCTAGGATGACAAATCAGAGGCTATCTTGAATGCTGCTGATCACAGCACTAAATGGAAAAAGAGGCTTCTGGGATGTCTCACAGAGGCAAATAAATCCTCAGCCAAAATAAACACGCCATTCCACTTACAAATCCTTGTTTAGAATGAGTCACTTGGGTTCAACTGCTCATGAGTATTAGGAATGGTGAAAAAGTAGAATCCTATGATATACCCTGAAAATGGAGAACTTGAAATAGTCAGGGGTGGGGAGAGAACAGTATCAGTGTATATCAGAGTCTCTCTTCACAACTATAATACATGCGAGCATAAGTTTGGAAAAAAGCTAGATCACTTAAGAGAAAACACAGATTACCCAGGACATTTAATTTTTTAATTGGTAAAGATTTTTAATTTAGTAAATTACTTGTAAATCCTCTATGTTCTTATTATGCACTTACAAATTTTCTCAACTCTTAGGTAAGATCATTACCTTTAATCAGAAGCTATTTGAACTGTGTGCAATATAGCCTTAGATGTTCAGGTGAAAATATGCCAGGGAGCACTATTTTTAGCTCAAATAAGAGTATCAACACAATTGGCCTTATAGAATTACACCTCTTTAGTGAAATATTAAATATTGTGGGCAGGAGAATAATATATATATATATTATCTATATTATCTATATTATTATATATAATTATAATATTAATAATATATATTATTCATATAGATAATATATATTAATATATTATATTAAATTATATAAATTATAAAAATTATATAATATAAATTATATAAAAATATAATATATTAATATATAATATATATGATTATATATTATTATATATTTTATTATATATTTTATTCATATATATATATATATATATATATATAGCGCAAACCAGGGTAAAGAGAAAAAAACTGGATTTTCTGTTTTCCTGGGAAAGTTTGAGAGATTGAAAGGAATTTGGTTGCCTAATAAAATGAAGGCACTCTCAGAAAATGAGAGGTTATTACATCTAGCTTTGGCAACAGGAAAAAAAAAAGGAGAGAGAGATGGTTCACTTTGTTTATCACTTTAATTCAAACAGTGAAGTTGTACTCTAAAGCTTATTATTATTATTACATTATTACATTATACATAGGCCAACGATTTTATTCTCATCAGGTTTCTGGAATAGTATATCATGAATTTGGTATGATAGGATCATTTATGACTTAAAATACATGATCATATTGAAGAAAGAGAGGTTATGGACAGTGTCAACATGAATTCCCCATTCTTCCTCACTTCAGCTTCCCTATCCAAAGCCTTATAGAGGAAAAACATCATATATAGCCAGTATCAGAATATATGTACATATAATATATGAAGTATATAACTCATAAATTTCCAAATTATGACATAGCTAATCATCCTGGAGATAGACTTTTGCCAGTATGTACAACATGAAGCTTTTTCTATAGAAATTGAAGAAACAGTGAGCAAAGGAGAGAAAAAAAAATAAAGTTTATCACTAGCCATAATGGAGAATCATGTTTCCAATTATTTTGATAAATCTACTTACCTTTATAACCATAGCAACATTATCTCCCCATAACAGGGAAGAATTTCCATTTTCATGCCTGTAAGGGTAAGGATGACAAAGTGGTGAGAAAGGAGAGTTTTGCTTAGCTTTGATCTTGACAGAGCTAAGCAGAATCTATTGGAAACTGAGTGTAAATAATGCTATGCTATCATCACTGCTGATCTGGGAATTAAAAGTGCAACACTTGTTGCTCCCTTAGCTTCCCTTTAAAATAATAGCTTTGGCCTTTTCACAGCCAAAGGAAACCTAGTTACAAATACTCCACGACATTTTCTGTTAGAAATCTGCTTTATGTTAAGGCACAGGATTCTGTTTATAGATGAACAATTGGCTATATTTAGTTTTAAAAATACAGATAACCTTATGGAGCTTTAATAGAAAATCTATATGTCTTGTTATCTAATTCTTTCATGGATTCTACTGTAGTTAAGTAATGGCAGTATAAAATTTATGATAACACCATACCATAGAATATTTGAGAAATAATTGGACAGTGGGAAGACTCTAATACATACACATACTCAATATATTAGTCTGGGTCCCCCAATAAACACATGACACTCTTAGAAAATTCTACATACAAAGAGATTAATTACGAAGGGTAGGTATAGGGAAAGCACGTAGTCTAACTTGGGCCTTCCACTCCCAGGGCTGTGGAGAGGACAGACCTGAACAGTCAGCCACCTTGAGGAAAGCCATGAACTTCAGTCAAGAGAGAGTCTAGGTGAGCCAATCTTTTTGGAAGGAAGGTAGAGGATAAATGCCCTGGCCTCTCTATTCTTCTCCGACACTCCAAACTGAAGTCAGCTGCCACCAGTCTCTACCCCTAACCTTAGCCCAGCCTAAAAAAAGAGAACAGGAGGACCCAAATGGTATGTAGTAGACACACACACACACACACACACATACACACACAAACACATATACAAACACCCAAATGTATACAATTTCCCTCCACCTTTCTCTCTCACGTTCTCCTCTTTAATGCACATTAAGGAAAGTGAGCTCTAGTGTAGTAAAAAGGTGAACTTGGATAAGTCCCTGAACTTCTCCGAGTCTGATTTCACAGCTACAGATAGGAATAATCATACCCCAATTCAAAAAATGTTGAGACCTTAATAATAAATATTTCAACATAAAATTTACCTAGAATTCATATTATAACAGAGGCCACATAAATAACTGTTCAGAATGGATAAGAAGTGACCGTGGAAACAGTATCTTAATGAGATGTCTCATATGCCAGTGTGCTCCATAGATCAACTAACAAGAGTTTGCAGATATAATAGTTAATCCATAACAGCTGAATGAGTCCATCCTTCATTACATTTTAAACTTGGAATACCTGTACTTCCTTTCTTCCCTACTCACAATATTTTTGAAGGCTTGTTCTAAACTTTAATCTGGCTTCCTGAATTTGGCAAGTTCTTTTCATTATATCCTGAGTGTGTGTTAACAGTCTCACAATGCAGAGATCAAAACCATGCATGGAGAATTTGGAGATAAAGACTGTGACACTGACTTTAAGGAATTCAGAACTATTGAAGGAGACACACAAGTGAATACACCGTTATGACTCAGTGTTATTATCATTTATAATATTATTATTGTTTTAACAGTATGATGCCTGATATAGTTATAAAATACTCCAAACATTAGACTACTGATTTCAAAATACATTATATTAGTATATTTTTTACACCTTAGAGAAATGTTTTCCATGTAATTTCTGAGACTGTGACCAAGAGGATTCAACCAGAATTCTTTATAAATACAGAGGTTTATAATCATATAGTGATATCAGATGATGATCCCCAAATTAAATATTTATGGAGAAATATTTATGGCTATGTGTGGGAAGGGAAGTTGTATATAACATATGTTATACCCGAGAGTCTCAGCCTAAAGAGAATGAAGGAATGGGTCCAACAGGATAGACATGTGCTCAAATATTGAGAATTCAGTCTAGTTTAAGTTTTTTTTTAAATTTCAGACTCTCATTCAGTTCTAAAATTCTAATTCGGTGATTTTCAAAGGAGACAGTGTCTAGTTGAGACTATTTGATACTGTAGAAAACATTTTGGTAAAGGGATAGCAGATTTAATAAGAAATGCAGATGATGTATTAGATCTTTTTGCCACATTCATAAAGTTTACTCAAGTATATGAAAGACATGTTTGTGGTTGTAGCCTATCAGGACCCTCTTTCATTCAATACCATCGGTATTCCCAGTATGTGTCCATTTCAAACATATTTTCTAAAAGTCACAATTCAGTATTTTTTATTTGCTTATTTGTTCATTTGGTGACTATTTATTTTGTGCCAGTTAATAGGAGTACAACAATGACTAGCTCCACAACGGGCTTTTGAAACGTCAGGGGTAAATGCCTGTCCATAGTTCTTAGCAGATAGTGCAGGGATGACTGATACCTTTCACTTAGTTACTTAACTTCCTGCACCATGCCCTTGGATGATAGAAAGAACTTTTTGTCCTGTGGAGTCCAGACATAGCCTCGGAACTGTTCACAAAACAATGCCTCAGGCAGCCACTATCAATTGATTAGAGTTGTCACATGAGATGAAATCTATTTGTCATTATTAGGCAGATAAATAGTATTATCCTGTTGGAAAAAAAATAGACAGAATGTAGCAATAACTCATTCCCAAAACAATATTAAACTGATGTGACAATGAAAGGAATATAGTACAAACCTTTAGATGTAGTTTTATTTGATTTTTACCTTTCAAAAGATTGAGTATGTTTCCAATAATCTCGTTGAATACTCTGTGAAGCACTTAACTGCTTTAGATATAGTTACACCCCACTCTGCTTAACTCATGTTTGTTGTTGCTTTTTTGTTTGTTTGTTTTTTAATGTTTAATGATTCTGTTGTTGTTTGTTTTTGGCATTTTCGTTTGTGTTGCTTTTTATTTAGTTGTTACTGTTCACATTTCCAGAATTAGAGACCAACCTTTCAGTAGACTTAAATAAGTTTAAATCTGTAAGGAAAAACCATATGATCAATAAATACTTTTAAATGGTTACAAAAGTAAGACAGGCATGGCCAATGTTGTTTCCTGCAAATAGAGAGGTTTAAGGGAACATAGGTTATATTTGAGGTAGATGGTCTGATGAGCACATATCCTCCAAAGTAGGTATCCATACTACATAACATGAAAAGGGTTTTATATCTGTCTGCCCATCACTGTGGTTGTGAATATTCCATTACTTTGCTCGAATGCTCCAATGGGGTAAGACCTTCAAGGTACGTTGAATATTAGTATACTTTAATTCCTGAGCATATTAGATGTACACATGTATTTTTCTTTGTTCCCCTGATAGAGGCGTATAAGCTACTTTATGGTACTAAGTAAAATGGTGAAAAAGACACAACGTTTACAGAATAATTGACCATGAGAATCTTAGTTTTTGAGAGTTTGAGCTCATCATGAGAAGTGGTTTCTACCTCCCTGTTCAGAGAAATTGGGAAATGGGTCAAGGAAACTTTACTTAGAATGCAAAAGACTAGGAGATGGACTACACTGAACGTGACCTGAGTTCCATAGGGGACACATTAGGAAGAGGGTTCCTGTATGATATAAGGGTCATTGTAAGAGTAGAGGGATATAGGGGTAATTTTAACATACAAAATTCAATTTATAAACTATTGGGAATCTAGCATTAAAGAATGATGTGCCCTGTAAAAATTAAGTTAATCTGAAGCACAATTTACTTCTGCCCTCAGAAGTGCTATGAAGAAAGAATGATATACAGAGACTTAATATTCCTGTACTTTAAATGGATTCCCACCTCCTCTATACATACACCTACACCTTTGCTCCTTCTGGGCCAATAAGAGAATGTCTTATACTAAAGCATCTGTCAGTTCTCTAAAAATTAGCTCCAGGAGTGAAGAGGACTGGAGTACAAATGAAATTATACTAATTTTGTTAATGTTCTTTCCCTACTGGCGAGATACAAATATGTTGTGCTCAGTTGCTTGCTACTCTGCATGTTGTAAACTGTGGAGTCTTTTATACAACAACTTCATGATATACACAGACAATTTTAGCCATTTAATGAAAATGAGAAGCCCCAACTATGGTTATGAAGTATGGCAGATTAAAGATAGCCACAGATTCTTCGATGCTCCACCCATCCAAGAGGGGTGGTCTGTACCCCTCTCCCTTGCCTTGATTCTGGGAGATCTGTGCGACTGCTCTGAATGAACAATCAGATTGAGCAGAAGTGGTGCTGTGCCAGTTCTCGGGTCCAGGCCGTCAGAGGCTGGCAGCTTCACTTCCCTTGGAATCTCATGTTTAGGGTACTCCCTGTCAGAACACAGCTGCCATGCTGGAAGAAGCCCTGGCCACGTGGGAAGACCACATATTGGTGCTCCAGTCATCAACCCCAAATAAAAGCCTCGCCAAAAGCCAGCATCAACTGCCAGTCGTGGAAGGGAGATATTTTGGACTTCCAACTCAGTCAAACCTTAAAATGACTGTAGGACCGGCCTACATCTTCCTTCATCTGCATGGTGGATCTCGAGTAAAAACTCCCCAGGTGAGCTGAGTCAACCCTCACAAGGACGTGAGATAATAAATTATTGTTATAAGGCACTATGGGGTTTTTTATTGTTATTATTATATAACAATAGAAAGGTAGAACTTCAATGAAAAAATAAACGTCGGGGTGATCAAAGTTTCATGAAATCATTTTTGCTCTTTCCTTGACTTTAGATGAACAGAGTAATAGCTGTGTTCAGCAGTATTGTTGTAACTATCTCACTGTTGATATTCCCAATAGTTAGAACTGCAAAATTATGATGAAATATAAGCATATTCTCATTTAGATACTAAAAAGGACATTGTAGAGAAGAGAAATGGCTGCCAGATTCTGCCTCCCTCTTGCCTTTTCCCCTCCCCCAAACACACAGATGTACTCAGCCAGGAAACTAAAGGCAATGGAATGTAACTGGCACTGGTAATGCTGATATATTCTTTTTTGTGCCAAAACAGTCTCTTGGCTATATCCACAGCACTGTTGCCCAAACAGAGGATCTTCTGTTTTAGGGCTGAGCATGGCAAGGATTCCAGTCTCTTGCCTTCTTCTTCTTTTACCATTTAAATTAGAAAACATTTCCATATTTTGCTGTCTAAAGAATTTTGCATGAATGGAAATGATACCTGTATTTACAACTTATAAAAGATAATCGATCCTTGAAATGCTTGCTACAGTTGGCAAAGTTATATATCATTCTGGGACACTGGATTTAAAAGCCCTGATCTTCTTACTAAAATGCTCATTGTTTTCATTAATGCCTTCACCCTTTGGGGCCTTGTTTTCTTCCCAATGGTGTTTAGAACACTAATGTACCATGTGCTAAAATCATAGCCCTTGGTGCTCAGAAGCATAAAGCAGAAATAACAGGCTGAATCAGTACTGATCTTGGAAAACACAGTCTGCTTAGACAGAAGTCTAGAAGAGAAAATTGGCAAGAATGAAGAAATCAGACAGCTTCATGGAGAGTATCTCAGTGGGAAAGCCACTGAGAAAACACATAAGATTGAAAGCAAATGATGGCAGGGTCTTTTTTTCCATGGAGATATTTGAGAAGTTTGATGCCCGTCTGTCTGGAATACTTTAAGACATCCTAGATGTGGAAGGATATACTTCATCTTTGGAGATCCCTCTCAGTTCTATTATTCTTTGGATTGCAAACCAAGTAATTTTTTTTTTTCCTTCATCATTGCTAGCAGGAACCAAAAATACATTCTATTCACATAGACTAATAAAAAAATAGATTTGTGTCTGGCTCGTACTTGTTGAAGCTCCGTCTGTATTTACTAATAGTAGTTATTCAGTTATTCAGTTATTCTGCTTTTAATTTAAGTTCAACTCAAATCTTCTGAAGAAGAATTTCAGGCAACTTCAAGTACATTGAACAAATACATAGAAAGGACAGAAAAGGAATTAGAATGGCATTGGTAATATTAACTTACTCTATGACTTGCTTCAGAGTTGGCTATGTATGCCCAGAGAAGACAAAAAGGTAAATTCGAGAGAAAACATAGCTCTCATCTGATAGAAGCAATATACTTCGGACAGTGCAAATGTACTTTTATTTGGTGTAAAATGTTGAATGTTGTCAATTACATGAGACTTTGAGTGACATAATAAGTAATATATTTACATCAGTTTTTTTTATATGCAGAAGCAATTTTTTTATACTTTTATAAAACTAGACAGAAGGAATTCTGGGGTGAGAGAAATGGTATGAATTTGGGTTAAGATAAAACTATGTATTTTGGTTGTCTTACTTTCTACTTGTCTGAACTCGGTCAAGTGACATCTTGTGGAAATTACTATTTTTATTATCATCTTATTCATCTTCATCAGTACTATAACTTGTATTTTCTACTCAGTGCAAAGCCTATTACTATTAATAAAGATTTGGGGATTTTCAAAATTCACTGTGAATTTGTGATAGGCAAAGATTAAGAATCCCATTTTTAATTTTGAACCAATCAAGTCACCATATTCATTACTCTTACTTTTTCACAGTAATTCCTTTGGAGTCATCAAAGTGTAACATAATCAATTTTATGTCACTTTTGTTTTACATAATCCCAGTACAGATTTATCAGCCTAATAATTCCTTAAGTATCCTAAGTGATAAGCATATATTTATCAGTAGCTTCCTAGTCTGGATTATAATTTAATCTATCAATTTGACAGATAACCCTTCTGTCGATGCTTTAAATTACAAAAGATATTACCAAAAAGATCTCTTTTCAATTGAATTATTGTTTTCTTTATAGAAAGAACCATGTCTTTATTTTCTCATTACTTTTCAGGCTGCCTAGAAAAGAATTAAGCACAAGATTAGTGATAGATAAATACTTGGTGACTCATTGTAAAAAGGATATGAGATTGATCATTTTCACTCTTTCTTCACTGGAACTCAGACTTTATAACTCACTGATCCTTGAATTGATTGTAATGTTAGCACCGATAAGACACAGATATATAGGCTTTAGTAGCCATGGACAGTCCTTTGGTCTTTCAAGTAAAAAAAGGGAAAGCATGGTTTTCACTGTTTCAAACTCCTACCCATGACATGGTTAAAATTAATGCTTTATTAAACAAAGTAATTAAATTTAATTTGAAGATGCAAAATTCTTTGGTCAGGTCATTTCTGTTGGCGTAAATTTGACCCTGGGAAAATATCTCCTTTTAATTTTGTCGCCTTAAAACTGTAACTAAGAAAAACCTGACCCGATAAGAATTATCTGACTTAGACTATGATTAAAAATTCCTGGAATTACTCTGTAAGTGAAAAATATTTGTTTTTAAACACACAGGCGATGAAAATTATACATACAAATATGTAGTAGTGTTTCATATTTTTTGAGATGAGGTGGTTATGTAAATGAGTTCATACCATAGATATTATTTTGCAATTTACTTTAGGACTTTTACTATATCTTGGAAATATTTCCATGTAAATATATAGAGATAACTCCCATTCTCTTTTTCTGATTATAAAGTTCACATTGTAAAATTTAATAATCTTAAAAATACAACAGTATACTTTTAGAAATGAAAATTCACATGAAACCAACCCATCAGGTGGTTTAATATTAAATTATTACCAACACCCCAAATAACACTATCATGCCTCTATCAGTCAATATACCCTGAAGGTAACTACCATTCTGACTGAAATCATCATAGTTTATTTTGACTGCTTTTAAAAATGGATTCATAACACATGTGTACTTTTGTGTCAGAATTCCTATGTTTACATTATATATATATATATTGTGATTTATCCATCCTATTATGAGCAGTAGTGGTTTTTTTTCATTCCAGTATTATATTTCTTTATTTGAACATGTAACCACATATATGCATTTTATTTTTGATTGATGTTTGTGTTGTTTATACTTTTTAGCTAGTGTGCAAGAAGCTACTGTGAATATTCTTATAAATTTTGTTAGTGGGCAAAAGTATTCATTCCATTTGAATATTTGCATAGGAGTGGAATTGCTAGTTCATAAGATAAGCATATCTTTAGCTTTAAGAGAGTCTGTCAAAAAGTTTTCCGTGGCTGTTGTACTAAATTATATTCTGTCATTAGTGGACATGAGTTCCAGTGGCTCATTAAACTGTTTTTTCCTTTGTGTGTGTGTGTGTGTGTGTGTGTGTGTGTGTAGTCATTCTAGTGAGAATGTATTAATATTTTATGTACGTTTGATTTTAAATACCCTAAAGTCTTATGATATCAATCCCATTTTCTTTTCTATTAGCCATTTGGAAATTCACTTAGAAAAAGTGGCTTTTCCCAATCTTTTGTCTTTTATCCCTCCCAGTAGCTGTCTGTTATTTTCTTAGTAATTTCTGGGAGATCATCACACATTCCATAGAAGTCATTCCTAGATATATATACAAATATATTCTTCCTCTCTTTGATTTGCTTTATACTCTCTTAATTGTGCTTTAATGATTAGTAAGTTTCTTTTTACTGTTTTAATAATAGTAATTTTTGTTAAAGAAATCTTTGCCTACATCAAGGTCATGGAGATATTTTCTCTTGTTATCTTCTAGAAACTTCATTTGTTTAAATTGTTACTATTAAGTCTCTGATCCATGTGGGATATACATTTGAGTATGGTTCGATTTTTTCCCCTATAGACATCCAAATATTCACTCCATTAAAAAAAATCAATCACCCCATTTTTGTAAACTACTACATGATATTCCAGAGCAAAGATCTGCACTATTTTATATGTCTTCTCCTCAACTAGTGGACATTTCAATTACTTCATTTTTTTTCCTATTGCAAACACTGTGGATACAAATATTCTTTTTCATGCTCTGTGTCCACATATGTTTGTATTTCTCTAAAGTAGATGTGAAAAAGTAGAAATGATAAATCAAAGTAAAGAACTTTTGCATTGTTAATACATTATATCAATGTGACCTCTAAATATGTTTTTATAAATTGCACCACCACCAGCAAACAGAGCATATCCTATGGTTCTCTTAGAACTTGACTAAAGCATGACTTTTCCTCAGAACTCAGTTCTCTAAATTTTACTGAATATCATCTTTTATTTTTCAGGGAAAATGTATTTATTTATTTTTAAAGATTTTATTTATTTATTTGACAGAGAGAGAGACAGCCAGTGAGAGAGGGAACACAAGCAGGGGGAGTGGGAGAAGAAGAAGCAGGCTTCTCAAAGAGAACAAATGAAACTGTCAGTGATCCAAAACTGCAGAATACCTGGGAAACAGAAAATACAATATATTTCAGCATACATTTAAAGTGAAAGAAACTATCACTATTAACAGAATCAATACTGAAGGCCACCCTTTAAGTGGAGAGTCATGAGAAAACAACGTGGAAAATAAGAGAGGGCAGTCAAGCCCAGCTATGGTGGAAAACAACATCATTTCCAGAAAGATAAAGTTTTATTTGAAATGGGGACATAACTGATGAAGCAGAGCACTAGTTTCCAGGGAATCTAAAGGGAAGAGGCTTAAAAGTGCAGAAAAGGCAGATTTGCAAAAGGACTACCACTAAGGCATTGCATGAAGGCTGGATGATAAAAGGGAAACAGAAATAAGTGGGAGAACTAAAGGGTCCTACAAAAACAAACAAAACAAATAAACACAAGATCAAAAAGGCACTTCACCTCTTGAAAAAAAAAAGTCATATGTGAAAAACTATACTTTGTGGGGCACCTGGGTGGCTCAGTTTGTTAGGCAACCACCTGTCAGTTTTGGCTCAGGTCATGAATTCAGGGTGGTGAGATTGGCCCCATGTTGGGCCCTGCACTCCGTGGGGAGTGTGCTCCAGATTCTCTGTCTCTCCTTCTGCCCCTACCCACCGCACACCCTCTCATTCTCTCTAAAATAAATAAATAAATCTTTAAAACAATACAGAACTATACTTTGTGGTACCAACAAAAAGAGAGCACATCTGAATCTAGAAACCTTGTAAGCCACTCAAACCTTATCTGTCTTCAAGGAATCACCTGTTTTCACTGATGCAGGAAAATCCAAACACCGTGTGATGAAAAGAAGATCTTGGGCAATGTTCATACAAAGCAAGCATCAAATAAAAATTGATAATGTGAATTTAAAGTTAGATGAAAATGTCTTTCCAAAATACTTGCAAAGGGAGCAAAAGTATAGCACAACACTGTGACTTGAATTAATTATCCACAACATGAATTTGCGTATAATTCATATCAGAAATTCAAAAAGAAATAGGAAACGATAGGAAATGATAGAAGTAGGAAACTATGAAATAAGAGTTGATCTGCTAAGGAAAATAACTGAAAAGATTGTCAAAACTACCTAATAAGTGTTGGCTAAAATCCAGGTTGTCGATGAAGAATAGCTCTTACTGAAAAACAATATGGAAGTGGTAGAGGAAATGTGGATATATATGAAATAAAATTGGCCATGATTTGACAATCGCTGAAACGGGTGATGAGTATACGGACTCATTAAAATACCTTGTTAATTTTTGAAATTAAATATTTCATCATAAAACAAACAACAACAACGTTAAGTGATGTTCTTTTTTTTTTCTTTTTTTTTTTAAAGATCTTATTTCTACTTATTTGAGAGGGGGAGAGAGAGAAAGAGCAGGAACAGGGTAGGGAGGGGGGAGGCAGAGGGAGAGTGAGAAGCAGATTCCCCACTGAGCAGGGAGCCTGCTGCAGGGCTCCATCCCAGGACCCTGAGATCATGACCTGAGCCAAAAGCAGACGCCTAACCAACCAAGACCCTCAGGGCCTGCCCTAAGTGATACTCTTACTTTCCATTGCATCATATCAGGAAGCATTTCTATTTCTCCCAAGTTGGTTGATACTAAGTTTGATCACCTGTAAGATACTTTCTGTCCAGGGGCACCTGGATGGCACAGTCAGTTAAGCGACAGACTCTTGATTTTGGCTGGGGCAGTGATCTCAGAGTTGTGAGATTGAGCCCGATGAAGAGGAGCCCCACATTGGGCCCTGTGCTCAGTGTGAAGTCTACTTGAGACTCTCTCTCCTTCTCCCTTTAACCCTCCTCCCCCACCCCCTCTCAAATAAATAAATAAATAAATAAATGCTCAAAAAATACATTTAAAAGATACTTTCTGTCCAGTTTCTCCATTGTACAAGTTACCTTTTCCTCCTTTGTAATGATTAAGTAATCTGTGGGGATGATACTTGGAAACTATGTTAATATCCTGTTCCCTTCTTATTTGCATCCAGTGGTGACCTATATCAGTTACTGTTACACAGTGGTTGCTGAATTGCGATTTTCTAATTTTATCATTCCTTCTACATTTTGAACTAGAGTTCTTTTCCAAAAAAGGATTTTCTTTTCCTTTCCCTCTGTCATTTACCTCCATATATCATTATGGTCTTCTCTTCCTTCTTCTTCTTTCTAATTTAGTGTGTTAAAACATATTACCACGGTTATTTTTAATGATGTTCAGAGTGTTCCAAGTTTGGCCAGTGGTTGTCCCCTTGAGTCTTTGGAAAATTCTCAGTGATTAATTAGAAAGTATGTTGCCATGCTTGGTTATATAAAGTAAAATTTCTGACCATTTTTTTTCCAGCCTTGGCCTATGTAACAATAATCTGCATATATATTAATAATATGCATTTATTATTGAAAGCCACTATTCTTGTTAAACATAAATTAGGAGCTTTGGTATAGAGAAAAGACTATTAATCATTGACTATAGTTTCATTATTTTTTCTTTTTATATTCAGTGCAAGTGAATAGGGATTTTTTTTCAAGGATAATCTTCAATCCACTATAACTTGCATTTAAAAAAATCAATGCAAACATCAGTTATTCACATGAACATTTTCTTGACCTATGCAAATACGCATGAGCTTGTAAAGATTGCAGATGTGCAGGTTGATGAAGTTTGTAAACTGAGCATACCTGGGTCACTGGCACCCAATTCAAGAAACAGAACATCATCAGAAAAAAACCCTCATGCCACACTTTCCATTCATGAGTAACCACAATCCTGAATTATAAGTACTATACATTTGGGTTTTTTTTTTTCCTGTTTTTGAAATTTGTGTAACTATAACATACAATATGAATGCTTACTGTCCCGCTTCTTTTTCAGTATCATGTTTCTGAGATTCAGCCTTAATTCTATAGGCCATTGCATCTGTTCATCATTATTATTATGTAATTAACCATTACCTGAACAAAACAAAACATATTTATATCTTAAAGTTTTGATTGGCAATTAAGAAATTTCCAGTCTTGTCTTACAATAAATAATAAGAATGAAAATACTTGTGTAGTCCATTTTAGTGACCATATATTTGCATTTCTCTTGGGTATAAATGTACCTAGGAATGGATTTTCTGGGTAAATGATCATACATGCTTAGACTTGTTGGATACTGCCAAATCGTTTTCCAAAGTGGGCCTAACAATGTAGACATTTACCAGGAATGTATAAAAGATCCTACCTCCTCCTCCAGATTCTTCTCTACTCTTGGTTTGTTCTTTTTCTCATTCTTTCTTTCTCTGTTTTTCTCACTTTACTTCTTTCTCTTCCTTCTCCCCAAATCTGCTCTTTCTTCCTTTCTCCCTCTTTTCCTTTTCTCCCTCCTTCCCTCTCTTTCTTTTTTTCTTGTTTTGCTTTTTTGGTTTGTTTTAGCCTTTCTGTTGCAATGGTTTAGTATCTCATGATGTTTTAAATTTGTCCTTGCCTGAAGAATAATTATGCTGAGTATTTTTCACATATTTATTGTTCATTTGGATCCCTACTTTTATGAAGTTCTTGTGAAATGTTTTGTCATCCTTTTTTTGGACTGTATTTCTCATTAACTTTTATCCTTATGCATTCTACATGTAGCATAAGCAACTACCTTACGCATGCTGTAGCTTACCCTTTCACGGCATTAATGGTGTTATTTGCTGACCAGTATTCCCCATCCTTAATATAGTCTAATATATCAATCCTCTATTATTAGTACATTTTATCTTCTGGTTAAGCAATATTTGTGTGTTGCAAGGTCATAAAGATATTCTCTCTTGTTTTCTTCCAAACACTTTATTGTTTTGTCTTTGCATTTTTTTAAATAATTTTTATTATGTTATGTTAGTCACCATACAGTATATTCTTAGTTTTTGATGTAGTGTTCCATGATTCATTATTTGCGTATAACACCCAGTGCTCCATGCAATATGTGCCCTCCTTAATACCCATCACGGGCCTAGCGCAGTCCCCCACCCCCCTCCCCTCTGAAGCCCTCAGTTTGTTTCCCAGAGTCCATAGTCTCTCATGGTTCATTCCCCCTTCTGTTTACCCCCCTTTCATTCTTCCCTTCCTTCTCCTACCGACCTTCCTTTGCATTTAGGCAAACATTTCTAGAATTTCTGTGTAGGATGTGAGGTGGGATAAATTTCATTTTGTTTTCATATGGATATCTATTTGAACTGACACTAATTATTGCAAAGATATTTCTTCCTCACTGCATTGGATTATCAAACTTATTTATTGTATGCATACACTGTTGTTTCTGGATTCTTTATTTTGCACAATTGGTTTATTTGTCTTTTGCTCCAACACTATATCATTTCGAATACTAAAGCTTTTTAATAGATCTTGATATCTGGTAGTGTAATTCTCTAGCTTTGTTCTCTTTCAAGATTGTTATTCTTCGAAACCCCTGTCCATTCACACACACACACACACACACACACGCACAACTACTGGGATTTTTGTTAGAATTACGTTTACACTACAAATCCTTTTGGGTAAGATTCAAATGTTTACCAAACTGTGTCTTCCAACCTAGGCACTTGTTTTGTCTCCATCTTTATTTGTGTCTTAATTAATGTTTTCTAAATCTCATTGTAGAGGTCTTTCAGGTCTGCTAGATTTATTTCTAGGCTTCTGATGATTATTGATGCTATTAAAACTGTATCATATTTTCAAAGTGCAATTTTCTAGTTGTTTAATGATTGCATGGTAATACAATTTATTTTTGCATTAGGCATTTAATATCAAGATATTATTCTAATTATGAAGTCAACTTCCAGCATGGTGAAATAAGGAGGTTGATAATTGTAACAGTGAAAAAAGTTGTAAAATACAAATTTCTTAGTACTCTGTGATTTTGTCAAAGTAGACTATCCAGTAAGAAGCTAGGAGTGTTATTCAAAAGCTAGACGCATTTATTCAAAAAAAAATGACAGAATTTCAGCTAAGAAGGGCATAGTCCATGACATTTTTGTTCGGGGCCTCTCCCATTTCCCCCACTTGGTTTGCATAGTAGTTCAGCCATGGGAGGGCAGATTGTGAATATATGTGCCATGAAAAGGGGCATGTTTGATTTAGATTATGGCATTTGAAGTGGCAACATCCATGACAAGGGGACAAGGAAGGCTAGTGGCTTCTATTCTGAGATCATGGGACTCTTTGATGTATGTAAGAGACCAGTGGACTACTGGAGAAAAATAGGGAGGTGATACAGTCACAGGTTACCCAGAGGCTTGTGCGTGCACTACAGAAAGTGTGTGTCACTGCCAACTACTTGCACATCCCTGGCAGAAGGAGCTTGCGACTCCCAGAGAAGAATGCCAGAGAGCCTGGCTGAAAGGAGAAGCAATGTTTTTTATTAATTTTTAATTTTTTAAAAAAATTTATTTATTTATTTTAGATAGAGAGAACGTGAGAGAGAGAGGGGCAGGGGGGGAAAGGAAAAGCAGACTTCCTGCTGAGCAGGGAGCTGATGCGGAGCTCGATCCCAGGACCCTGAGACCATGACCTGATCTGAAGGCAGATGCTTCACTGAATGAGCCACCTAGGTGCCCCAAGGAGAAGTTTGAATGTGTTCCCTGGCCCTCACTGAGATTCATCAGCAGGTAGCGGAAGCCTTACTGGCTTACAGTGTTCAAAACCAATTTCTGACCAATCTTTGGCTGAAAAATAAGCTATATGGACCTTTAGGGAGTCTGGCTTAGAATCAAAACAAGGGGGATAAAAAAAAAAAAAAAAAAGCTTAACAGAGACGTCAGCAGCTACACATTGTTCAAGAAACACAGATTTGCTCCTGATATAAAACCCATACAAAATACATGCTTTTGAACCACAAAGTGGCTTTTGAGGAAAATAAGGGAGGGAGACCAACCCTGGAGGCACCATTGACCTGGTGGTGAGGCTGCTGTTGTTCACCTCCTGTATTTCTGGCAGATGAAGAATTGAGCAGTAGCATGCAGAGAGGGCCCAAGGAGAAGCCCCCAGTTCTGATGCAGAGAATGTGAAGGGGCACCCCTAACCTTTAGAGAGACTGAGGAGCTTCCTCTGCTTTTCCTCCTGTTTTCCCTGCACTCTCTCACGTCCTAGGCACTCCCCTAGTAGCATGGGCAGCAGCAGCAACAGGAAGTTACAGGAGCCCCAACTCAAGAGTTGGAGCATCTTCTGCTCCCATTGCTGTGGAATCTGTAAGAATGGTGGGATCAACCCCATTGGTTCTCTCCCTCTCTCCATCTCTCCCTCTTTCTCTTTCTCTCTCTCTCTCTCTTCCCACTGCTTGATTTGCATTTTTATCTTTGTAGTAATACATTTCATTATTATAGTGTGTTCTAACTTTTCCTCTTTTAGTAAAAGAAATCACAAAAATGATATCACATATACCATATGATTCTATTTACACAAAGTTCAAAATAAGGAAATGTTGAGGGAAGCATTTTTGGGGTGATAATATTATAAATAAAGCCAAGGAGCTAATTACCAAATAAATCATGATAGAGCTTAATGGGAAAGGACAGGGTCATCATTGGTCATCAGATAGTGAGTGAACCCAACAAAAGATGAAAATGGCTGAGGAGCTCCAGAGGCATGGCTTAGCCCCCTAGACCATATATCTAATCCGATGCTCGATAACGTTTTTCTTCTATACGCGGTGTTTCAGTGTAGTGCACAATGGAAATCTGACACTGAATATACAATATTACATGTGTAGAGAGAACAAAACACCTTCCTCTACATTATACATATTTGTATTAAAGGTTTTAATTCACATTAAGTAATTTATACTAAATCTATGATCCTTTTGGAATTTAAAATGGCACCATTGATCTAGTCTCTATGTGCAGCTGTCATGTTTGTATGTATTGGCCCACAATCCTATGTATCTATTTTCAGTTTACAAGACATTCTCCATGAGGTTTTCCACTCTGAAATAGGCTTTAACTTATCATCACATATAAGGAGCATTGCTGTCAGCAGCAAGTTTTTTCTTTTAAAGATTTTTATTTTATTTATTCGAGGGAGAGAGAGCACATGTGCATGAGTGGGGGGGGTGCAGAGGGAGAGGGAGAAGCAGACTCCCTGCTGAGCAGGGAGCCCAACCCCAGGACTCTGAGATCATGACCCGAGCTGAAAGCAGAGGCTTCACCGACAGCCACTCAGGCGCCCTTCTCAGCAGCAAGTTTTAGCTATATGCTTGTTTCACTTCTTGGTGAGACACTGAGTATCCTCCGTGGGAGTATACTCCGTTAAGTATCATTATCTGTCGTTGGCTCCTCTAGATTCCTTAGTGTCCTTTTTAGATAAAAATGTTTAAAGAAATCTAATTATGCCTATCACTTATCAAATGCTTACTATAAATTTTATATGCATCATATGTAATGCTTAAAATAAAGCAAAAGAGATCAATATTTCACAGATTAAGAAATTGAAATTCAAAGAAGTTGAATAACTTTGCCAAAATCAGACAGATGACATGAAATACTTGTATTTTAGATCTGTTGGACTCAGTCATTTATTTATTCATTCATTTATTCGTTCATTTTCTGGCCTCGCTATCTTGCCAGGTATTTGTGACACACTGGCAATGGGAAGCATCTAGGGTCCCTTCCCTCAGAGAGCTAGCAACTTATATAAGGGCTACAATACAAACAAATAACACTGAAATAAATGTGCAATTACAAGCTCCCTGTGTATGTTACAAAAATATACCGAGAGTGACATCACCTGTGGTAGAGACTGCTAATTGCCTGTGCAGAAAGGAACAGGGCTGGAATCACCCTTTGCATTTTACAGTTAGACCCTTCACATTGGCAGTGGTACAGCATCTGTTGAGGTGGGACAAGCATTTCTGTAAAATTAACTTCAGAATGATGATTTTATCAGAGCTCTACCTCACAGGATGAGGTATTAATTAGTACTCAGTAACATCATTCAGAATTTCAGTCATCCACAGACGTAACATTGGTCCTCAGTGTAATGAACAGGCTGGAAGGGGACTTCAGAAGCCAAGTTCTGAAAGGCTGTTCATAAAAAATTGATTTAATTGATTTTTCATGTTTATGTTCTAAGACAGTAGTTTCCAGCTTTTTTTTTTTTTTCGATAAGCACATCCATTTAAATTTACACACATCCACAAAGTAGGAAAAAATGTATTTCTGATAATTTTGGATTGAGAAAATTTAACTCTAAATGCTTTCATGGAATCGGTAACAATAAAAAATCAGCTTATATTTTATTACTTAGTAAAGCATCTTTTTTTTTTTTTTAGAGAGAGGGAGAGAGAGAGCATGAGCGGGGGTGGGGTGAGGTGGGGGGGGGATCGGCAGAGGAAGAGGGAGAAAATCCCAAGCAGACTCTACGCTGAGCATGGAGCCTAAGGTGGGGCTCAATCCCAAGACCCTGAGATCATGACCTGAGCTAAAATCAAGAGTCAGACATTTAATCAACTGAGCCACCCAGGCACCCTAAAGTATCCTGATATATTTAAAAACATAGTATGTTTGTTTGGCCTCCAAATACTATTATATTAACTTTCCTGGGGGCTATACCCCCAAACTGTGGATTCAGAATGCCCTGTCTACATTACTTGCTAGTTGTGTGACCTGAGGGAGATTACTTAACCTCTATATGCCTCAGTATCCTCATTTATAAAAATGGTTACAATAAAGCATGTACCTCACGGATTTTTTTTAAAGGTTCTGTGTGTGTGTGTGTGTGTGTGTGTGTGTGTGTGTGCAAATGTATATGTGTGTGTGCGTGCACTATGCCTGCATGTATTAAACGTTTTTTAAAAGATTTATTTATTTACTTTAGAGTGAGAGAGTGTAGGGGGGGATAGAGGGAGAGGGAGAGAGAGAATGTCAGGCAGACTCCCCGCTGAACACAGAGTCCAATGCAGGGCTTGATCTCTCGACCCTGTGATCATGACTTGAGTCAAAATCAAGCTTTGACCTGATATCGACCTGAGCAAAATTATGCTTAACCAACTGAGCCACCCAGCACCCCTGCATGTGTTAAACTTTTTAATGAAGTAAATTATACACACAGAGAAGCCCAACCATTGTTTTACTCAGCTTGACGGATTTTTACAAACTGAATAAAGTATCTCAATCAAGAAATCAAAATCTTTAGCTCAACAAGCATCCTCTTGGCCCCTTCCAGTTACTGTCTCCTTCCAATGTAACCACCATCCTGACTTCTAATAGCAGAGATTAGTTCTGCTTGTGTTTATATATTATGAAAATGGTACCACATATGTAGCTGGCCTTATTCCTTCATTGAGATACATCCATAATTTTAAGTGTATTATAGATTGGATATTTTCAGGGCTTTATAGTATTCCACTCTATAACTCTTGTGGAGCTTTTTGTAGAAAAAAATGATGTAAATTGCCTAAAATGCTTACAAGAATGTATGGCCAAAAATGCTCACTACATTTTATAGGTAGTAAACTGCTGGTAGGAGCTTTTCAATACATCAGCACACAGGCAAGTGCAGGCATGACATCATCATTGTTCATTCTCTGCAAAAGTGGAGGTGGCATATGGAAAGGCATGGAGCACAGCGTCACTGCTAAGGTGCACATACTAAACGCCTATTCAATCTCTCTAAGCTTCAGTGTTCACATCTGTAATAGCACCTCTCTCAGGGAGCTGTTGCATCAATTAAATCACATAATAAATGTAAACGCTTTGCACTAAAAATTATATATATTTTACTTCAACTATAATAATTGTACTTTGATACATTTATATGGTATATGTTACATGTCATATATAATATGCACTTCATATTATATAACTATAAAATTAGGGGCACCTGGGTGGCTCAGTTGGCTAAGTGTCTGACTCTTGGTTGGGGCTCAGGTCGTGATCTCAGGGTCGTGAGATCAAGCCTCCTGTGGGACTCTGCACTCAGCATGGAGTCTGCTTGTGATTCTCTCCCTTTGCCTCTCTCTCTGTCCCTCTCCCTGTTCTCTCTCTCTCTCAAATAAAAAAAATCTTTAAAAAAATTAAAAATATAAAATTAGTTAAATATACATTGCATATGTTTTATTATATAAACAAAATGTAAATTAATTATATTTTAAACTTATGTACATGTATATTATGTAGGTTATATTAATATTAGTATAGTTAATATAATAATAATGATTAATGTATTAGAGATGTAGACATTCCATTAGAATGCGGTTTTTGTGTAACTCTTCATTCCCTTGGCCTACGCAGATGTTGTCTCAATATGTGAGACCATAGTATTTTATTCCTCAGTACTTACTGAGGACTACCCAGAAGACAGTTGAAGGCCCTATGAGAGGTACAGTGAGTCAATCCCTGTTGGCTACTCTGGCGTAAAGAGAACTTGATGGCTGATGTACAAAAGATGCGGCCATGTGCTCCCTGGTGCATCCCCTGGACGCCCACTGCCACATTTAGTGGTTTTGATTTGGTCTGCAACCCCAGAAGCTATACCCTGGGTGCTGTACCCCACTCAGCCCTCCTGTTCGAGGATGGACATGCAGTTGGAAACCATAAATCCAGTGGAGCCAGGCCTGCCTAGCCCACCTGCCAGAGATAGTGAAAAAACAAGGAAATGTTCACTATGTCCTGGCACCAGAAAAATGCCTGCACTTCTGTGATGGTCAGAAAGTGCATACCTAGAGACCTGGATGAATGTGTGAGGCTAATGACTGTGGACTAGACAGTGAAATGACCATACTTCTAGGCTGTGTCTATGGGACCAAGGGCCACCCAGGCACCATTGCTCCCAATGCCCCTTCATCTTCAGGGCTGGGATGCTACGGATGACATGACGACCTGGCGGCACAGTTAGACCCTTCCTTTAGGCAAGGATTTCTGCAGGAATTCACAGAAACAGCCATGAGGGAAAAAAAGAGTGTTATTGACTTTGCAGGAAGCATTTTCTGTGAGTTCCCATAAACTTAGAACTGAATGATTCTGCCTTCGACTTTGCCTTCTTTGTTGTGCTAACACTTTCTGCAGTATACTTGAAATTGTCAAGTCAGCCACTCTTGTGGTGATGTGTGTACTTTTTTGAGGGGAAGTGATGAAAATAAAGAGTGTTAGGTGTTCAAATTCCCATCTTTTGGCTTAAGATTAAGATTAAATGTAAGACTAAACATTTCCAGGGCACCTGGCTTCTTGCTCAGTTGGTGGAACATGTGACTCTTGATCTTAAGAGTGGTGAGTTCGAGCCCCCATGTTGGGTGTAGAGACTACTTAAAAAGAGAGAGAGAGAGAGAGAGAGAGAAAGAAAGAAAGAAAGAAAGAAAGAAAGAAAGAAAGAAAGAAAGAAAGAAAGAAAGAGAAAGAAAGAAAACATTTCCAAATGTTTTCCCTATCCTGCTAAGGATAACCTTGGCATAAGAATCATTAGCAAATAGCATTTTTTCCTCAAAATGAAATCATATGTCTTGTAATTAAAATGTTGATTATGTAAACCTCATTAAAATAACTGTTAATCATTCAATGAGCAAGATGTTTTATATATTGATTTCAGATCCTCATGGTATTCCTAAGAGGAAGTTGTTTTTAATTGATTTTAGAAATGAGAAAGAAAAAAATTAAAGATTTAGAAAGTTTACTATATTTACTAAGCACCAGGATCTTGGATAAACCATTTCTAGTTCACTTTCCAAGAGGATACTAAGCAGAGGGGTTCTTCAGAGGACTGAGGAGGCATTAATGGTTCTTAAATCATTCAGAACTGTACATCAAAAGATGCGTTTGTCTCATGTTAACAGTGAAGTGGTAAGCAGGCAGAAAAAGAGTTTGGAGGTAATATTTAATTACAATATTTCACCCTTACAAATATACACACAAGAAAGACGCAGACATGGTCCTTAATTTTTTTTAATCTTATTATTTCAAATGGATTTTTGAGGAATGAAACTTTTTTTTAGAGTCGTCAGATCTCCTGTAACTAAATTCAAAAAATAATTTGAAAGGTAAATTTAAATTTAAAAAATAATAAAAGTTTAATTATCAGTACAAATCCTTGGGTGCTCTCTGGGGAAATCTTACATAGATCATCACAGATGCAGCAAGTACTCCTTCTGAGTCTACTGCTAATTGAATATTTGTACTCTTCCTTCCTGTTTCCATTTAGAAAGAGAAATTAGTCATGCCTAGAATTTCCTTAAAGCACATACACGTGTTAAGATGATAGTTTAAAGTGTTTTATACTTTCCTTACACTAATGAATGAACAAGCTATGGCTTCAGACTAGTTTGGAGGAAGACACTCAAGAAAAAAAACATCAAAAAATTGCAATAAGTATTTAAAAAAAGTCAAATAAGGCTATATGAAAGCAAGTAAAGAAAAGTATGTTTGCCAACTAGGTTGTATAGTGACAAGATCTATATAGTGACAAGATTCGCAGAGAAAGTCTAAGGCTGAATAATTTCGGAAACCTTCAAAAATGATAAAATGGCCCTTGTTATTCTAGATGGGCAAAACATGTAACAAAATGAATTGAAATGAAGTGAAATACAATATATAAAGATAGAGGATGGAGGATGGAGAGTATCATGTAGGTCTGTCTGGGAGTGGGGTGTCCATCTGGTTGAACTGGACTTGATTAAGCACGAAGGCTGGCACATAGAGAAGAATCTACTGTGAATTACTTTGAATGGTTTAAGGATTAGTTTTGACTTATCCTGTAGTGTTTTATCTGAGAACATCTGGAAAACACTGAATAAGAAAACCTGGTTTTTGCCATCTATAATGGTTGATCCTTGAACAACAAGGGTTTGAACTGCACAGGTCCACTTATATGTAGATATTTTTCAACAAATACACTACAGTACTGTAAATATATTTTCTCTTGTGATCTTCTTAACAACATTTTCTTTTCCCTAACTTGCTTTGTTGGAATAATACAGTATATAATACATATAACACACAAAATATGCGTTGGTCAACTGTTTATGTCATCAGTAAGGCTTCCGGCTGACAGTAAGCTGTTGGTACCTGGGATTTAGGGAGTTAAAAGTTATACACACGACTTTTCAAATACAGAAGAATTGGCACCCCTAGTCCCCACATTCTTCACTATAGTAGGTTTTTACCTTGGGCAATTCACTCAATTTTCAGTTTTCTAATAAATTATCTCAAACAGTAGAAAAGCTGCAAGTTTTTGTAACTGGTGGGCCGTATGTGCAGATGAGGAAACACAAGAACAATTGCCTGACCTTCACAAAGTTCTACAAACTAAATGAGATAATGTGTGTGAATTTATAGCACACTATAAAGAGCAAGCTAATATACGCATTGGAAGTTAAGCATCATCAGGTGGGACAACCTGTCTAGCTAAGTTTTTGAAAAGAGACAGATTGTTACTGCCCTTGAATTTTATTGTGAAGCATTCTTTTTTGAACTGGCATCTATCAAAAAGCAAAATTATCTCACATAGAGTTCAGCTCACAAAAAAGGAAGTCTGTTTGAAATTCTCATTGTGACACTCTCCAAGTTATTGCAGAAAAACACCAAGAAAAAGCAATCAGATGAGTGGTATCACAGGCATCATGATTGTTTACATTTTTTAGAAACAATCTCTAGAACATGCCCTTATGAAAATTTTTCTCTAGGTACATGAAGTTTTTGGCAGACAAAAAATATATATGTTATAATTACGGTTCTTAAGAACCAACCAAAAATATTTTCTCTAAGCAAGATCATTCTTTGAAAATTGAGTAAGAAGATATGGAAGAACCAGTATTATTGATTTGTTTGAGGAATATGTGTCATGTTGTAATCAAAACCGAGTTGAAAAAAACAAATAAATGTCGCTGGCAGTTTTGTTTCATAGAAAGAGGAAGGATTACCTCACAGAGTTCCCAATTATATAAGTTAGATTAATAAATGTAGCTCTGAGAAGTGAAGGAAAAATTAGACAAATAGAAATACAGTAGAAAGATGAGACGCCTTCTGGTTCCTCCCCAGTGAGTGGACCAAATTGTTGATAATAGGGTTATTGCATTTTGTTTGTTGGTTTTTTGGTTTTTTGGTTTTTGGTTTTTGTTGTTGGTGGTGGTGGTGGTTGTGGTGGTGGTGGTGGTGGTGGTTTTGGTTTGTTTGTTTGTTCTAGGTTGATTTTTTTAGGACCAAGATGAAAATGTGACATAATGATAAGAAGGAACTTATCTTTTCTACAGAATGAACTATATTTAGACAATGGTATGTAGAAAAGATGCAGGGAGACAGATTTTGACATTTTAGCACATGGCTTAAGTGTGAACAGTCTACTTAGGAATTTGCTTAAAACAATTAATTCGCAGAGAAATCAGTTGCTCACCACTGAACCGCCCACCTGAAACAGAAAGAGCCTCAAACCTGTTAAGAGACTGTGACTAAAATTCAAGGAGAGAAACCATTAGTTAATACATTTTATTAATACCAAGTTAATATCTGGCTATTATTTTTAATGGATTATGTATATCTTGGATATCACTTGAACTAGGAATTAATTCATTTTTAGTTTAATTTGCAGAATTTAATAAAAATGCAAAAAATAAAAAAATGCACAAATCAAAAACAAACCAGAACCTGCTATGATGTTCTGGTTTTCATTCTTGATATTTGTTATTTATGTCTTCTTTTTTTCTTTATCATTCTTGTGTGGGCTTATTTTTTTAATCTCTTTAGAAACTAACATTAAGCTTTTTAAATGTTTCCTACTGCTACCTTGTTGATTGTACTTATTGCATATCTTCTGTATATCAAACCGTCCCACAATCAGCTACCTTTAAACAAGTTAACTCAGCTGGGTGGGTCTACTACTTGACATGATGAAGTGAATCATCTGGGTCATCAACTGGGCTGGACATCCAAAAGGTCTCACTCATATTTCCAAAACCATGCTAGGGAAATCTGGGCTCAGCTTGGACTCATGGAGGCCATGTCCCTCTATGTCTTTTTCCAAATAGAGGCCTCTTAGGGGACATCTTCCTCTCCACCTGGCTTCTCCACAGTGTCTTTCTCGATGGTATTTCCAGTAGTGCGCTCATGGTAGATCTCACATATTGGATCAGGCTCCCCAAAGCATGGAGCAAGTAAAAGGACTTTTTAGGGCACAGGCACTGAAGTGGTACACTGTCACTTCTGCCTCACTCATTTATTAAAGCAAGTCAGAGACCTCTTCACAATTCACTGGGAAGGGATTTCACCAGGGCATTAGGAGCAATGGGAGTGGTTCTTTTGGGAACACCAGAGTAACCAACTATAATGCTTATTTTAGCTGGATTCTCCTAGTTTCAGTATGTTTTCTGTTTACTTTTGTTAGTTGTACCATTTGTTTAATTTTTTCTACTATCTTTTGTAAGTCATTCTTGATCTATGAGACACACACACATGCATACAAATTTTGATGATTTTCACAGATGTATAGATTAATTCCATATCTGGTAAAATGCTTTTCTTTGCAACTTGTTGAAAATTGCTTTTGGACCAATATATTGTCGATATTAGCCAATGTTCCATGTGCCAGTTGAAAAAAATGCACTCTGAGTTTATGAGGTACCTTGATGTTCTAATGCCAATTATTTATTGATTTTAATCTTGTTATTCAAATCTTTTACATTTTTGTATCATCATCTACGTTCTGTTTGTTCCAGCTGATATTATAGGAGAAAAATTAAAATCTCCAAATACATTCTGTATTTTCCTGCTTCTCTTATACTTGGAGATTTACTGTTAAGTACACACAAATTTAAAAATTTAGAAACCAGGGGCACCTGGGTGGCTCAGTCGTTAAGTGTCTGCCTTCGGCTCAGGGCGTGATCCTGGCGTTCTGGGATCGAGCCCCATGTCAGGCTCCTCCGCTGGGAGCCTGCTTCTTCCTCTCCCACTCCCCCTGCTTGTGTTCCCTCTCTCTCTGGCTGTCTCTCTCTCTGTCGAATGAATAAATAAAATCTTTTAAGAAAGAAAAGAAAAGAAAAGAAAAGAAAGAAAGAAAGAAAGAAAGAAAGAAAGAAAGAAAGAAAGAAAGAAAGATTTTTTTTAAAAAAAAAGAAGAAATTTAGAAACCTCCCTGGCTAAGGGGAGTGGTAACGGGTAACCATTTAATCATTTTTAAATGTCTTATTTCTAGTAATTGTTCTTTAAAATCTACTTTACCTGATATTGTATTAGCTACAACTGATTTCTTTTGTTAGTTGTATGGCATATCTTTTTACACAATTTATTTTAACCTGTCTGTATCTTTAAGTAAACAGGATACATTTCTTATAAGCATCACAGAATGGGTTTTGTTTTTTCAGCCAGTTTAACTTTTTTGTCTTTTTTTTTTTTAATTTTATTTATTTATTTGACAGAGATAGAGACAGCCAGCGAGAGAGGGAACACAAGCAGGGGGAGTGGGAGAGGAAGAAGCAGGCTCATAGCGGAGGAGCCTGATGTGGGGCTCGATCCCATAACGCCGGGATCACGCCCTGAGCCGAAGGCAGACGCTTAACCGCTGTGCCACCCAGGCGCCCCTGTTTTTTGTCTTTTATTGATGCATTTTGTCCATTTACATTTAATGTTATTGTTAGTGTCTGCATTTTATTCCACCACCTTGACTTTTTGTTGTGGTTTCACTGGTTTTACATTACTTTCTCTGTTCTTTCTTGTCTACTTTTGGAATCATTTCAAATAAGTGACAGGCCTGACCAGATTCAGGGGGAGGAGGTGGAATAAAGCTGTAAAAACATGAAAGAAGAGTTTGTTAAAAACCACCAGAGTTGGGGCGCCTGGGTGGCACAGCGGTTAAGCGTCTGCCTTCGGCTCAGGGCGTGATCCCGGCGTTATGGGATCGAGCCCCACATCAGGCTCCTCCGCTATGAGCCTGCTTCTTCCTCTCCCACTCCCCCTGCTTGTGTTCCCTCTCTCGCTGGCTGTCTCTATCTCTGTCAAATAAATAAATAAAAATCTTAAAAAAAAAAAAAAAACACCAGAGTAATTGGGGTGCCTTGGTGGCTCAGTCGGTTGAGTGTCCGACTCTTGGTTCCCCCTCAGGTCATGATCTCATGGGTCCTCAGATTGAGTCCAAGTCAGGCTCCGTGTTCAGCCGAGAGTCTGCTTGAGATTCTCTCTTTCTCTGCCCCCTCCCAACTTGTGCGTGCTCACTCTCTCTCTCTCTCATTAATAAATAATTTTCTTAAAAAAAACAAAGTACTATTACAACATAATAACATATGCATATGTACATGTGTGTTTTATTATGTTTAAAAATATTTTTTAAACTTTCCTCATGATTTCTTCTCTATTACTTATTAATTGTGTTTTATTTTACCTTTCTTAAAGAGGAATTTTAATGTTTACAAAATATTTGAGTTAGTGGAGAGTAAATGAATGCTTTCAACACTTCCGGAAAAATGCAATTACCCCCACTAACTTCAATTATCTTTAATTACTATTGCCTATTTTTGCCTTTTGTTAATGTTTTCATGCATTTTATTTCTACATATATTTTAAACTCCCAGGCATTTTTTATTACTTTTTATACTGTCGGTATGCATGTATATTTACCATGTCATTTTGCTTCATTTCTTTGCATTTCCATGCATGTTTCCAGGATCATTATTCTACTGCCTTAAGAACTCCTTTTATTTGGGGTTTTCAGGGTTGATTTTTCTCCGTTTTTTATTTACCTGAAAATGTGTTTATTTCACTGCCTTTTGGAGTGCAACTTCGTGCATGCTAGATGTTTTAATCATGTACAATATGTCTATATTTCTCTCATTCTGTTCTTTATGTTTTCTTCTTTTGTTTTTTCTGTATGCTTTAATGGAATGTTTTTTGTTGATTTATATTTGTATTTACTAATTCGCTTTTTAGAAGTATCTGGTTTACTGCCAAACTCACCAATTTGGTTCATAATTTCAGTTAATATATATTTTGAGTTCTAGAATTCTAATTCAGTTTTTTAAAGATTTTGTTCTCCACTGAAATTATCCACTTTTCTCCTGATTTTTTGGACATATTAACCACAGTATCTTATGACTTTGTTAAATTAACATTTTTTTTTTTAACTTGACATTTGTTAAGTGGAGCCACAGGGTGCTGGATAGTGAGCCTGATTCAACAAAAGACCACAAAAGAAATTGAAGTAGGGAAGTTTACTCACAGGTCCTGGAGGAAATAACTAGCATGTCTTGGGGGGCTGCACAAGGAGGTCAAGGCAAGTGCAGGCAGAGACATAGGCAGGACCTGAGGTACGTGACTTTATTAGGGCCCTTAGGTGAAATGTTATATTTGTGGGCTAAGGATCGGTCAATTCAGACCAAAAAGAAAAAGATTCGGGTGAGCTCCATGGGGGCCATAACAGGGGTGTCCAAGGAGAAGGCTTGGGGAGGCAAGGGAGGCTGCTGATCACCAAGCCTATTGGAGAAGTCCTGTCAGGACTTATATTTGCTTTTGACTCTGCAGACTGTTATCTAGGGCGTGTGGTAACATGAGGGACTAGTGTCAGTGGAAGGCTCCCCGTAGACTGCCGGGCCAAACAAAATCAATGACTAAGCAGCAGTACCATGGAGTAACTTTGTTAAACTCTCGACAGCCTGTTAAAAACCTACATCTCACACCTCCATATCCCAATCACCTGCAGTTCCTTTTACAAAATAGTCTAATGTTGTCTTGACCCTGTGTATTGGAACGCTTAGTAATTATGTCCTACATTGAGATACAACTAGGTACAATTTAAATACAATTAGAATACAGATAGACTACCTTTCTCTCACAAAGGATTGAGCTAATTCAAAGCTGTGTTTTCAGTCTTTGTAAGAAATTAAATTTTGTTTTGCTCCTACACTATAGCTCTTCAGCGCTTCCAAGTGAAAATCTTGGGTGTTTGTCAGGGCCCCTTGTCTTTGACAATTCCTGAATTACCTTCCATTGCCTCCTTGGCAATAAAAAAGGGCAGAAAGCTTCTCATTTTTGGTCTGTATTTTGTGTTCATTTTCTCACCCTCTGGAATCTAAACCAAGTTGGTAATTAGCAGACACCTTGAGGAAAAATATCAGAACTGAATATTACTTTTCCATTGACTGGAGCGTTTGGGCCTCTCAGATCCTTTCAATGTTTCTTGTTTTGTTTTGTTTTCGTGTTTCGAACTGATTTTTAAATATGTTTTAGAAGTTTTATGTCTGTTCTTATCAGAGATCTACTTCTGCTTCAAGCTACCCTCTCATATTTAGATGTGGAAGTTCTTGATTTTTATTTTTTTCTCCAAATAGCATTTCTTTCTCCATCTGCCTTAGAAATAATTATATATTTAAATAGTTATATCTATGACAAAAATTGTTTTCTATGAAAGTCTGCTTTCCTTTATTGTCTCTGTTTATTTGAAGGTTAGAATAGATTATTCATTCGCTGCCAAATACTATGTATATTTTGACACATTTTTTTCAAACTGTGTCTAGATAGTGCCTAATGAAAGGGTAAGGTTGCATAGATCTCGCTTTTAAATTCCACTCAAAACTTATATTAAGTATCTCTACAGGGTAAAACAAGAAAACAGAACAAAAACAAAACAGAAATGTTCTTTGTGTATGTTTCTTGTCTTTTCTTTTTCCTCTCAGATTGAAACTTTGTTTTTGGGAATAACGTTTCAGAGTATATCTGACTTCTGAATTGAATACTAGAATAATTATTACATATTTTATGAATTGTGTCTATTGCGTCACTAGATATTAGAACAGAAAAGGACTTAAAAACTCTCCAACTCTGACAAAGTGTGGATGAGGAAATGGAAGTCCTTAGAAGTTCAATAGTATTTGAGGAAAAAGAAAAAAAAAAGACCACATAGAAACCCTGAATTTGTCTCACTATTTACACCAATGTGAAATTCTAATTTAAAATAATACATGTCTGTAGAATCATTATATATTGCCTGCATTCTCACATTCTTAAAAAAATATAAAAATATTAATGTATATCTAAAACATTTCTTTCCATATATTTATACTTGATTTTTAAAATGAAGAACTGAAATGATTAAAAAGAATTATTGACTATGTACTAGAAAATAATTTGTGGCCCATTTTTAAAACATAAGTAAATGCATTGAAATCTTTTTAAACTTTTAAACTAATTAACATTTCCAAAGAAGTCTTGCTTGAAAGAAAACTTACTCCATGGCTTAATCAAATGATCTTTTCTCTGTGTCTCTCTCTCATCTGTATCTTGCTGAGCTGAGAATATTTCATAAAGAGCAAAAGCATTTTGTATATTTTTGGGGGGGAAGGATTTAAAGAGAAACTCTAAAGAAATATATATATATATTAGTTGGCAGAAATTTTTTCAACGTTTTGTTCCATTTTTCAAATCTACAATATAGATGACAGTGGAAATTATCTTTGAATGTAATAAATGTGATCATAAGATTAAATGTCATACTTCATCTTAGTGATTTTCGAGTCAATACTCAATTTAACATTATGTCTAACATTTTTTATTTGTACCACTATACATTATGACTAGCTGGATAAAATTAAGTAGCAACGTAATTGTTGTGTGTATTTTGAGTTTGGCATTGTACCAAATATTTCTTTCTGAGATCTGAGTATTGTAACATAACCAGCTCTCTCCTGGCTTTTCATGTTATTGAGCTGATCATATTAGGAGATATCTCTCATTTGTAGTTTAAGTTTTGACAAAGATATGCGGCTATCTGAAAACAAAGTATAGCCAAGGTCTCCTGTCTCCTATTTCATTTGTCTCCTGACTTTTTAGTACATAAAAGAATGGCCTGTGTGTTTGGATTCAGTGATTTCTTCCCTTTGGGCTTCTTCAACCAATTTCCTGGGAGTAAACCTTCCTTCCTATCTTCTTTGCTTCTTTACTTGGTTATGAAAAGAGAAGAATCAGATTGTCACATTAAAAAAAATTAATGAAATCTCTTAATTATCCTTTCAAAGTATGAACATGTTACACTTTTTGAAAGAGACAATGATAATGGAAAAAGGAGCAAAGACAATAAGTAATGTGGAAATGCAACTTGACAGAGAAAATCGATCCACATCTTAGAAGGAGACTCAGAAAAATCACAGCCATCTTTGTCCAGTGTATGATGTTTTATTTAAATTTTATAATGACTTGTAAAATCCCAAGCAGAATGTATCAGCTGTTTTCATTTGTTTGGATCGCTTAGGTTGAGAAACTCTGAACTTCCACCTCATTCTATTTCTGAATGCCTTTGTTACAAAAATCCTATCTATCCCTTGTGATTTGATGGGTCAGGCTTGCTTGAAACTGACACTTTTGACAAGCAATGCTGGCATTACATTTTGAGCTCAATCCAGAACACTTCAGAAAACATAAAAAGCATTTGGTTTCCTAAGTATCCCCTGTTAGGTGCTGATCTTTTCCTATGCTTATCCACAGATTTTGGGATTATATGCTAGGTTTGCTCTGCTCTTTGACCATTGGTACTTAAATGAAAGCATTCAGTAGAAGAGTAAAAAACACTCCCAAACCTCCCCAACTAATTGGACTCATTTTACATTTGTTCATTTGATGAATACTTAGATAATTATTTCATCTATGTTAGAGTATCATTATTTTTTTAAAAAAACACTCTATTTATGAAGCCATATCCACAACTTCAAGTGGCACATATTTTTGTTGGTATATAAGAGACTCTAATATTACAAAAATACCATTAACCTTGAAAAAAGATGTTATTAAACAGTTATAATAATTTTGTAAGAGTTGAAATAATTCAGCCTGTAGATTCAATGCAACCCCAATCAAAATCGCAAGTCATATTGTAGATATTGACAAACTGATTGTAAGGTTTCTATAAAAAGGAAAACAACCCAGAATTGCCAACACAATATTGAAAGAGAAGAACAAAATTGGACAACTGACACTACCTAACTTCAAGACTTACTATAAAGCTACAGTAATGGAGACAGTGTGGTATTGGCAAAAGAATAGACAAGTAGATCAATGAAAAAGAATAGACAGCCCAGAAATAGACCCACAGGAATATAGTCAACTGATCTTTGACAAAGGAGCAAAGACAATACAATGAGGCAAAGATAGCCTTTCAACAAATGGTGCTTGAACAACTGAATATTAAAAAAAAAGAAAAAAGAAAAAAAATGAGTATAGACACAGACATTACCCCTTTACAAAAATTAACTCAAAATGGATCAAGACCTAAATGTAAAATACAAAAATACAAATTACTAGAAGATAGCAGGAAAAAATCCAGATGAATTTGATATGGAGTGACTTTTTAAATACAACACCAAAGACACAATCCACAAAAAAAAATTGATAGCTACATTTTTTTTTTAAATTAAAGATGTCTGGGGGTGCCTGGTTGGCTAAGTCAGTTAAGTGTCTGCCTTTGGCTTAGGTCATAATCCAGGGTCCTGGGATCAAACCCAGCATCACCGAACTCTCTGCTCAGCAGGGAGCCTGCTTCTCCCTCTCCCTCTCCCTCTCCCTCTTGCTGCCAGTCTGCCTACTTGTGATCCCTCTCTCTCCCTCTCTCTGTGTCAAATAAATAAATAAAATCTTTAAAAAATAAAATAAAATAAAGATGTCTGCTCTTCAGAAGATAATGTCAAGAGAGTAAGAAGACAAGACACAGACTGGCAGGAAATATTTACAAATGACATTTGATAAAGAACTGTTATCCAAAAATATACAAATAACCCTTAAAACTTAATAAAAAAATAAACAATCTAATTTAAAAATGAGTCAAAGACCTTGATACCTCATCAAAGGAGATATACAAATAGCAAATAAACATAAGAAAAGTTGCTTCAAATTGTATGTCATCAGAAAAATAGAAATTAAAACAACAATAGATGCTACTGTGCACCTGATGGAATGGCCAAAACCCAGAGCACTGGCAACACCAAATGCTGGTGAGGACGTGGAACAATAGGAACTCTCATCAGTGGTGGGAAGGCAAAATAGTACCCACTTTGAAAAACAGTTTGGCAGTTTTTGTTTTGTTATGTTTCATTTTGTTTTTACAAAACCAGACATCTTCTTACAATACAATCCAGCAATCATAGTTAAAGGGATTGAAAATTTATGTCCAAACAAAAATCTCCAGCACAGATGTTTACAGCAGGTTTATTCTTAATTGCCAAAACTTGGAAATAACCGAAACATCCTTCAGTATGTATATTGATAAATCAACTGTAGTACATCTCAATACTGGAATATTATTCAGCACTAAAAAGAAATGAGCTACCAAGCCATGATAAGACATGAAGGAACCTTAAATGCATATTACTAATTGAAAAGGCAATATGAAAAACCTACGCACTATAGGATTAACAACTCTATAATATTCTGAAAATTGTCTGAAAAAGTATGGAGATTGTGAAAAGATCAGGGTAGCCAAGAGTTGATTGGGTGGGTGGGAGAGATGAATAGGTAAAACTCAGAGAGTTTTTAGGGCAGTGGAAATATTCTGCATATTACCATAATGGTGAATACATGCCCTTTATACATTTGTCCAAATTCACTGTGAACCTGAGGCAAACTATGAACTTTGGGTGATAATGATGTGTCAGTGTAGGTTCATTGGTTGTAACAAATGAACCCCCTGGTGAAGGATATTGATAATAGAGTAGGCTATGCAAGTGTGAGGTAGGGAATATATGGGGAATCTCTGTATGTTCCTTTTAAATTTTCTGTGAATTTAAACTATCTTAAAGTATAAAATCTTAAAAAAAAAAAAGGCTATTTCTACATCCTAACATGAATAGTAGAAACAAGAGATGAATGGGTTCTAACTTAGACAACCATCAACTTAATATAGACTCCTATATGCATAAGACATGATACATAAACCTAATGATAACCACAAATCAAAAACCGATAACTGATATGCAAAAAATAAAGAGAAAGAAACGCAAATATATCACTAAAGAAAGCCAGCATACCGTGAGAGAAGAGAACAAGAGATGAAAGGAACAAAACCACAGCAACAACAACAACAAACAAAAAACAAACAAAAAATGAAAAACCATAGAACAAGTAACAAAATGTCAGTAAGTACATACCTATCAATAATTCCTTTGAATAAAAATGGATTAAACACTCCAATAGAAAGAAATAGGGTGATGGAATGGATAAAAAAGGAAGACCCATCTATATGCTGCCTATAAGAGACCCATTTCAGACCAAAAGACATAAACAGATTGAAAATGAAGGGATAGAAAAGCATTTATCAAGTAAATGGAAGAGAAAAGAAAACTGAGGTAGCAATATTCCTATCAGACAAAAATACTTTAAAACAAAGACTATAATAAGAAATAAAGAACACCCTATAATCATAAAAGGAACAATCCAACAAAGATATAACAATTGTAAATATTTATGTATCCAACATGGAAGCCCCTAAAAACATAACAGCAAGTAATAACAAACATAGAGGAAGTAATCAATAATAATATAGTAACAACACCCCACTTATATCAATGGATAGATCATCCAAACAGAAAATCAACAAGGAAACAGTGGCTTTGAATGACACCAGATAGCTCTAACAGATATATTCAGAATATTCTATCCTAGAGCAGCAGAATACACATTCTTTTCAAGTGCACAAAGAACATTCTCCAGAATAGATCACATGTTAGGCCCCAAAACAAATCAAAACAAATTCAAAAAGATTGAAGTCATAGCATGCATCTTTTCTGCCCACATGCTATGAAACTAGAAATCAACCACAAGAAAAAAAGTTTGAAAAGAACACAAATACATAGAGGTTAAATACATGTTACTAAGCAATGAATGGGTCAACCAAGAAATAAAAGAGGAGGGGCGCCTGGGTGGCACTGCGGCACCTGGGTGGCGCCGTCGTTAAGTGTCTGCCTTCAGCTCAGGGCGTGATCCTGGCGTTATGGGATCGAGCCCCACATCAGGCTCCTCTGCTATGAGCCTGCTTCTTCCTCTCCCACTCCCCCTGCTTGTGTTCCCTCTCTTGCTGGCTGTCTCTATCTCTGTCAAATAAATAAATAAATAAAATCTTAAAAAAAAAAAAAAACAAAGAAAAGAAATAAAAGAGGATATCAAGAAATAGAGACAAATGAAAATGAAAACACAAAGTATAAAATCTTTGGGATGCAGCAAAAACTGTTCTAAGAGGGACGGGCCTACCTCAAGAAGCAAGACAAGTCTCAAATAAACAACCTAAACTTGCACCTACAGAAGCTAGAAAAAGAACAAACAAAACCTCAAACCAGTAGAAGGAAGGAAACAATGAAGATTAGAGCAGAAATAAATGGAATAGAAACAAACAAACAAAAAAAACCCACAATAGAAGAGATGAATGAAACCAGGAGCTGGTTTTATGAAAAGATTAACAAAATGGATAAACATTTAGCTAGACTCATCAAAAAAAAGAGAGAGAGAGAAAAGAGAGGACTCAAACAAAATCAGAAATGACAAGAGAATTAAAACCAACACTATAGAAATACAAAGGATTAGAAGAGAATGTCATGAAAAATTATATGCCAATAAATTGGACAACCTAGAAGAAATTGATAAGTTCCTAAAACATAGGTTTGTCCAAAACTGAACTGGAAAGAAATAGAAAATTTGAACAGACCAATTACTAGCAATGAAATTGTAGAAGTACTAAAAACAAACAAACAAACAAAAAAACTCCCAACAAATGAAAGTCCAGGGCCAGATACATTCACAGGTGAATTCTACCAAACATTTAAAGAGTTAATACCTATTCTTCTCAAACTATTCCAAAAAATAGAAAGAAAAGCTTCCAAAATTGTTCTATAAGGCCAAGATTACCCTGATACCAAAATAAGATATATACACTGAAAAAAAGAGATACAAAAATCCTCAACAAAATATTTGCATACCAAATCCAATGATATATTAAAAATATCATTCACCATGGTCAAGTGGGACTTATTCCTGGGATGCAAGTGTGGTTCAGTATTCACAAATCAATTAATGTGATACAGTGCATCAAAAAGAGAGTGGATAAATACCAAATGATCATTTCAATAGATCCAGAAAAAGATTTTACAAAATACAACATCCATTTTTGATAAAGATTCTCAACAAAGTAGATTTAGAGAGAACATGCCTCTATAATAATAATAAAGGGTATATATGAAAAATCCACAGCTAATTTCATACTCAGTGTTGAAAAACTGAGAGCTTTTCCCCTAAGATCAGAAATAAAACAAGGATGTCCACACTCAACACTTTTATTCAACATAATATTGAAAAATCCTAGCCACAGCAGTCAGACAAGAAAAAGAAAGGAAAGGCATCCAAATTAGTAAGGAAGAAGTAAAATTTTCACCAGTTGCGGATGACATGATACTCTATAGAAAACCCAAAAGACCACTAAAAAACTACTAGAACTGAAAAATGAATTTAGTAGTCACAAGATACAAACTCAATTACAGAAATCCATTGAATTTCTATACACTAATAATGAAATGGCAGAAAAAGAAATTAAGAAAACAATCCCATTTACAGCTGCACTAGAAATAATAAAATACCTGGGAATAAACTTAACCAAAGAGGTAAAAAATCTGCACTCTGAAAACCATAAAGCATTGATGAAAAGAATCAAAGATGACACAAACAAATGTAAATATATTCCATGCTAATGGATTGGAAGGGCAAATATTGTTAAAATGTCCATAATACCTGAAGCAATCTACAGATTTAGTGCAATCCCTAAAAAATACCAACAGCATTTTTCACAGAACTAGAACAAATAATCTTAAAATTTGTATGGAATCACAAAAGACCCCAAATAGCAAAGCAGTCTTGAAAATGAAGGATAAAACTGGAGGTATCACTATACCAGCTTTCAAAATATACTACAAAGCTGTAGTAATCAAAACAATATAGAAGTAGGACAAAAAAAAATAGACACATAAATCAACAGAACAGAATAGAGAGCCCAAAAATAAACCCGTAATTATACATTCAAATAATCTTCAACAAAGGAGGCAAGAATATGCAATGGGAAAAAGTTTTTTCAATGAATGATGTTGGGTAAACTGGACCACTTTCTCACACCACACACAAAATAAACTCAAAATGGATTAAAGATCTAAATGTGAGATGGGAAACCATAAAAATCCTAGAGGAGAACATAGGCAGTAATTTCTCTGACATGGGCTCTAGCAATATTCTTCTTGATATGTCTCCTGAGGTAAGGGAAAGAAAAGCAAAAATAAACTACTGAGACTACACCAGAATGAAAAGCTTCTACACAGTGAAAGAAACAATCAACAAAACTAAAAGACAGCATGCTGCATGGGTGAAGATATTTTTGAATAACATATCCGATACAGGGTTAGTATCCAAAATATATAAAGAATTTATGCAACTAAAAAATTTTTATGCAACACACAAAAATACAGATAATCCAATTAAAAATGAGCAGAAAAGCTGAACAGATATTTCTCTTAAGAAGACAACCACATGTCTAACAGATATATGAAAAGATGCTCAGCATCACTAATCAAATTAAATTCAAATCAAAACCATGATGAGATATAACTTCACACCTGTTTGGTTAAAATCAAAAACATAAGCGACAAGTGTTGATGAAGATATGGAGAAAAAGGAACCCTTGTGCACTGTTGGTGGGGATGCAAACTGGTACAGCCTCTGTGAAAAACTGTATGGAGGTTCCTCAAAAAATTAAAAATAGAATTACCATATGATATAGTAATTCCACTACTGGCTGTTTACCCAAAGAATATGAAAAAACTAATTTGAAAAGATATATGCATCTGTTGTGTATCACAGCATTATTTACAAAAACCAAGATATGGAAGCAACCCAAGTGTCCATCGATAGATGAATGGATAAAGATGTGGTAAAATATACATGGAATACTACTGAATGAAATCTTGCCATTTGCAACAACATGGATGGATCTAGAAGGTATAATGCTAAGTGAAATCAGTCAGTCAAAGAAAGACAAATAACATATGATTTCACTCATACGTGGAATTTCACAAGAAGCAAAACAAAGAGAAAAAGAGCTAAACCAAAAAACTGACCGTTAACTATAGAGAACAAACTGCTGGTTACCAGAAGGGAAGTTGGGGGGATGGGTGAAATATGTGAAGGGAATTAAAGAGCACACTTATCAGGATGAGCACTGAGTAACGTATAGAATTGTTGAATCACTATATTGTATACCTGAAACTAACACTGTATGTTAACTATAATGGAATTAATTTTTTTAATTATGTTATAGAAGTTTATAATGAAATATATTAAAACAAAGATTTAGGGGCACCTGGGTGACTCAGTTGGTTAAGCATCTGCCTTCAGCTCAGGTCATGATCCCACCGTCCTGAAATTGAGCCCCGCATCGAGTTCTCTGCTCATCAGGGAACCTACTTCTTCCTCTCAACCCTGCTTGTACTCTATCTCTCGCTCTCTCTCTCTCTCTCAAATAAATAAATAAAATCTTAAAAAAAAAAAGATTTAAGAACCATGGAAAATTAAATATTATAATGTGGTAGTTCTAGAAATCAGATTCTCTCTACATAGCTTACTAGGTTTTGTTTTTCTTTTTTTTATTGTTAAAAGCTTTAGTTGTTCATTTGTTTAGTGACTTTCCAAACTGTTTTTGAAAAGATCATGTTTAATTTTTTCTTTTTCATGTATTTTTTAAAATTAGGTTTTTGAGGTGTAGTAGCTATATAAAATTAAAATAAAGTTTGCATCATAAACATAGGGAATATCGTCAGTGATACTATAATAACTTTCTACGGTGACACATGGTAGGTACACTTGTGTGAGCATAACATATAGACTTACCAAATCACTATTTTGTACACCTAAGACTAATGTAACATTTTATGTCAACTATACTTTAATTTAAAAATAAATAAATAAATAATGATGTGTACATTGTGTTGATTTGATATACGTATACATTGTGAAAAGAATCCTCCCATCTAGTTAATTAACACATCCAAAAAAGACTGTATTTCTTAAATAGTATATTGTTACAGTCTCTTTTCCTTTAGCTTGTGTTCAGTTAATACTTTTACAGATATTTCCTTGAGTGCCAAGAACAAAGAAACAAAAAACAAAACGAAGGAAACCCTTCTCCTAGTCTCTGCAGGTTGGCTCAGTTGGACACGCTCCTTCAGCAGTTACCCGGGCTTGTGCTACGTCTGTGGAATAGCCAGAGGTAAAAGCTGAGGATCTCTTAGATCTTTCCGAGCATACATCTTGCTCTGGGTATGCATGTGACTTTCTAAATTCCCTGGTATACGTGGAAGCTTTTGATTGCCCTAATTTACCAAAAAATCTCTCCCTAGCTTTTTCTCTGAGGCTTTAGATGGTTTATGAGTGTCTCAATAGTAATCTTTTGCCCCAGGTGGTTACAGGTTTTCAGTTAACCTTATAGTGTTCTTGAGTGATGTCTGCCACTTTTCTGTTTTTATTTTTTTATTTTTTTATAATTTTTATTCCGTTATATTAGTCACCATACAGCACATCCCCAGTTTTTGATGCAATGTACTTTTCTAGTTTTAATTCCTCATTAGACAAAACAGAGATGAGTGCCTTGTGTCAAACCTGCATACTGCCCTCAGTTTAGAACAGATACACACAATAGTTTTTGAATAAGGTCAGCTCTGTTCCACAAGAGCCAGGGACCAAATTCTCACACTGGGAATGGGGCTGCTGCCTTCAAGTCTCCCACTGAGGCAGGGTGGGGTAGGGCAAGCACAACAAAAAATTCCACAAAGCTTCCCTAACCATGTTGAAGTTGACTTTTGCTTGATTCACTGTTTACTTGTTTTCTGTAAACCTTTGACTTTTCCAAAGTGCTAATAAAGTTGGCTCTCAAGTTGAGCTAAGACGGTAAATGAATATTGAAGTGCTAGACTATATGAGAGGTCTTTCACAATAAGTGTGCAGGAACCAAGATTGCATTGAACTCTTGGTTGACTACCCATTCATAGCCTACCAGAAGACATTGGGTAGGCCAATATGGAGGTTGTAAATTTAAAGGAGGAATTTCAGAGTTGTCTCTTTTACTCTGGTAGTCTCACTTTTTCCATGGAAAAAATGGATATGTGGGTTGTTTTCCTTTAGTGAGAAGGACTTTATATGTACCCTGGACTTTAGGGAGCATTATTGTGCTAATATCTATCTTAAGCATAATAAATGAGGATAAGCAGCAGAATATAAAGGTAGGATTTAGGAAATAATTTCATTGTAATATATGCTGGGTCAAATGTGTGCATTTTCCATTGATCATAAGTGCACCAATCATGTGTAAAAGAGAGAGAGAGTATGGGAGAGAGAGAGAGGCAGGTTAATAAGCACCTGGCCTAAGAGAGCTATCAGGGAAGATAATGAGACCAAACCCAAGAGGCAGTCTATGTGAGAGTAACATAGCAAGAACCTAGAGCTTCCTGTTTCTGTATGAACCTCTTTTGGATTAAACCAATACTTTTCTTAATATTTTACTAAAGTTACTCTGGAATAGCACCCTCCTCCTGGCAAGGCACAGGTGGGTGAAAGCAGGCAGAGTTGAATTCCATACATGCTTTATTTAAGTAGTTGGCATGCTTATACACTAATGTTTACCTTAGTATCTCTGAAAATTCTGATTTTGACTACCATACAGAGATTTACTGGAAAATGTCAATACATGGTGAAAGGTTGGTATCTTTGAGTTACTCTAAAACAAAGAAGGATAAAATCTAAGGGAATGTCGCCTCGCTGATTTACTCTATCAGTTGATGAGAGCCTTTAAGCTACCTGTTTGGGTTTTTTTTTTTTTTTTTTAAAGGAGGGTGGTGGTCACAGCACCTTCCTTTTTTTTTTTTTTTTTAAGATTCTATTTATTTAACAGAGAGAGAGAGAGAGCCAGCAAGAGAAGGAACACAAGCAGGGGGAGTGGGAGAGTAAAGAGCAGGCTCCCAGCAGAGGAGCCCGAAGTGGGGCTCAATCCCAGGACTCTGGGATCACGCCCTGAGCTGAAGGCAGACGCCTAACGACTGAGCCACCCAGGCGCCCCGTGTTTGTTTTTATTTTTAATTTTTTCCGAGACCACATTTCTTGCATATGTCAAATATTGTCTTTATACTTCCCAAACCAATGAAAAACAGGAATCTGATGCTAGATAAGCAAAAAGGGAAGTCTTCTCAAAGCTCTGTAACTATTAAAATATTAACTGCTATAGCCATTTGTCAACTTAAGAATGAAGATAGCATATATTTTGTGAGTTCTCTTTCATGACCATACACTGTTATAAACAAATTTGTTATATGAGTAACCATTCTTGATTTATGAAAATAGAACCATGTTTTAATTTATGTAATTAGGAAATCATGTTCTTCTTAGAGCTATTAGTGTTAGAATATTTTTAAACTGGGGCGCCTGGGTGGCGCAGTTGTTAAGCGTCTGCCTTCGGCTCAGGGCGTGATCCCAGCATTCTGGGATCGAGCCCCACATCGGACTCCTCCGCTAGGAGCCTGCTTCTTCCTCTCCCACTCCCCCTGCTTGTGTTCCCTCTCTCGCTGGCTGTCTCTGTCAAATAAATAAATAAAATCTTTAAAAAAAAAAAAAGAATATTTTTAAACTGATCCCCATGCCCAAACTACAAATATTCTAAAACTTATACTCATTGGTGAGACAATTCTCAAATCTTCTTCACTTGAGTAACAGTTTTTGTTTCCTTTCAGGTTAATCATATTTGCCTCTAAAGATAATTTAACTTTCGTTGAGCTGCTTTCATATTCAATTAAAATGTAAAATTTACCTATAACTCATTTTTCACTATTTGGCTAGGAATGTGAAGAGATAACCTGTAAACCTATAGGCCAGTTTTAGAAGCATGGTGTGAGAACAGGGATCTTCTATTCGTGTCTCTCCAGAAACAGCTAGTATAGAGCTGTAATCATTCTGCTTTTGAGGTTCTCAGCTACTGTTGATGATCCATTATTTTTTCCAAAATATTTTTTTGGAAAACATTATTTTTCACTTTACTCAGCTTATTCAAATTTTCCTGAACACAATTTTTAAAAAATAAAAATCTCTATTTCTTATTTAATGCTGTCACTAGAAGGTTCGTAGAAGTTTCCAGGCAGAATGATAACAATTTCAAGTAGTACAAAGTAGAAATATGTTTTGATCGCCCCTCCCTTATATTTAATTTGTGACTTAATGATTTTGTACTCCCTTTGAATGGGCTATATATAATTTTGAAATCAAATGTGAGTACTTTTCTGTCATATGTTTTTGTTAGGAAGTCCTAGGAGTAATTTCAAAAAATCATTAGTTCTTCTATTTAGTTATCACCAAACAAAGATGATTTAAGAATGATTACCCAGAAAAAAAATTTTTTTCAGGTATTAAACAAATTCCATATAGGGAACATATATCACTGTATTTCAGGAAGAGGTAAAATCATTCCGTTTCCTAAGTAGTAAAATTGAGAGCAAATTCATATTTGAATATTTGACTGTGTGATGTAAGGCTGTGGTAGATAACTGGTTTGGAACTATTTTGCTCTAAATTTCATATGTTGATTTCCATGAGGCGTCAGTTGTATGATCACGTTGAAGTGGATCCAGAACTGATATCTTAAGTAGATTTTGGCCCAACTAATTGGTCTTTTTTTGGCCCATATAAATTTTGGGACCATGATGACTATTCCTTCAGGCATGTGCTTTATGAAAGCCCATTATTTTCATTCCTGGCCAGCAACCAAATCTCTTGCTTAGGATCTTCGTAACACAAAATATGTGCATTCTGGATTTGTTGGAAAAACTATGACCTTGAAATATGTCCCATCTAATTCTTCTCCAAAATGGAGCTATAAGGAATAATATTATGGAAGATTGCCCAGGATAAGCTTGTTCAGAGAGCATCATCTAGAGCAGTGTTTCCTAAATTGTATACAACTGAACTCTAATAACTTTAACTACTAAGACATGGTTTTACTAAGTAATAAAAGCAAACACGCATGGTTCAACAATGAAACAACAACAAAAAATAATAAAATGTTGCATTAAACACAGTTAAATAAGTTGCTCAAAGAAAGGTATTTCAGAGCCCCACATATGCTAATGTGACTCTGCAGCCTGAAAAAAAAGGATGTAAAGGGTCAAGTTGCACAAACCAGTATGTGTGAACAATTTTATGATACTAGTGTCCTGTAGATTATGCTCTGGAAAGAGTTCTAGGTGTTCTAAATTATTCCCTTTGATTAAACCAGAATGACATTCATGGACCCCATTAATTTGAATGTCATAAAATATACTTTTACTCAATTGTACATCAGTATTCTTTTTACCTACCCCAGAGGATGTTGAAGTCACTTAAAGTTAATATTCATTAGCTAAAAATGTTCCAGTCACTGAGTTAAGTATTTCACTAAACTTAACCCATTTTTCCTCCCAACAGCCTTATAAAATCATGCTGCTTTCCCCTCACTTGACAGATAGAGCAATGAACTCTTAGTTGGGTAAGTAGCTCAGTAGTTCTGAAGCCTGGGTGTAATTCTAAACATGATATCGTGCATTCGGTCTTAACCATGCAAAATCTGTGTTATGGGGGGATAAAAGAATATGAAAGACATCATTCTTTTGCTTTGAATCTTGTAACTTTTCCTTTGTGCTTTGCCCTCCATGAGCTTCAGAATCAAATTTGGAGCCCACCTTTATTAACTCTATATTGTCATGTAATATGCCTTTCCATGTGATAATCTTGCCTTTGCCCTTATTAATTTTCTCACATGTTTTTAATTCCAATGTTCTCCTTATTTGTTCTCTTACTTTTCAATCTATTTTGATAAAAGTCTCAAATCTTAGATAACAAAGAAACTAAACAAATATATACATGCATATATGTAATTAAAGTTCATGTTTGCATGTTTCATGTTTATTAAAACTCAATAGAAAATATAAATAAACTTTAAAAAACTGCCACAAAACTATGGGAATATAAACATTCAACTCAATTTCTATTTGAAAAAATCATTTAGACCCAAGAAAATGTGGTAAGCTATGCACATTTCCAACATTTATAGTTGCAAGCTTATCAAATCAGGTAAACTAGTAGATCACTTACAAAGACAAATGCAAAATCTGGGTATTCTGAGACATATCCTGGAACATTTTGTGTTAAAAAATATTTTTATGCTTCTTATACCTGCAAATGATTTGTATGCCAGGTAATTGCAAACAATTGCTGCTAAGCCCTACGATTTCGATGACAGAGACAAAAATGTCAGAGAACACAACAATCGTTTCAAATGAAAATGTCAAGATATCCATTAGAGAGGCATCGGAGGCACATGATAAATGTGGAAAGGTCAATGTTCTACAATGCTGTCATCGCATGTAGTGCTGCTTTTCTCTAACTTTTGATGAGGGACATTTTATTTGCACAACCTGAAACATGCTCCAAAAGCTGACACCATAAAATATGGTTCATGAGTCATGGTAGATTGGAGAACACATCATATGACGGAGTTTACCACTTACTGATAACTGCGCCTTCAACATGCAAGGTCACAAGCTAAATCACCATGGATAAGAATTTGATGTCAGGAATTAGTGTTTTCCCTTGGGATGACTAGTGCTCGGTGTATTACCAGTGTATAACCAGCTACATCCCCTAGTGCTGTGTTACAATGAGTTTCATCACCAGCAGCAAAAGGAAGTTTGCCTCACTTTATTTACCATGCTTGTGTGTCTGAAATGCCAGAAAATACTTAGATACCCTAATTTCAATATTACTGCTTCCAGAATGATATCATGGTCCTCCTTTTTGTTTTCTATAATCAATGAATGCTTTACGCATTGTGAAAAAAAAATGGGTTTAAAGAATTAAGATACTGAAAATAACTAATATAGTCCCCTCACCAGCTGGTTTCAAATGTAAGAAACTCATTCTCTTAACTAGTAATTACTGAAAGAAAGACAAGAAAAAGTGAGAGCTTCGTTTTTACAGAAATCAAGTCAGCACAAGTTCCTTCTCTGTAATTAGTCTTACAAATTTATTATGAATGACCACCATTAGTATAGTAACATGGAACCTGTTTTTGGTAGTAATACCAAAAAAGACACACTAGTCTTTTTTTTTTTTTCTTTCTTTCTTTAAGCATTGAAAAAGAAAAAAAAAAGTATATAGCTGCCAAATATTTTCTTCCTTTCATTTGAGGATAAATGGAAAATAAAATTATTTTTGAACTTAAATCCAATTAGTTTCAGTATAAAATAAATTTGGGAGACCTTTCATTTAGTCTCAAATGTAGGTATTTATCATTAACTTGGTTATTATACTTGTGTGATTTGATATTCAACTTTAATTATATACAGATGTGGATGTATAGCTCCAGTATCAACACTAGTCATAATGGAATTATGTAAATTATGTTTATATTATCTAACCTCTGATAGTAAAACATAGAGAATATTTTGGTGTGCTGGGTATTTTCATATATGGAAATTTCTTCTTTTTTCTCATGGGCCTCATTTGCTTTTCAACCATTTTTTTACATTTGACATTAAGCTCTGTAAACACGTTGAAATTTTTTAGACACTGTCTCAGTTTTTTATGTGTAAAATGAGGCTATTATGAGTACCTATATCAAAAGATTACAACGAAAGATAATATATGAACAGCATTTAATATGGTGGTAGCACTTAAGAGCTCAATATATGTTAACTATTATTATTATTGCTGTGTTTGGTATTAAATAAGAGTCACCAAAACTGAATAAATATTAGCTATTTGGAGACCAGATGATTTGTTCCCTGGTGGCATCTTATAGTTTATCCCTAAATCCATTGGGTCACCATGGCCCCCAATTTGGTTCTCAGTTTATAGCCCTCAAAGTCTGGTTTTATTTCTCTGGTTCCCAAAATAGAATTTAAATTCTAAAGCTAGAATCAATTAACCAAACTCAAAAGGGACTGATTTAAATACAATAATGTCAAAATTACTTAAAATGGCAGAAAAGTAGAAGGATCACTAGCATCAATTCATTGCTCTGGGCCCTTACCTCTTACGAATAAAATGACCTGTAAGATCAATACATGGATCAGAAAGCATCATAGTTAACACCGAAATAGATCATTTAGAGGTCGGGCTCTTTAAAATTCTTGTTCTATTAAGCTGGAGCATCTAGATTAATTGTTTCTCTTCATCCTCTGCACTGAAGAGGATTCTTATAACAAAAATGTGAATATATCATGTCCAGATCCAGAACACCTTTTTTCCAATGTAGTATTAAATGTTGGATAAGTATTGCCACTTTTTAATTTTCTATTCAGTACACTTTAGCAGCATCAAAAGCACAATTACCTCTTGACAGACTGTGGTAGGCAGAACAATTGCCTCCAGAATATGTCCACATCCTAATCCCCAGGACCTATAAATATGTTACCTTATACAACTAAAGGAACTTTGCAGATGTGATTAAGGGCCGTGAGATGGGGAGATTGTCCTTGATTATCTGGATGGGCTGAGGGTAATCAAAAGTGTCCTCATAAGAAGGAGGCAAAAGGGTCTGAGAGATTTGAAGATGCTACACTGTTGGCCTTGGAAGTGAAGGAAGGGGCTATGAGCAAAGGAATGCAGGCAGCCTCTAGAAGCTCAAGAAAGCAAGTTAGGAGATTCTCCTTTGAGTTTCCCGAAGGAATGAACGCAGCCTCTCCGCTGCCTTGATTTTAACCAGTAGGATCCATTTCAGACTTCTGGCCTCCAGAACTATAAGAAAATAAATTTGTGTTATTTTTAAGTTACTAAACTTGGGGCAGCTTGTTACAGCAGCAGTAGGAAAATAATACATGGGAAAAAAAAGTCAGTCCTCTGCTAAAAACACTCCAGTGGTTTTCTATATAATTCAAAGTAAAAGTGAAAACGCTCATGATAGTGGCTTAAAGGACCAATAAGACCTATAAGGTCATATCCACACTCTCCTTCATCTCTCACCTCCTTCATAACTCTTCTCCTTCTTGCTTTCTCTCCTGCCCTCTTTACTTTTCCTTAGAGATGCCAGGCACACTCCAGTCCTATCTATCCCTCTGTCTAAGCAGGTCTGCTCCAGCTGCGTATATAGTTCATATCCTCCCTCAATTATTTTCAGTTGTATCACATCCACAAAGAGGCATTTTCTGACCTGAGTGGGCCATAATCTATCAGGGGAAAGAAATCTCAAATCACCATCCCTACCTGACTCACAACATTGTCCCTCTCTGCTTTTCTTTTCTGCATATTATATTCTAGCAGAGTAATTTACTTATTTAGTTTGTGCATTAAATTGCTGAGATCTCTGATGGAGCAAGGGATTTTAATCTGTTTTATTTAATGCTGTGTCTCCAGTCCTTGACACACAATATGTACTAAGTAAATATTTGTTGAATGAATTAACACACTAGGATAGAGTTTTTACATGAATTATTACATTAAATCGCAGTTCTTCAAGACTAAATTGACTTGTATACCTTGATAGAGAGGTATATAATCTTATTAGCATCATATTGATAGACTATATTTACATTTACATTTTTAAAAAGCTCTTTTGTACATTAAATCCCTTGATCCTCAGAATAGACTTACAGAGTGGGTATTATCGTTTTCATCATTTTATTGTTTGAGAAGTTGAATTTCAAAAAGTATGAAATTCTCTCAGAATTAAATGAGGGTATTATCTTAAACCGGTGACTTTTCCAATGGAGTCCGCTCTTTCTTTATCAGACATCTTTCAGTTTGCTTGACTCCGCATCTGGCCTAACTCATCTATACTATTGTGCCCTTATTAGCTTCCGTTTTCCGGCTAACCAAGAAAATGTTCATGGGTTTCTAATGAATTATGAGGTGTTCATGTACCGTCAAGACTGATATTCCAGCAAACCAAATCGGAGATATTTACCCAGAAGAAATGAGAATAGCTATTCATATAAAAACATGTATGTGGCTACCCAGATGCCCGTCAGCTGGCAAGTGGGTAAACACTTTGTGGTATATCTAAATAAAGGAATACTACTCGGTAAAGGAGTGGACTATTGATACATCTTACAACATGCATTAATCTCAAAAGATTATGTGAAATAAACTGGATTTAGAAGCCTATATATTGTATATTTCCATTTAGATGGCATTTTAGAAAGGCCAAACTATGAGGAAAAAGAGTAGATCAATCATGGCCAGAGGCTGAGGGTGGGGAAAGGATATTGACTATGAATATATGAGAGAAATGTTGGTGGTGCTGAAAAATATCATTATATCTTCATTGTGGTGGAGAGCACATGAGTAGCTAAGTTTGCCAAAAACCCTAGCATTGTACTCCTAAAAACCTCAATTAACAACAACAAAAAAAAAAGTAAAAATAATTTTCTCCAATATGATAGCAAATTAATTAATAGAATTGGAATTGGGACCAGCACTGTTTGGCACTAGTTTATAAATTAAAACACCTCTTTTTATAAATAATCCCTTTCCATCCCAGAGGTTTGTTTTATTTTGTTTTTACTGTAAGAAATTTTCCCATAATTGTACTTAGACTGAATCCTAGAAGGAGTAGTTGGTGTTTATAAATCAATTTATTTTACAGACTTAGTTTAAGAACTTCTGGTTTCAGCCTTTTGCTAGTCTTTGTCACCTTAGGAAAGTCACCTTGTTAATTGGTAAAATGAGAATATTAAACTATATTTCTAAGATTTCTTCTGTATTTCTGCTAGAAGCACCCTTGTCATTTGACTCAGAACACTTAATTTATAGTACCCCTTTAAAATATGTGATAGAATTTGTGATGGTTAATTTTATGTGTCAAGTTGACTGGGCTACGGGTACCCAGATATTTGGTTAAACATTATTCTGTGTGTTGTTTGAGGGTCTTTCTGGATGAGATTAACCTTTTAATTTGTGGGCTACAGAAAGCAGATTGTCCTCCCCAATGTGAGTGGGCCTCATCAATCCACTGAAAAACTGAAGAGTGTAAAAACCTTATTTAAAAAAGAGTTATTTCTGGGGTGCCTGGGTGGCTCAGTCGGTTAAGCATCTCAAGTCATGATCCCAGGATCCTGGGATCAAGCCTGGCATCGGGCCTCCTTGCTCAGAGAAGAGCCTGCTTCTCTCTTTCCCTCTTCCTGCCGCTCCCCATGCTTCTATTTGTGCTCTCTCTCTCCCAAATAGACAAATAAAATCTTAAAAAAAAAAAGTTATTTCTTGGGGCACATAGGTGGCTCAGTCAGTTAAGCCTCTAACTTTGCCTAGGGTGATGAACTCTGGGTCCTGGGATCACCCAGTGTCGGGCTCTATGCTGGGTGGGGAGTCTGCTTGTCCCTCTCCCTCTTCTATTGCCCCCCCCCCGGCTCATGCTCTCTCTCTCTCTCTCTCTTTCAAATAAATAAATAGAATTTTAAAAGAAAAAAATTTATTTCTCTCTCTTGACTCTCTTTAAACTCAAACATTGGTCTTCTCCTGTCTTCAGACTTCCCCAGAATTGAACATTCACTATTAGCTCTCCCAGCTCTCGGACTAGCTCTTCCATGGCGCCTCCTCTGGGTCTCCAGCTTGCTTGCTGCAGATCTTTGGACTTTTTAGTATCCAAATTGTGTGAGCCGATGCCTTAAAGTAAATTAATCTCCCTCTCCTTCTCCCTCTCCTGATCTTGTTCTCCCTCCCTCTTCCTCTATCTCTCCCTCTCCCCCTCCCCCTCCTCCTATCTCTCACACCCTCCCTCTATCTCTATATCGATCTCCCTCTCCATTTCCATTTCTGTCTTTCTCTCCCCCCACTCTCAGATAGATAGATAGATAGATAGATAAAAGATGTAGATTAGATTTCGATATAGATAGTATATAAGTACATACATTATTACAACATACATATTTTTATGTATGTATATATCTCCTATGGGTTCAATTTCTCTGAGAACCCAAGACTAATACAGTATTGGTACCCATTCTATATATATCTCCAATTTATTTTAACTACCTTAGCTTAGCACTGGGCTTAGCACAATTGACGTTTTGAAGGAGATTTTTCTTCTTCTTTCAATGACTGTTAGCCCCACTCCTTTTTGTGGTATCATTCCTTTCTCCACAGGCTGAGGACTGTACTGACTTCTTCAACCTGATAAACTCATCTGTATCCATTTAAAGGGAAAATAAGCACAAAAAATTATTCTGTAAATGAACAGATATTTTTCAATAAATATCTAATAGTGACATCTGAGACAATATTAAAAAATTATTTAAGGATAAGGTATTTTTTTGGTGTCTGTAAAAGTCACACCACATTAATGAGCACTTTTTACTTAAACCACACCAAATACTCAAGGATGGGAGTCAGTGATAGTCATGTAAGAATAAATAGGAAACATTTGAAAAAGCTGTTCTGTAATGGAGTTCTTCTAGCTAAAAAAATTAAAGATTCAAGTTCCATTAAATTATTCATTTAAGATGCGATATCCCAAGTGTAAGTTTACTTTTCTACTTCTAAAACATGATCTTCAAGAGGAATATTATCCCACAAGATCCTGAAAATGCAGCCACCTTCTCTCACGGTTAGTGATCTTCTGCTTCCATCAGTAGTATTAGGAGTGTTTTCCATCTTCCTTTCATTCTAAAGTGTCTCTTTACCAAGAAGTGGCTGTTTTTGTTCCTCAAAAACATTAAGAATGACTTGTTTATTTAGCAGGGAATTCACCTTTTTGCCACTAAAGTGGATCTTCCTTTTCAGGGGTTCTTAGAGATGATTGTGTGGCAAAGACAGAACAGGTCTTGTATTATCATCCCAAGGAATGCATAGTTTAGCTTTAGAATTTCAGATATGTAGACATAACTCAAAATTGTTTTCTATTATGGTACATTAGTTGTAGCACCTAAGAAGTCCCATACTGCCAGGATAATAGTATATTGGTAAAATTTATTTATTTATTTATTTATTTATTTATTTATTTATTTAATCTTAGGGTTTAACACTTCAATTATTCAGTTATTTTATTAGAAACTACTGTGGAATGTAAGCAGTTTTTTTTTTAATCTATATTTTAAAAAGTTTAAGGTTTTCACATTTCTTAAATCACATATATGATAAAAGAGAAAGTGTGCATTCATGTTTCCTTTCTCCAAATATATTGAACTAAAATTATTGCCTTGATCATTAGTCATTTCCAAACACATACTTGAATAAAATTAAATTGCAACCTGCTGTGAGTAGCTTGGCACTGGGTCTACAGCTTGTGCATGTTTGGCTTCCTACCTTACATGTGTTTAATGAGTTAATACCTTATTTGAATTTTTCATTGCATAACACAACTAACTATAGATCATTAAAAGATTTTCTGAAGTCAGAAACAAGTGGACTAGAATAGCTGGAATAGATATTCTCACTATTCTTTCATACAACATTTATTCTTACATGATTATCACTGACTCCCATCCTTGAAGAGCTGCTGGTCTCATGTCTGGCATTAGAGAGATAAAATCTGCCATTCTTAGGACACATATTTGACTAATATTTTGGTTTGAACTTGTACTAGTGATACATTCTAAAAATATGATTTTTTAATATATCTTTATATGAAATAAAGTGTCATACCTTTTCTTTCTACAAAGTTCTTAGATCTTTATATACTATTATCCACATAATTTTCTCAAAATATATCTTGAAGTTCTTTATCAATTTATTTCCTAGTTACATTAGAGATTTTTCAGTTGGATATGTGGGTGGCTTAGTGATTTATTTTTATTGTTGTTGTTGTTGTTGTTATTACTATAAGTTTTGTTGCTTTGGACATTCACCTACACACCACATCTTTTAATGGACTTAAGTTTTTATGCTTCTTGAGTCAATACCTAAAAGTGGAATTGCTGGGTAATAAAGTAAATGTATGTTTAAATTTGTAGGCTACTACTATGATCTTTTCCAAAATTTCTCTTCCATATTGCATTTTTATCAGCGATGCATGAGAGTTTTAATCTTCCCACCTCAGGACCAATACTTGGTATCGTTCTTTCAAGCTTAGATCTTCTTTTGGGAATACGGTGATAACTCTGTGCTTCTAATTTGTGTTTCTCTGATGATTAAGATGTTAAGGATCTTTCCATGTGCTTGTTGGCTATTCTTATAGCTGCATTTTGAAGTGTCTGCTCAAATATTTTGACTATTTTTTTTTCTTGTTATTGAGTTGCAAGAGTTCTTTATATATTCTGGATACAAGCCCTGTTAGATATGCTTACAAAAATCTTCTTCCTTACAACTTCCTTTTTATTAATTACATCTTTTGAAAAGCAGAAGTTTATAATCTTGATAGTTCATTTTATCTGGTTTTTCTTTTATAGTTTCCTTTATTGTGCCATGTTTATATAAAATATTTTACTTAATTCAGTATCTCAGATTTCTTCTGTGCCTCTTCTATAAGTTTAATAATTTTAGCTCTCACATTCAAGTCATTGATCCATTTTGACTTAATTTGTGTATCTGTGAAATAACGGTCAAGATTAATTTTTCCCCATACCTATTATCAGTTGTTCTAGCACCATCTGTTGAAAACCCTAACTACTCCTTATTGAGTGACCTTAGCAACACTGATTGAAAAAAAAAAAAAAATTGGCCATGTAATGTGGGTCTATCTGGACTATCTGTTCTGTTATATTGATTAATATGTCCATCCTTACACCAATGCTCATAGTAATAACTTTAGTCTTAATAATAAGTCTTAAGATCACTTATTTTAAATCCTCCAACTTTGTTTTTTCTTCATACTTGTTCCTGCTATCCTACATCCCTTGGCTTTCTGTATAAATTTTAAGATTGATTTGTCAGTTTTGTCAAAAATACCTGTTAAGATTTTGATTTTGGGTGCATTGAACATATAAATCAATTTGTGTAGGATTGTCATCTTAAAAATATTGAGTCTTCCAAACCATGACGTTGGTTATATTCCAGATTTATTTGTATCTTCTTCAGTTTCCCTCTGTAACATTTTGTGTTTTTAAGCATATAGATCTTGGGAAACTTTTATCACATTTATTCCTCAGTATTTTATTTTATGCTATTATAAATATTGTCATTTTTTAATGTTATTTGGGAAGTGTTTATTGCTTGTATGAAATGTGATTGATTTGTGTAAGACTTTGTATTCTGGGACATTGTTAAACTCAGTAATTAGTTCTAATAGGTCTTTGGTACAGTCTTTCGGGTTTTCTGCATACATAATCATGCTGTCTGCAAATAATAAAGTTTACTTCTTCCTTTCCAATCCATAAAATATTTTTTCTTGACTTATAGTACTAGATAGGATCTAGAGAACAATGTTAGATAAGAGTAGTGAGAGCAGACATCTTTACGTTTTTCCTAATCTTTAAGTAGAAAGTATTAAGTTTTTCATGTTAAGAGTGAGGTTAGCTGTAATTTTTTTTAGATGTCTTTTATTGTGATATTAATGTTTCCTAGACTTCTTTTCCTAGTTTGTTCAGAGATTTTTTTATTTTTTTCAAGTTTTTTTTTAATTCCAGTTGACATACTATAATATTAGTGTTTATTTTGTTCTTTGAGGTATAAACTATATGCAGTAGAGATACCCATTTTATGTACAGTTCTGTGAGTTTTGACAAATATAGAGAGCTGTTTAAGCACTACCATGTAAATATAACACCATTCCACTGCTACCACCTCTGTACCCCCCTACAATTACTCCATGCCCTTATATCTCTTTATAGTCAGTTATTCCCCAGCTTGAGGCCCTGGCAAACACTCATCTGTTTTCTTGTCCAATAGTTGTAATTTGTAAAATGTCATGTAAAGGGGATTATACAATGGAGTTTTTAGTCTGACTTATTTCACTTAAAAATTTATCCATTATGTTGCATATATCAGTACTGTGCTTTATTCCACATTATTGCTCTGAGTATTATTTTATTCCTTTTAGAGGAGAAGAAATGTAAGGTCAAATGTCTAAGTAACATTCTCAGGGACACACAAGCTAGCAAGTGGCCAAACAAAATATTTTAATTTTATTCTTCATTCCTTTCTATGAATTTTTTTTCATTTTTAATATTAAGGATCCATTACTTTACTAATTCATTTATATGTGCACACATGCACACACACATACCAAATATCATTTTAAAAGTCAATTCATTTTCCTCATTATTAGAAATTACATATAGACAATAAATAAATTCCATCATCAAAAGCCAAGCAAGTCTCTCCATATCGAGCCCTAAACATCCACTCATAAGTAGATGTTTGAAATTGCCTCATCAAAGAAAATGTATGAGTTCTGAAATATTAAAAATAAAAACTACTCTGATTCCTATTATGATCCCAGACTAGACACCTCTGTTTTAGACCCTTGAATAAAATGTGGTTTCTTTAGCTCTTAACAAAATTCATTTTTTAATCTGACTCATAATTCACTTCTTATGAAATGCTTTTGTAAAAACATGGCTCTTCTTTATTATGTCATGTCAAAGAATTATTTATCACATCCTAGCTAATTCATTCCCAATTCTTGACATTTTTTGGTCTTCAAATACTGCTGAATATGCCCATTTTTGTTTCCATTGCCATTGTCACCATGAAGCCACCGTCATCCCTCACCTGGATTGGTTCCATACTTTCTTAACTGTTATTCCCACTTTTACCCAGTGCTCACTCTGCTTCAGGCTTACATTACATAGTATCCGGAGTCAGTTATTTAAGCTGCCACTCTGTATTTAAAAGCTGGCATTAAGAATAAAGTCCAAACTGTTAAATATACCTTCCAAGGACCTGTATGATCCAGCCAGTAGCACCTTACCAATCCTATTGTGAGGGTTTGTTTTTTTTTTTTCTTCCTTTCCCTTCTCTTCTCCAGCTGTGCTGGTCTTCGATAATTTCAAGTTGTGAAATTTTTTCCTGCTCCAGTGTTCTTAAAAACATGTTTCTCCTCCTGCTTTAATGCTCAGTCTCTAGGCTCTTCGTCTGACTGGCTCTGTCTCAAATTTCAGGCCTCAGTCCCTTAGTAAAGCTTTCCCTTACTACTATACTATCACTACTGTAACTGGCTTCCCTTGACCACCATTGCTCATATTATCATCTTTAGGGTATATCACACATGGCAGTTTTATGTTTATCTCCTTATTTGTTATTTTTCCTAAATTTCAATAACATACATTACTGAGGAGTGACACCATATTGGTTTGGTTTACCAGTTATATAAAGCATCTGTCACAGGGCTGCCAATTTATCCAACTCTATCAAATACAATGTAATCAATGTTCTCATAGGACAGCTTTAGCACTTGGGGTCTTTGTGTGTATGTAAGTGTATGTTTGTGCACATGTGCATGTGTGCAACCATATATGTGTATATTTACATTCATATATATGTGTATACATATAAGATTTTTAATACATTTATATTGAATGTGTGCTTGAATGAATAGTAAGGTGCCCATTACCAATGAATAGTAACATACACACTTAATTCCCTCATTCCTTAACTTATAGCTATGTACCTCCTCATCAGCCACAGAAATAGAAAGATTGTTTGTAACCTGCAGGGTTTTATGTATGAGATCTGTATAGCGGTTTTTTTCTTACTGATTATAGATATCATTTCGTCCATAGAAAAGTGTCAGAAATTCAAGGTTTATTGATTTCCAGAAACATTTCATCAAAGTGCGTGAAGTATCATCTGCCATATCATCTGGTTTGAAACCATAACATCAAAACAAGAATTCCTCTCAGATGCACATCCACTCTGTTCCAGCATCAGGATCCTTCTATTACGCCAAGAGAGAGGGTTTTTTAAACTAGTGGATTTAAGGGTGAGTTGTACACATCGAAGAATATCCAGTTATTTTCAGAACTATTGGACATTGTCACATAATCCCACAGGCATGAAGGAGCATAGAGCGAGTAACTGTTGAATAAGCTTATAAGCTTATTCATGATCCATTCATAATAAAACATGAAAAATCAGAAGATATTAATTTCTCTGGTTTTATTGGATTTTTAAAATTGGCGTGCATGCACACACATGTGCACACACACACACACATGCACACCTGTGAAAGCCAAAGGTGACATGGAAGCATGTATTTAAAGCATCTAGGAATTATAGTTGTTCATTTTCATCACAAGATAATCAATAACCATTGTCATACGGTCAAAGGAAATCCTTTTATCTCCGCTACCTGACCACAGGACACACTCAGCATTACATTCCTTTGAATCACTTATTTCTTCTGAAATTTCCACCAGTTCAAGCAATTTTCAAGCTTCTCTATGAAATGCTGTTTCTACGAAGATTTTTCTAATAGAAGATAAGCAATCAGCGTTAGATCTGCATTGAGAATGGTTGTATTGTCTGAGACAGGAACAATGGTGGATCCAAGTCTGAGACATTTTCTCACACTTAGGGCCCTAGGAATATCTCAAATTTTGAAATAGGTTCTGAATTGCATCATCAAATTTGTAAATGCAGGGTATAATATTTTATTATTGCCTAAAAGGAGGGGAGGGTTATTGCTGTGGTGGATTCCTAACAAATCCTGAGATAATTCCATACAAGGAAGATTCAGTAAAGTTGGTGGCTTTGTTTGCTTCTTTAAAAATAGTTGACAAGTACTAAGTGTTTTTTATGTGCCCAGCCCACTCTAAGCACTTTTACAGTGCTGTATGTTTAGTTTATTTTGTCTTTAAATTTTCACAGCAGACCTTTTTTTGCACGTGAGAAAACTGAGGCCTAGAAAGTTTTGTAATTTGTTCAATAGACAACCAGCTAACAAGTGGTAGTATAACATCAAACGTAGAAAATATGAGCCCACACCTTGGTCATCTTTGTATAATATAAAAATGTACATGTTCCAAAACCTGGGTAAATGAAGATGAAAACAGTGTCTTTTAATTCAGTATTCTTCAAATGTGGAAGAGCAGGTAGAAATAAAAGCTGTAGATACACAAAATAAATGTCCTTTCTACTAAATTTCTATTGTCATGATTCTTACTGAGCTTCTCAAAGAGATACTATACCGTGTGTGTGTGTGTGTGTGTGTGTGTGTGTGTGTGTGTGTGTGTGTGTCTTATTGTGGTGGGGTGGGGGGATCCCTTGTATGTAACCAGTTGCTTTTCTCTAGTTGCTTTAAGATTGTCTTTTTGTCTTTAACTATTTACATTTTAATTATAACATGTCTTGGTGTGGGTCCCTTTGAATTCATCTTATATGGAATTCTGTGCACTTCCTGAATATGGATGTCTGTTTCTTTCCCACGTTGGGAAGGTTTTCAACTGTCATTTCTTAGAATATGCTTTCTGCTACTTTCTCTGTCTCTTCTCCTTTTGGTACTTCTGTAATGTGTAAACTGGTCTGTTTGATGTTTTCCATGTGTTCTTTAAGCTATCTTTACTCTTTCACATTTTTTTTTTCTTTCTGCTCTTCTGATTGGATGAATCCCACCATTCTACCTGGCAACCCACTAATCCTTTCTTCCATTTGACCCAGTCAGCTTTTGAAACCCTCCAATAGTTTTTTTTCCGTCCATTTATTATATTCTTCAGCTCTATGATTTCTGTTTGGTCCTTTCTTATATATTCTGTCTCTGCTGAAATTCTCACTTTATATATGCATCATTCTCCTGACCTTGGTGAGCATCTTTATGACTGTTATTTTGAATTTTTTTATCATGTAAATAACTTACCTTAATTTCTTAAAGTCTGTTTTTAGGGTTTTATTGTCTTCTTTCACTTGGAACATATTCCTCTGTTTATACAGCTTGTTTGACTCTCTGTGTAGGTTTCTATGCATTAGATAACTGTTTCTCTCAGTCTTGATGGTGTTGTCTCCCATAGGAGATTATCTTTATCAATGAGCCTGGCTCAGGCTCTTGGTTACCTCTCAAAGCTTTGTGATTGTCCAAGTTGTCTTCTTTGTTCTTAGTGGCTCTAAGTAGTTGAGCTTTTTTACCAAAATATGCCAGTGTCCCAAAGTGGGGGGAAACCACAGTCAGCACCTATATGCAGGCTGGTCCTATAGAAGCTTTCCTATAGAAGCCAGGTAGGACCTCAGGCAACAGCTGGAAATGCATATAGTTAAGGTCTTTCCAAGGATAAACTGGGAAATGGGCTTTTTTGTCTTCTCCCTCTATGCTGGACCCAGATATATAGCCATGAAGGTATATTTCTTCCCCCATTAATAACTACTTCCTTGTTTGCTGCAGTCCTGTGTGACTTATGACTGCATTTGCTCTCAGAGTCAGGCAATCTAGGGGACCATCAGTAGTGTAGCAGCTGCAAACTTAAGGCACCAGACATGTGTACAAGCTCAGTTGAGGGAGATAGTGGTGATCTTGAACAGACTTCAGTGAGAAGGCAGAGGTGGTGTCTGCTGGCTACACCAGTCTGTGGGAAGGACCATAGACAGCCCCTACATGTATGTTAATTAGAAGCCTGATCCTGGATCAGCAGCTTCTGAAGTGTGCAAATAGGCCTTTTTCAGAGACGGAATGGCAGATCAGTGTTTCTATCTCCTCTCTCTGCATTGAGCCTTGTTTCAATATGAGTGATATGGGTATTTTCTCATTTACCCAAAGTGTAACAGTCAGTCAGCTAGTTTCTAGATTTCTTTCACAGTGATTTTCCCCATGTGCAACTGTAGATTCAGTCTCTCCATGGTGGAGATGAGTTCAGGAGGCTCCTATGTTGCCATCTTGTATAAGAAACTCTTTACATTATTATTTTAAAATGAATACTGTTTTGTCAAATATTTTTGACATTTGTGTTAAAATCTATAACTTTACTAATGATAATTACTTGGACTTAATTGTCTATTTAAGAGTGTTCAGTTCTTCCCATCAATCACTTTTAAACAAGTCTTCTCTAGGGGCGCCTGGGTGGCTCAGTCGTTAAGCGTCTGCCTTCGGCTCAGGGCATGATCCCGGCGTTCTGGGATCAAGCCCCACATCAGGCTCCTCTGCTGGAAGCCTGCTTCTTCCTCTCCCACTCCCCCTGCTTGTGTTCCCTCTCTCGCTGTCTGTCTCTACCTCTGTCAAATAAATAAAAAATCATTTAAAAAAATTAAAATAAACAAGTCTTCTCCACAAAATTATTAATTACAGTATATGTTTTACTTGGTCAGAAGATGTTCATCTTCAAGTAACTTTTCCAAGAAAATATATAGATGTTAGGTTTTCTTTCTGAAATTTCAGAATGCCCATAAATTCCTTTCTCACATGAATTACAATATTTTAATTTTATCTATTTTATTTTATTTATTTTAATAACATTTTTTATTATATTATGTTAGTCACCATACAGTACATCCCTAGTTTTTGATGTAAAGTTCCATGATTCATTACTTGCGTATAACACCAGTGCACCATGCAATACGTGCCCTCCTTAATACCCATCATCAGCCTATCCCATTCCCCCACCCCTCTCCCCTCTGAAGCCCTCAGTTTGTTTCCCAGAGTCCACAGTCTCTCATGGTTCATTCCCCCTTCTGTTTACCCCCCTTCATTCTTCCCTTCCTTCTCCTACTGATCTTCCTATTTCTTATGTTCCATAAATGAGTGAAACCATTTGATAATTGTCTTTCTCTGCTTGACTTATTTTGCTTAGCATTATCTCCTCCAGTCCCGTCCATGTTGCAGCAAATGTTGAGAAATAGTTCTTTTTGATGGCTGAGTAATATTCCTTGTATATATCGACCACGTCTTCTTAATCCAGTCATCTGTTGAAGGACATCTCAGCTCCTTCCACAATTTAGCTATTGTGGACAATGCTGCTATGAACATTGGGGTGCATATGGCCCTTCTCTTCACTACGTCTGTATCTTTGGGGTAAATACCCAGTAGTGCAATGGCTGGGTCATAGAGTAGCTCAATTTTTAACTTTTTAAGGGACCTCCACACTGTTTTCCAAAGTGGCTGTACCAACTTGCATTCCCACCAACAATGTAAGAGGGCTCCCCTTTCTCCACATCCTCTCCAACATTTGTTGTTTCTTGCCTTGTCAATTTTTGCCATTCTAACTGGCGTAAGGTGGTATCTCAGTGTGGTTTTGATTTGAATTTCCCTGATGGCTAATGATTTTGAACATTTTTTCATGTGTCTGTTAGCCATTTGTATGTCTTCATTGGAAAAGTGTCCGTTCATATCTTCTGCCCACTTTTTGATTTGATTATTTGTTTCATGTGTATTGAGTTTGAGAAGTTCTTTGTAGATCTTGGATACCAGTCTTTTATCTGTAGTGTCATTTGCAAATATCTTCTCCTATTCTGTGGGCTGCCTCTTAGTTTTTTTGATTGTTTGCTTGGCTGCGCAGAAGCTTTTTATCTTGATGAAGTCCAACAAGTTCATTTTTTCTTTTGTTTCTCTTGCCTTTGGAGATGTGTCATGCAAAAAGTTGCTGCGGCCGATGTTAAAGAGGTTGCTGCCTATGTTCTCCTCTAGGATTTGATGGATTCCTGTATCACATTGAGGTCTTTCATCCATTTGGAGTTTGTCCTTGTGTATGGTGTGAGAGAGTGGTCAAGTTTCATTCTTTTGCATGTAGCTGTCCAATTTTCCCAGCACCATTTATTGAAGAGACTGTCTTTTTTCCACTGGATGTTTTTTCCTGCTTTGTCAAAGATTAGTTGCCCAAAGAGCCAAGGGTCCATTTCTGGGTTCTCTATTCTGTTCCATTGGTCTATGTGTCTGTTTTTGTGCCAGTAACATGCTGTCTTTGTGATCACAGCTTTGTAGCCAATATTTTAATTTTAAAACTCTTGGCTGTAAAGCACTTTTCTTCTCAAAACTTCACAATTTCTGCTCTATTGTCTTGTAGATATTTTTCTTCCTTAATCTCTATTCTTTATTCTGGGGTTCTTTCCTTTTAACTTACTTTATGTGTTACTTTAAAATTATGGAAAATAGAAAATTACTTTAAAAAATACTCATATCCCCACAATCAAGAATCAATGTTAATGGATAAGATCATTTTTTTAATGTTTATATTTATATATTTAATTGCTATTACACTATATAAACAGTTTATATAGTCACTTTTTCCTACTATCAGATCATGTGGGGGGGGTTATATAAATATTCCTTTAAAAAAGGAATTTTTAATGATTTCCTAATTATTTATCCTATCGTATGATACTATAACTACGCACTCCCATATTTTTAGATATTTAGAGTTTCCTATTTGTGATGACAAATCACCCAGTGAATGTTTATATATACATCTGTTTAGGCTTCTCTATTTTCTTAGGGAAGATTCCTAGGAAATAATGTATTGACTTAAGGGATATGAACACTTAAGGTTTTTTTATACATAATACAAAATTGATTTCCTAAAAGATTATGCTAAATCATAACATCTAGAGCTTGCATAACTGCAATTTTTGACATCTCATATTATAATTAATGGAAAGAACCTATCATTGCCAATTTAACAGAGGAAACTTACATCATGTGATTTGAATGTCTTTTTATTTATTTGATTATTAGTGAGAGAGAGAGAGAGAGAGGTTATGCACTTTTTCCTGTGTTGAGTGCCTAATTGTATTTCCTCTTTATGAATTGCCTTTCCATATCCTATCTAGTATGGTAGGTTAACAATGCTGCCTTTTGAGAAGTACAAGAGATGTGCTTTGATTTACATTTAATCAATCAGAATATGTATTTTTTTTATTTTCAAATAGCTTTAAAACATGGCCTGAAATGTTTCTTTTTATCAGAAGGAGTCATAGTTGAAAAACAGCTTCTGACAGACTCTTTAAGCATTTAGCATGATGGAGAAGTAATCTAGGAAGAATTAGATTATTATGTTTTGGTAATTCACACTTTTTCTGCCTGAATGCCTGTAGTATGTTTTTGAATTTTCTGAATTTAATAAATCTGTCTAAAATATGTCTATGTGTGGGTCTCTCTTCCGTAATTTCATCTGGAAAAATGTAAGTCCTCTTACTGAACATATCCAATAGTACTATTCAGCTGATTTACTTTTTCTACATATACTTTATTAATATGTTTATTTCACTTATTCATTCTCTCCTCTCTCTCTCTAACTCATATATACCTATAATTTTTAGGCATAGTTTTGTCCTCTTTTCTTCAATGAGTTACCATCTCATCATTGTTTTCTTCTTTTTACCATTTTCCTCTGCATTTAATACTCTAAATGTTTCATTTCTCCACTTCCATTTTACTTTACTCTCAGTTATTTGTAGTTGCTCATTAGGATGATTTTTTGTTTCCTATAATATTTTCTCAGAGGTGTGATTGGCAGAACAATGAGCTCCCAAAGATGTCCATATCCTATCCTCTTATTATATTAAAGCAAAAAGGGCTGTGTGGGTGTCATTAGTTAGGACCTTAAGATGGGAATCTTATACTGGATAATCCAGCTGAGGTGAGAGAGAGAGGCGGGGGGCGGGGGGAGGGAGAGATGTGATGATAGGAGAAGGGTCAGTCGAGCATACAGGATATATTTATCCATGTATGGATTATGTATGTTGGCATCTATATTTACATAGCAGTTTGGCATTCTGAGCTGATAGATTACATGGAAAATCACAGTTATGTCTATATTTCTAACCCTAAGCCTACATTAGTACTTTTGTTTCTTTGTGTTTTTATACCAGCTACAGTATTTTAGTTTAGGCACTATGTAATCTAGGGTATAATTTTCAGTCATCAACCTTCTACCTAGTTTTCTGAGATTTATAATCTATACATCGTTATAGAAAGGAAAGTAGTGATGGGCAGGATGATGAGGAAAAAGACAAGCAATATTTCTGAAAATTAAAAAACGAATCATTCCATGAAAAGTATCAATGGCTTTTGTATTTTGTAAATGATAACAGATGTGCATTACTTAAACTAGAATATATCTATTATAGAATAGTTGAAAATTTCAGAAAATTATAAAACACAAAATAGAAATTATCTGATGTCTCAAAGGTAGCTGCCTCCTAATATAATATTGTATAACGTTTTAAACATTTTAAAATACTGAAATCATATGCTTTTACAATCAGTTGTCCACTTAATACATTAAATGCGTTTCCCCAAGTCATAAGTTTTACCTTGGATTATAGTGACTCTTCAATTACTTCTATTGTATGTATTATTTACGTGGTGAGTGTGTACACATCCTCAAATCTTTTACCTGTAAGATGAGAGCAATCAGTAGAGTACACCTGATTTCTTTTAGATTTAGGAAATTATTGTCTCTTCCAGCTTTTAAGCATCCATAGACCAGAGTGGTCATGCTTTCCAGATTTTTGCAGTAAGTTGACTTAATGACCTGTGGCCAGAACATACAGTAGTAAAATAGGTTATTTCCTTTTTTCTTTTTAATATTTTGTTGTTTATATGTTTTTCTTTATTTTGGAATTGAGAGATATTGTACCTAAAATTAGTAAGCAGGTGTAATAGTGGGCCTAAATCTGTACAAAGTTCTTCTACTTATGCTATTAGTTGATAGTGAAATCCATAATCTTATAATCACAGAAAAATAAAATTCAGAGCAACGTGGCACATTAGAAATTACCAGTTTACCACTCCTATCTTAGATCTGAGTAAACTGAGGCCCAGAGATGTAACATAAAGAAGCTCACAGAGCTATGTGTTAGTAATATCAAAACTAAAATTCAAATCACTTTTTCTTTTAGTACTTTAACATGAGCAAGAAAACAACAACAACAACAACAAAACACATCTGACTTCCACTTATAGTTTCTTGCTTATCCATTTCTGTCTGAATCTAACTCCTTTCTCATGGCATATTTCTAGATCTGTGAAACTTAATAACAAGACTGGCCTCTGATCACCTTGACTGAGGAACTGTCAGACATCACTGTCAAAGGGCCTTTCTTTTTGGAAGGAGATACATGTACCCCCATCGGATTTATGCATGAGCTTTACTTCCCTTTTCAATTAGACTTCTTTGTTTCTGTTTTTCTATGTTCTCAAAATTGTGTGTGGCCAGTGGAATTAGTTTTGCCCATGAGAAAAATTCCTACTTGTTTTTCATTATTATACTTTATTTTATCTGTTCTATAGGTTGATGCAATATCCAGTTTTGTTTTTTTTTAAAGTACAATACAATTTAAAGTGTGTTTTGTTCTGATTTTTAATTTGGGAGATCATATCTCATTTTTTGTTATTTTTTTCACATGTTTGTGATCATTGAAACTTAAGTCATTAAATGCTGTTTTGTAAGAGTCATTTGATGTTGAAGAATTATTTTAATCCACTTAAAATAAGGTTTTTTAAATTTTCTTCTAAAAACAGGAAATCAAATGTTGATGAAAAGAAAAAAACAAACCAAAATAAGTTTGCCTCACTTTAGTTAAATTTTATAGCACCTTATTTACTAAATCCTGTTTTGTCAACTTATGTAACTTGTATAAATACATCTAGGTCACAATGAATTCTTTGCAAATGACAATATAAAATTCAGAGTGAAATGGAAAGAAGTGATTCGAATGATGACAGATAGATGGATAGATAGACTGATTGATACAGATGCTGATTTATTAACAGGTTGATTATGTATTTCAAGAGTAGGATTCCTTGTACATTTTCTTCAACCACCTCTATTCATGCTGTTTAGCAAAGCCATGTATCTTATTTTGTTTTTATTAAGGATTACATTAAATTACCAAATACCTCATAATAGGCATCTGGGATAAATTACTAATTTTTTACTCTGCTTATTTTCCCTGCGAAGATATTAGCAGGATTTGTTGCAACCTAATGAAGTTATCATTTGGTTAAACAGAAAATCATCTAAGGCCTTGCTGCTCAAAAGGTAGTTCAGTGACCAGAATCTTGACATTGGATATTCATTCAGAAATGTACAGAAAGTATATAACATCTCTCATATATCCACCACTAAGAATAAATTATCTTAGAGAAATGAAACATTACAGATGTAGCCAAAGTCTTCTGGAAACGCCTGGCCCCCTTAACCTCTGTCCTTCATATCCCGTATTGAAGTCTGTTAACACAATTCATTTTTTAAATTACATATGTATGTTGATAGTCAATGGTAATACTGTTTTCTGTATTTTAAATGTTTTGTATAAATGTGGTACTATATTTACAATTGTATAACTTTTTTTAAGGGTAAAATAAAACATTTTCTTTTTCTTGTTCTTAACAGTTTTTCTCAAAGTATTTATAGTAAGTAACAATTAATTGCATGACTATAGCATAAGGATAAGTAAATGAATGGCAGAAATTTTATAAGGGATGGGAGGATGGGATTTGGAATGCTCTAAAACCCTGTAAGAGGTATAGTGTATTTGAAGGTGGATTTGAATTAGTCATAAATGTATATTGCACATTTAAATGACTTTTTGTTTCATTGAACATTACTTTTGAAATTAACCATTTAGATGTTTCTATATGCTAAACATTTTTTTCTTTTGTGAATTTTAAAGTTTTACTCTTTACATTTATGTCTTTGCTCTTTACATTTAGTCCATCTAGAATTTAAGTAACCTGATAAAGAAAAAAATGTGATTTTTTAAATGATTTTATTTAAATTCAAGTTAGTTAACATATAGTGTATTATAGTTTCAGGGGTGGAATTTAGTGATTCATCAGTTGCATATAACATCCAGTGCTCATTACATCAAGTGCCCTCCTTAATGCCCATTACCCAGTTACCCCATCCCCCCACCAACCTCCCCTCCAGAAACCCTCAGTTTATTTTCTGTAGTTAAGAGTCTCTTATGGTTTGCCTCTCTTTCTGTTTTTATCTTATTTATTTTTCCTTCCCTTCCCCTATATTCATTGGTTTTGTTTCTTAAATTCCACTTTTGAGTGAAATCATATGGTATTTGTCTTTCTGTGACTGACTTATTTTGCTTAGCATAATACACTCCAGTTCCATCCATGTCACTGCAAATGGGAAGATTTCATTCTTTTTGATGGCTCAGTAATATTCCATTTATCTAAAGGATACAGAAATAGTGATACAAAGGGGCACATGCACCCCAATGCTTATAGCAGTAATTTCCACAATAGCCAAACTATGGAAAGAGCCCAGAGGTCTGTTGACTGATGAATGGATAAAGAAGATGTGGTAAATCTTTATCTATCTATCTATCTATCTCTCTATCATCTATCTATCTTTATATAATATATATATAATGGGAAAATGTGGTTTTAATCAGTTTTTACATTATTTTTAAAAATTCTCTTACCTTAGTCTTTGAAATTTTCTTGACTGTTTTATTTACTATTTGCTTCTCTCTATTTTCTGTTATGAAGAGTAAATCATACAGAAAGTTTATGAAGATTCATGAAAAATCCCTTGGGATGTTCATTGAAATTAAATTGGATATATAGATGAGAATAAAAGTAATGTCTTTATAATGCTATAATACCATCACTTCTATTCATGAACATAGTGTATCCCTTCATGTATTGCTTTCTTTAATGCCCCTCACTAAAGTTTTGTATTTTTGTCCATTAAATTTCTTATACTACTTTTGTAAATTTAATCTCAGATAATTTTTACATATTGTTGCTATTTTGACTAAGGTATTTTACTTTATTATATTTTATAAGGATTTATGAGGTATAAGAAATAGGTGTATATTTATGTGTATATGTAAAATACCTAATTATGTGTACATGCTTGCAGATACAGATACACACATAGACATAGTGTGTGTGTGTGTGTGTGTGCGCGCGCGTGTGTGTGCATGTGCCCAACAAACATGTTGAGTTCTCTTTTCTTGGTATATACAATTCTCTCACATAATAACCAGCTTCTATGCTCTTTTCCCATTCTTATGCCTTTTTTGTTTTTATTGTTATTGAATTGCGTAGGACCTCAGTAGTTAGGTAATAGGAGGTCCCTTGTGTTTTGTTTTGTTTTTTAAGATTTTATTTATTTATTTGAGAGAGAGAGAAAGCAGGAGCAGGGGACATGGCAGGCAGAGGGAGAGGAAGTAGTAGGCTCCCCACTGAGCAAGGAGTCAGATGCAGGGACTCCATCCCAGAAACCTGGGATCGTGACCTGAGCGCAAAGCAGATGCTTAACCAACTGAGCCACCCAGGTGCTCCTAGCCTTGTGTTTTAATAATGTCAGTGAGGATATATCTAAAGCCTCATACATTAACATTTTCTGGATTGTTTTATAAGACATATCTTGTAAGACATACCTACTATTTGTAAGACATACTTCTCACCTATCTTGAGTTTACTAAAAGTTACGTTCTAAAATTATAAATAGTTGTTGAATTCTGTGTTTTTCCTGCATATTCTAAGTTTATATCTTTTTTATCTCATTTGTTATTTAGGTAAAGAATATTAATAGGTGTACTTATATTAAAATATCATTGCATTCTTGAGATTAAAATTTTTATTTTGATGCATTTGTTGATTATTACATTCATATGATGCATTTTGTCTGCATTACTGAAGGAGGATGTTTTTATTTAGATGTTAATCATTTTATACAATAATGTGATTGGTCTGTAATTTTTATCTCATTATATCGTTATTATCTAGTTATGGTATTAATAATATATTAGTTTCATAAAACAAGCATGGTAGTTTTCCCTATTTTTTCTATTTTTAACATAATTTATATAAGGCATTGGTCATAGAATTATATTTATATACTGAGATATAACGCACTTAAAACAATATCTGGACCCTACATAAAATATTTTATTTTGAATGTGACTAGTGGGCAGTGGAAACATATTCCACAGTGAAGTGGGTTCTGCAACCTAGGGAAAAGGAACAAAACCATTAAGTCAGAGAAGGACCACCATCAAGATCAAAGCTATACAAATCTATACTCAAATTTCCATCTGTGTATAACCCATTCATAATATGTTGTGAGTGTATTTATTAAAAGAATGTTTCTGTGTATATTTTTGAGAACATTCAACTTGGTATTTATATACTAAAAATGTCCATAAATTTGGAAGATATGTTTAAAAAAACTTATAAAAATGATGCCTATGAGTGGCATGGCACAGATGAAACAGGGGAGGCATGTTTTAATTGAACTTTGAGAAGTAACTGGAGCCTAACGTAGTCTTTCCTTAGCTCACACAAAGGGAAAATTTGATTTTGTTTCTTTAAATATATTTATCTCTTGAAGGAGTAAAAATACTCAAAATGGAGAATTTATTAGCATATTCCATAGATGAGTACTTCAAAACCGTTTTGTTGTCTTTGTTCCATGTCCGAACTTATAAAACAGAATCTGATTAGGTATTTGATTTCCCTGGGACCTGACATTTGGGAAGGTGTGCCTGGGGTCACGAATGTAAGTATTTCATACACTGTAGAACAATACCCAAATGTAAATGAACAAGTTATTTTCTGATTAAAAAATTAATCTGGTGTGAATTTAGATCATGGTGACGCTGATCAACTCTGCATTACTAATGGAGCTGAAAAAAACTGTTAGTTTCAATTAGGTTATCAATTCTGATTTATTGGTAATGGCTGCCTCTGTTGATGAGTATTGTGAGGTCAGGCTCATCATATGAATGCAGTGATTTATTAGCAATGTAACAGTGAGATGGGAAAGAAAGATTGGCAGTATAAATATCACATATTTGCAATCCTTATTGTACTCATTTTTTAACCGCTGACATAGAGTGTCAAAGCAGCCTAATCTAAAATAGTTATATTTGCCTCATCTTTCTACAATGATGACTATACTATAGCTGTCTGTTAATCAAGAGCAATTTAACAAGGGTGAATTTGTAGGTACACCATGAGCAAAGATGCTACAGTAATCTAGAATCAATTATCTCCCCACTGCAGAAAATACACGGATCGTCACAAATGCATTGATAGTCTCCAAGATAGTGCTCTGAAACTAATGCTGTAATAACTAGTTTCACTTAGTTTAACTGAACTAAACGGTCTTAACTCTATTTTCAACAACATATTTTATGTATTCAATTTTTATTTTTTAAAGCTAGTCTTCAAAAGCAATAGTATTTTACCCATTCTCCATTCAAGGAAACCGAGGCTCAGAAATATTCACAAATTTGCCAAACGTCTAAAATAAGAAAATTGTTTAACTTAACCTGGTGAGTTACAATACTTACCTAAAGTCAGAAAACTATTAGATAATATAGTCATAATATGAACCCACTCTAAGTGCCGCGGTAGTCCTCTCTTTCCAGTATATAATCTTATCCCATAGCCTTCTAGAAAGTCCTTATGCTTTCTTTGTTAGCAATTTACTGTGCAAAGATATAGTAAAGCTTTTATTCACGTATTTATTATAAAGGTCATAAATTCATATATGTTCAGAGATCATTAATATAGAGAGATTAATATAGAGAGATCACTAAAAAGGCCATTCCCTTACCATGGAGTTTTCAAGGAGAGAATGTATGCATGTATATGTATATATATTTTTTCAATATGTATATTATATAATGTCAATATAGAAATAAGATTATATCTGTAAGATGCTAATTCATTTAATTATTTATTTGGGGACTTGGGGTTGTTTAAAATGGCAAAGTAAGAAATTAGAAAATCTAATAGCTCCACTTTTCTCCAGATCACTTGTATACTGAAAGCTACTCAAGAATAGGTACTAATTCATCATTCTTTCCAGTACCGAGAAGGCTAATTGTACTGTAAAGAAAAATTTTTGATGAATAAATGAAGAAAACTCCAGGTTATCTATAAATTAGAAGTAATGGGACTTACTTTGCAAGAATGTTGAAAATACTGAATGAGTGACTGTTTGTAAAACACCTACATAGTACCTAGAATGTGCATTTATTTTCAGGACCAACTCCTACTTGAAAAAAAGAAATGTGGAATTTACTCTAAAATGAGGTTTTTTACATTTTCCTTTGCTTAAGGACCATGTGAGGAGATTGCCTTCAGTGAATATTCCCAAATATCTTAATTCAAGTGAGTGGCCCAAGAATCTATCTTTTAAACAAGCATAACAGGTGATCTACATGCATAAAGAGTATGGACAATACTTTAGACAATATAGATCTAGAAAACGCTGTTAACTACACTGATGTTTATTTACAGTTTCAGGAGTTGATGCTTGACATAATAATTTTTGAAGCAATAACATTTAGAAATTTTAAAAGCATAATATTTAAAAAGCATATTGCAATATGTGTTCTTAAGTAGATAAGCACCCCATGGAGCTAGATGAAGAGCTCCTGAATTATTCCTGTTGATCTGTGACCATCTGGTAATGGGGATTAAGAACTAGTCCTCTCTCCATTAAATAATAATGCATTATCATTACATTCATCTTCCTTTCCTCCCACACCACCTACACATGATAGAATAATCACTTTTCTCCCAGCTACAGTACACAAAATGTTTTTGGAACATGATTTAGAAAATTTTAAGAAGGGACTTGTCCTCTCCTCAGATCTACCATTTGCACCTAAAATAATAGTTTGTAAAGTTATAGAACATGTGAACCTCATGCAGAGTACGATGTGAGGCTCAGTGTTCACTTTCTAACTTCAGTAATGCTCCAGAGCTCCAGACCCTGCACAATTTACTTTTAAAATGTTCAAATCACTTTTCCAATGAAGATTCCTAAGTGCCCTTTGAATATGTGAGAGTGGACACCCAGGGAAGGAAAGGAGAGCAAGAAAACAGGGGGGAAAGGAAAGGAAGGCTATAGAGAAAGAAAGCAATTGCTATTTCAAATGACCGAAGGCATTATGAAATGCCTAATAATTTAGTTTTTGGAGTCGTGGGAGCGTCTGATAGCGGTCCTGAAAGTAGAAAGATACCTGGTGCTGTGAGCCTTTTCAGAACCAGAGCTCACACTCAGCTGTGCTGTCTTTCCTAACACCACTCTGGTGGTCTTCTCTCTGGCTTCCCCCCAGTTATTACAATATCAAATTTCTCACATCTGGACACAAGCTAGGAACCTTTGTTTGCAAAGCCCTCTGTTTAGGGAAAACTTCTAGTTCCAATGAAATAGAAAATAAATAGATGTATCTGTTTCTGCATGTGGTATAGACTCGAAAGTGGAACAGTGTATTTTCTTTGCAGTAGTTCAAATGTGGGCTTTTCATGTAAACTCAAGTCACTTCCTTCATTTTTGAGGTCAGTTCAGTCTTCCAAACTATGCTTCACTTTAGGAATCACAGGTATTGGTGAGGTTTATACAAATTAACTCTGATGAGATTGGGAAAATATTATTCATTTTTATATAACTATTTTTGCTATAACTTTCACCCTCTGACTTAAAACATATGCTCCTTTGGAAAATATTCATTAACCTTTCACATGATGTATAACTAGTTTTATCACAGCGGATTAAAAAAAAATCCCACTTAGAGTTTTGAAAGAGAGACCCAGTGGGAAATACACAAATGGTAAACTCTACCGAAGGACACAAAAAGGCCCATAAAACATCAGAAGGGTTATAGAGGTCTATGGATTTTAATTGCTGTGTGCCATTGGGCCTTTACAAAGCAATCAAGCAGGCAATCTCCAAAGACAGTCCTGCCATAATACATTTAACAATAGAGTTCTCACCCCATCGGCAGACTAGGGTTTATGAAGGTCCCAATAGCAATTAATGACCTTGTATGCTGAGAGAGAGAGGGTGGGAGAGAGAAAGAGAGAGAGAGACTTAAATTGACTCTCTTTTTGATGTATAAGTATAGAAATGATAATTTTAAGAGGAAGGAAGTAAAACTTAGAGTTAAGGATTGCAATGATTTTATTAGGTGTACTTTATATTTTCTTTCTTTTTGCCTTTCCCCAAAGGTAAAGAAAATTAGTGAAAAGTGTGGTCACCAGAATGAATTATTACTTGAAAGGCAGTTTTATTTTGTTCATTTTCTTGCATGGGGGAAGTGAAATTGATAGATTTATTTGTTTTTGACCATGACACAATTATCCAATTATTTGAATATGATGGGATGATAACTGTAAACACTAAGACACCCTGAATATCCAATTTTCATTGATCCCAACTCACTAAAACTAGTATTAATATTTATACTTCTTGCATACTTGCCCTGTCTCACACTACACCTTATTTTATCTAATCCTATGATTAAATGTTATTCTCTTTAACTGATACAGTAGAGCAGGTGGGGAGATGACTCAAGGCCAGACTTCTAAGCGACCATACTGGGATTCAATCCTACATATTTTAAGACCATGGACTCAATATCTTTCTGCCATATGTAGAACAGTCTTTCCTATGCCACTAGAGCCAGTAATGCACAGCTGTGTTAAAGGAAGTGTGCTTTGCAACAACTTTCTTCAACTCTGGCCTAGGCTTCTGGAAGATTGAAGTGTTTACGTGTGATTGGATATCCTCTTCCTGTCTGCCTAGAAATGGCCACTAAGCAAGACTTGGAAACTAGACACATTGGTAGAGACTGTAAACAGTATAAAAATCCTTCTCCCTAATATCCAGTGCCTTGTCCTGACTAGACTTATGGGCCTCCAGAGAACACTGTTCAGTAGACTTCTCATTTAATTCCCATTATCTGCAGCCATTTTGTCACTGAGTTTCTGTCTGCTGCCTCATACCATGGGAGGTAGGAGAGAGCAGGGCTGAAGAAGTTTCAAGCAAAAACCAACCAAACAAAAATTTCCTGTGAACTGCATTTATGGCTTCTTAGAACATCCCCCTGTCCTTTGCTGTTGTGGGTTGAAGGTAGTTACCTCTGTACACCTCTAACATCGAATTTAGAGCATACTCTTTTACCTCTCACCACAGAGCATGACTTAAGGGGAAATAAAATCTATCTCATTTTGTCCCAGACACTTTTCTTAGTAGTTATCATTTAACTCTTGCTTTGCCCTTTCAGTATACCTTATGTCAGCTGAAGAACAATTGTGATAGAGGGAAGACACGATAGTACAAACACTGCCCCCAAAACTTACCAAAAAAATATTTCATGAAAGAAATTATCAATACCTAAAACATTGTTCCCCTTGTTTGTGTGTGTGTGTAGTTGATATGTTAGTACCACAGGATGGCTCTCACACCAAGAGGGAGAAACTCTGATGATAGCAATAATTATAGCTATCTTTATTTTAAGCTTCCTAGGAATGAAGCTCTTTGCAAAGTGTTTTACATATTTATTTTTACTTAACCAATGTTTAATTAGAACTTTACAGTTTCCAAAGATAATTTCACAAAAACAATCAATCTCCTAACTGGGTTTTTAATGTAAATGGCTCAATGCACCCCATTTTAATTTATGCCTGAAATTGAAAGAGAATAATGTACAATATACCTAGATGTAAATAAAACAATGTCTCTTTAATTCTTTCATATGCATACCTCCAGATTTTCCAAAAAATTATCTCATATTGAGTTAAAGTTAGTCCTTAAAATAAAACCCATACCAGGTACAAGATACAAGACCTGCTCCTCTTGCCTCTCTGATCTCTTCTCCTAACTCCCACCAGCTTCGACCCCAGCCACCCAGGCTTCTGCTCATCCTAGAACAGGCAATGGTTCCACTAACTCAAGTCCTTTGTTCTTGTTCTGCCCTCTTTCTGGATGATTCTTCTTCCTTATGTCTTCTTCCTGATATCTTTCTGGATTTCTCCCTCAACGTCAGGACTTGCACCTTCTCAGTGAGGTTTTTGGGTGTTTGGGTTTTTTGGGTTTTGTTTTTTGTTTTTTGTTTTTTTTGGTGATAATTCCATTTTAGAAAGTCTGCTCCAATCCCACACTTCCTATCTTCATTGATTTATCTTTCTTTTTAGCTAATTTATTACTCTCTGATATATACTGTTAACTATAGTCACCATGCTGCACAATAATATCCCTAGAATTTATTCATATTCCAACTGTAAGTTTGTGCTTTTTGACCAACACCCTCCCATTTCTTCACCCCACAGGCCCTGGCAACCACCAATCTACTCTCTACTACAACCACCAATCTACTCACCAATCTACTTTCTATCAGTTTTCCTTTTTAAAGTTCCACATAAAAGTGAGATCATACAGTATTTGTCTTTGCCTGATATATTTCACTTAGCATAATGCTCTCCATGTTATCAAATAGTAGGATTTTCTTCTTGTTTATGGCTGAATGTAATGTACATATTTTGTATGTATTTTTTTTTCTTTGTCCATTCATACATCAGTGGGCACTTAGGTTGTTTCCATGTTTTACTAAGGTGAATAAAGCTGCATTGAACATGAAATGCAGATACCTCTTTAAAATAGCTATTTCATTTCCTTTGAATATATACCCAGAAGTGGGATTTCTAGATCATATGGTAGTTCTCATAAAGTTTTTGAAGAACTTCCATACTGTTTTCCATATTGACTTTATCAATTTACATTCCTACCAAGGGTGCACAAGGATTCCCTTTTTCTACATCCTTGCCAACACTTATTATCTTTTGTGTGGTTTTTGTTGTTGTTGTTTTGCTTTGTTTTATCAGAATTAGCAGGTGGGAAGTGATATCTCATGGTGGTTTTTACTTGCATTTCCCTTATGGTTAGTTAGTTGAGTATCCTTTCATATACCTGTTGACCATTTGGATGCCTTCTTTGGGAAATATCTATTCAGTTCCTTTACATGCTTTTTAGTTGAATTGTTTTTATTTTTGTTTTGTTTTCTGTTGATTTTTATGAGTTCCTTCTGTATTTTGGAAATTAACCTCTAAGCAGATAATGTGGTTTGCAAATACTTTCTCCCATTCTGTGGGTAGTCTTTTCATTTTGTTGATTGTTTATTTTGCTGTACAGAAGCTTTTTAGTTTAATATGGTCCCACTTATATATTTTACTTTTGTTGCTTGTGCCTTTAGTATCGTATCCAAAAAATCAATATGAAGACCAATGTCAAGGAGCTGCTTCTTTAAGTTTTCTTGTAGGAATTTCATGGTTTTAGGTCTTACATTTAAGTCTAATCCATTTGAGTTAATTTTTGTGTGTGATTTAAGAATGGTGTCCAATTGTCCAGTTTTCCCAACACCATTTATTGAGGAGGCTGTCCTTTCTCCTTTGAGTATTCTTGGCTCCTTTTGTCAAATATTAGTTGACTATATATGTATGGGTTTATTTCTGGGCTCTTGATTTTGTTCCATTGAATATATTGTCTATGCTTCCATTTTAATGTCAATATCATATTGTTTTGATTACTATAGCTTTGTAGTAGAGTTTGCAATCAGAAAATTTGATGCCTCCAGCTTTTTTCTTCTTTCTTTAGATTGCTTTGGGCGTTCTGAGTCTTTTGTGGTTCCATATAAATTTTAAGATTCTTTTTTCCATTTCTGTGAAAAATAGATTTTTTTATAGGGATTGCATTGAATTTACAGATGGCTTTGGGTATTATGGATATTTTAACAGCATTAATTCTTCTAATCCATGAGCATGGAATATCTTTCCTTTTTTTTTTTTTTTTTGTATCTTCTTCAATTCCTTTCATCAATGTCTTAATACTTTTCAGTGTACCGATCTTTTACTTCACTGTTAAATTTATTCCAGAGTTTTAATTTTTATTATTTTTACGCTATTGTAAATAGGATTGTTTTCTTTATTTTTCAGACAGTCCACTCTACTGTTAGTGTATAGAAACTGATTTTGTGTGTTGATTTTGTATCCTGTAACTTTACTGATTTTGTTTTTTTAGTTGTAACAGTTTTTTGGTGGAACCTTTAGGGTATATATATATATATATACACACACACACATATATTTGCTTCTATATATATATATACACACACACATATATATATATTTGATTATAACATCTGCAGAGACAGTTTTATGTCTTCTTTTATAATTTGGATTTCTTTTTCTTGCCCAATTGCTCTGGCTAGGCCTTCCAGTACTATGCTGAATAATGGTAGTGAACCCTTTTCTTGTTTCTGATCTTAGTGGGAAAGCTTTCAGCCTTTAATGGTTGAGTATAAGGTTTGTCATATATGGCTTGTCATATATGGCTTGTCATGTATGGCTTTTATTATGTTGATGTGCATTTCTTCTATGCCCAATTTGTTAAGTATTTTATCAAGAAAGGATGTTGGATTTTGTCAGATGTTTTCTGCACCATTTGAGATAATCATATGATTTTTATCTTTCATTTACTAATGGGATGTGTCACTTTTTTTGATTTATGGATATTGAACCATTTTTGCATCCCAGGGTTAATATTCCACTTGATCATGGTGGAAGGTTCCTCTTAATGTGCTGCCTTAATTCATTTTGCCAATACTTTGTTAAGAAATTTTGCATTTAGGGATGCTGGGGTGGCTCAGTCGATTAGGTGTCTGCCTTTGGCTTAGGTCATGATCCCAGGGTCCTGGGATCGAGCCCCATATCAGGCTCCTTGCTCAGCAGGGAGCCTACTTCTCCCTCTGCCTGCTCCTCCCTCTGCTTGTGCCCTCTCTTTCTGACAAACAAATAAATAAAATCTTTAAAAAAATAAAATTAGCACTTATTTTTATCAGGAATATTGGCCTGTAGTTTTCTTGTAGTATCCTTAGATATTAGAGTAATGCTGACTTCATAATGGATTTGGGAATGCATTCTTCTCCTAAAGTTTTTGGAAGAGTTTGAAAATGATTGATGTGGTTTTTTTTTTGTTTGTTTGTTTGTTTGTTTTAAATGTTCAGCAGAATTCACCGGTGAAATCATGTAGTCTTGGTCTTTTCTTTGTTGAGAGGTTTTTGATTGCTGATTCAGTCTCCTTAGTCATTATTGATCTGTTTTGTTTGTTTAATTAATGTCTCTATACATAAGCTCCTTGAAGAACAAGATTTGGGGCTACTGGTTTTACCATTGTATTCCCTGAGCCTAGAAAAATGTATGGCATTTAATAGGAGCTGTACAAATAATTGTCAAGTGAAAGAACGATTGAATGAATGAATAGCCAGGTTCAACCCAGAATTTGTCTTTAAAGAAGCAGAGTTCATATAGGTGTAGTTCAAAATGAGCTCCACTTTTCACTGCCAGAAATTGACTCTCTAGAATCCTATAAAGGAAATTCCATTTCTGCCATTTGACACTTCACCACTTTACACTCCAAGTCTTAATTGCACCTGCTGCCTAATCTTTTTGTTACAGTTACCTTCCAATCACAAAATTCTTGCCCCTAGTCTGTGTACTCTCTGTCCTTCCACCCTTTCTCTTTGCTCTTCTACCCCTCCCTTTTTGAGATTTAGCCCCCCAGAAAACCCAAGTCAATCTGTCGATAACAGGACAGTCTTACATGGGTGGGGTCAAGATAAAGGAAACCCAAACCTTTTTGAGCAATGAGAAGAGAGAAATGATTGGGCAATATTCAAACAATAAAAATTTATATCCTTTCAAAAACTGTCAGTGCTTCTGAAATTGTGACCTGTTTTAAAATCAATGTCAAAACTTCCACCTTGCCACAACTGTCAGTACCTCCTGAATGTGCTTAGCCATGTTAAAAATGTATCTGTTCATCCCGCAATCACCTTGGTAGTGCTATTTCTATTAGTATTATCGCAATAGTTAATTCTTAACAGAAATTTGGATTCATTAAGTATAGATTAAATTGTCTTCAAATGTATTAAATTATGACAGCATTGAAATGAACTCCCTGTATGGAAGAAGAGCAGTAGAGTAGAGTTTCAAAATACACATTTATAAATGAAGCTAATATCTGTCACTGATGAAAACAGGTCACTTTCACATTTGCTGTAAAGCTTTTTGATCCTAACAAGGGAACATGGCAACAGATGCAGCTTTGTTTTATTTTGTCACCAAGATACATACAACCAACATTCTTGACTATCAAGTATCGAGCAATAAAATGAGGACAGCAAAGTTTACACATTGCTCAGTTTGAATTATAAAATTCAAGTAGGTTGTGTATGCGTGCGCATGTGGGTGCTTACATCATGTTTTTCTAAAGGCTGTCATTCACGGACCAAATATTTATCACTCAAAATGATCCAATATTCATGTAAAACTGAAGGTTAGGAATACATAATACAACTAAGGAAAACAAAATAACTCTGCATTTAACAAAATAGGAAATGTAGTCAAAACCTTGGTATATGCTATTAAAAGATAAACTGAGGCATATTAAAATTTTTAGGAGTCTTATTTGAGCATTATCTTTGGAATAAGGCAGCACCAAACTGGAATTTGTTAGGGTCACTGCCCTAATAGGAGCTAGGGGAAAGACTAATCTAAAGTTAGAAGGGGAAGAAAGGCTATTTATTATTTGATTGGCTATAACTAAAACCCTAGTTGGCTCTCTATGATTAGTTGTGTTTAGTGTTATGATTTGTAAATGACCTTGAAGAATTTACAGGCTTAGGTTTTGGTTTGCTTACATAGGCCACCACAGCATCAGAGCCACCTCAGCCTAATGACGTACTTGTTTAATAAATTTAACACTGCTATTAAATTTTACTAGAGTATGATATACTAGACTAGCCACACACCAAAATATGCCATAATGCTTTACACAGTCTTAAACATTCTGAGGAAATAATAAAGTTAAGCACAGACTATGAGCAGTGGATTATCATGTGCTGTTCCAGAAACAACAGTCAAAATTGTTTCAGAAGAATCTGTATAGACTGCAAATGCATGCTGTAACTGTTTATAATATTTGAAGATGTATTCTCCTGCCTTCCCTCCTTGGAATTTCCAAGGGGGAAAAGTACTTTTATGAAATTTCTGTCAGTTTTTAAGCAACTATAATAATAGTAAAAATGGTATTTTTTTAAATAAATAAATAACTCAAAGATGGTTCCTCTTCCTGATCTACATCCTCTTTCTCTTTGCAATTAGGAAATGTTGGTGTATCCCATGGCTCAATCCTTGGACCTATTGTCTTTCATACTGATTCTTTATATGATCTCATTCAGTCCTACAGCGTTAATTATTTCTGTATTATTCAGGATGAGTTAGGCTATGCTACAGTAACAAATACCACCCATATTTCAGGAGACTAAAACAGCAAGGTTGATTTCTCATTCCTGCTATGGCATTGTGAGTCAGCTAAAAGTTATGCTGCATATTATCTTCATTTTGGGACCCAGATAGATGGAGCAGCCACCCTCTGGAGAACTATCTGTAGATAATGGCAGAAAAATAAGAGTTCTTAAGGCCCTCATACTGAAGTTAAATGGTTTCACCTAGAACACCTTCCTCTCAAAGCTATTTCAAAATGCCAACTAACCACAACGGAACTAAGAAATGAAATTTTACCATATACCTGTAAAGCAGAGAACTGGAAATGTCTGGCATCATCTTCTTCTTTCTGATGACTCCATAATTTCCTTCTTTAGAGGAAACCCTTTGCTGAATCCCACAGTCGTATATCCAACTGCTAAATCCACATTCTAATTTAAAAGCTCGAGACCCTCTCAAATGTAACATGCCCAAAAGAAGAATGATTGATTCCTCATGCATATAAGCACCCCTCGTCCAAGCTGCCCTGCCTCAGCAAATCATTTACCATCATTTACCTACTTATTCAGTCTCCACAACCTGGAATTGTTTTCGACTCTTCTCTTTCATATAAATCGCATAGTCAGTCTGCCATCAAATTCCTTTATCTCAACTTTCACATATCCAAAACCAACCACTTTTCTCTATACCCTCTTCCAACTATCCAAATCACCTTTTTCTCTTACTTGAGCCACCAAAATGGTCCTCTCGTTGGTCTTTTTGTTTTTACTAAACAGTATTATCCATATAGCACTGAAATGATCCTTTTAAATCATAAAGATTATTTCATATCTTGTTTATATGACTCCAGTGGCTCCCAATCACATTTATATTAAATTTCAGATGCCTTACCAGGTTCTGTCAGGCCCTCGTAATCTGAGCCTATTAAAAATTTGATCCTTTTAAGGTGTATTTCTTTTTTTTTTTAAAGATTTTATTTATTTATTAGACAGAGATAGAGACAGCCAGCGAGAGAGGGAACACAAGCAGGGGGAGTGGGAGAGGAAGAAGCAGGCTCCTAGCGGAGGAGCCTGATGTGGGGCTCGATCCCAGAGCACCGGGATCATGCCCTGAGCCGAAGGCAGACGCTTAACGACTGTGCCACCCAGGCGCCCCTTAAGGTGTATTTCTTATTAGGACACAGCCCCTTTCAAAGCACTCAGACTGTTTCCCACTTCACTTAGGTAAAATCCAAAGTTGCTACTGTCGCCTTAAATGTCCCTATCATCATGTCCCAGGCTCTCCGCATAACATCATCTTATCACAGTCTCCCTCACTAACTTCTTTATTGTTTTTCAAACTCCTCATGAACACCTTTGCCTTTGTTATTCCTTTGGCCTGGAGCTCTCTTACCTAATCAACTGCTTGTCATGATGCTCTATTTTACCATGGTTACTACTGAGACATCACCTATCATAGAAAACTTCCTTCCCTGAATGCTATCTAAAATAGCATTTTCAGGGCGGCTGGGTGGTGCAGTTGTTAAGTGTCCGCCTTCGGCCCAGGGCGTGATCCCGGCGTTCTGGGATCGAGCCCCACATCAGGCTCCTCTGCTAGGAGCCTGCTTCTTCCTCTCCCACTCCCCCTGCTTGTGTTCCCTCTCTCGCTGGCTGTCTCTGTCAAATAAATAAATAAAATCTTTAAAAAATAAATAAAATAAAATAGCATTTTCTTCTCTCTTCCTCCACAACACTCCATCTCCTCAACTTGCTTTATTTCTCAGATGCCAGACCATGGTTTTTAAGGAAGATTAAGGCAAAATAAGAGCTCATGAGGAAAATAAAAGAATAGCTCTCTTGCAAAAATAAGGTTAAAAATTAAATGCCATTTTGATTAAAGGATAGAGGATGCCCCATTCCTTGCTTTTATGCTTTATCAAGGGCATCTCTGAGGCTGGCAAGAATTCTTAAGCCTGTGATTTGGGTTTTTCTTTAATACAGTCTCTTCCCACTCTTTTCTTTACCAGGAATCTTGTGAAAAGAGTAGTCTTTCCTTATTGTCTCTATTATCTCCTCTCATTTGACCCAGTATTTCTCTGTGTTTGCCTCACTCCCAATTCTGCTTACATTGCCCTGGTGAAAGTCAATGCCTGTTGAAGGGATAATGAAATGGGATCAGAAGTGTTGTAAAGTTCCTTTTTAACAAACACTTTTCCAAAAGGACAGGAACTTTTTTTTTTTCTAATCAAATACAAGAGAATAAGAAAACAAATTTTAATCACAGCTACCGTGGTTTCCTCACAGACTTAAAGAGATATTTCCAGAAAAATCCAATTTGATTTGCATTCAAATTTCTTTTCCCTCAAGCTTATACTGCATAAACTTCAGTTTGGATTAATGTGATCTCCTTTACATAAAAGGCTTCTTCTTTTACATAACACTTCAAAATTATCATGCTATTAATAACCTCAAAATATGTTGATGAGGGTATGATGAGCACAAGAAACATTATATACAATTTGCAATAGATCTACATAGAGATTTTTGTAAATGAGACAGTGTGAACTTTGAAGACAACCATAAAAGTAGTGAAGCATCAAGGAGAGTACTTCAAAGTCTTGAAATTAAAGTTATCATCAGGTTCAGTAATTTCTAAGATTATTTAACCTTTACTGAATAATCACAGTATGACAGAACCAAATAGAAAAGATTTGAACAACTAAGAAGTAATGGGCTGAGGTCACATCCTAAAGTCTAAATTCCTTACTTTAAGCTGTTAACCAATAGGATTATTATATAATTGGTTGATTTGTTCTGGTAGCATTTATTGATTACTCAAAACACACCAATTATTAGTCTATCAAGTGGCACGTATTAAGCAAGCACTGGAAATAGTAATTAAAAGTGTAGTTGCCAATCTCATTGTGTGTGTGTGTGTGTGTGTGTGTGTGTGTGTGTATAACATAGTATGCACATGAAGCACAATTAGAAAAATTGGGGTTTTCCTAGAAAATATTTAGTATATGATATTTGTAAGCTTAGTTGGAATATTATTTTAACTGAGAAAATTAATAACCAGACAGGTGATAACAGTAATGATGATGGTGATAGAAACAGCTAGCATTCATACCTCATTGGCGCCTTTGTATAGTGTTTTGACATAAAAAAAAATAGTTAATATACTTGTGAAAGCAATTCTATAAGTGAATCTAATTGCAAATCTTTCAAATACAAAACCCAATTTCAGTGCCATATCTGCTGTGGCTTTGAGTTTACTTTTCCATTGCATCTTACTGACAGTATGCCTTTATAAGGCTGTTCTGCATAGTGGTTGATAATGAGGGTTTTGGAGCTAAACTGCTTGAGTTTTTTGCTTTGGCTCTACCACTTACTAGCTGTTTGACTTTGAATAAATTACTTAGGCACTCTGTGCTTTTTCCTTTTACATACAGGAGATAATAGAATTTATCTCAAAGGGTTTCAAGGAGTATATGAATCCACCGTCTATAAAACACTTGGAAAGAACAATGTCTGGCACCTAAGAAATATCTGTAAATGTTATCTATTATTATTACTTTCATTATTAATAATTTTCAAGCAGTTAAGTACCACAAAACATCACTCGGTATCTTATTAATTCTTGTACTGTCAGAAATGTTCTATTAGCTTTCTCATTCATACACGACTATTTTTACTTCTAGACTTGAATTTTTCACATAATTATAAATCCCTTACTTGGATTCAGATTTTGCTAGGGGCAGGTACAGATATCTAGTATTTTGGTATTAGATCATAAAAATATCTTAACATAAATACACTCCTGTATTTTTCTATAATATTTATTTACAAAGAGAATCTGTTCCCTTATTTTGGCTCTTCTGATCAAATTAAAGTGAAAACAAAAAATCCTAACTCATCTATCTAGGTAAAAGCCATTTTCTTCACTGTCTCTTTATCCTCTCTTTTCTCATGATTAAAGTCACATGGAGTATCTATAAAGTTTGGAAACCGTGATTTTTTTTCATTGTACCAAGGAACATCTCGCTATTTTCTTCATCATAACACTAGAATTTTAACATATATGTTGTTCCCTTACAATTTTTACAGTTTCTCTCCACGGCCAAAACCATGTCTTTTCTTACAAAATGTATATATATTTTAAATAAAACATGAACCCAAACTTCAAAATTCAGAAGGCAATTTAATTGACGTTAATGTAGACATGAATATATAAAGCACATTTCACATTTGAGGCCTTGTTTTAGTCTTCATATATCATTGTACTTTTAAGGTGTTTTTTAAGGTGTTGTACTTTTAAGGTGTTACTAAAAAGTAAGATAGGAAAGTATCTCCATTTCACAGGTGAAAAACAGGTCCAAAGAGGTCAAATGAGTCAATCAGCTCATTTAAAAATTTGGTCAAAGCTAGAACTAAAAGGTAAGGCTCCAAATTCTCAGTTCTCTGGTCTTTTCCACAAAAAAATCATTAAATATTATAACTAAAGTCTGGTTCTAATGTTAGCATATCTGGTGAAAACCAAATACAGATGAAATAATCTTGGAAATTTATCTAAATGATCTTATAAAGTGTAGGACAATGTGCATGAATTTGTGCACACAACCCCTTAGATATATCTTTCAGTTTGTTAGAACTTTAAACTGAAGCAGTAAGTTAGAGTAGATGAGATAGAATGAATTGTGAGACTGGCCAACCTATTGCCAGACTGACCAGCAGAAAAACAGATGAAAAACAAAAATATTGTCAGGAAAATATTATATTGAAGCTATACAAGACTCCAGGGTGGAAATTAGAAGAAAATTCCGGAGAAAACCACTAGGGGAGGCAGGGCTGACACACGGAATGGGATACCTACTTAGTAAAGGATGTTCAAGGGGATTACTCAAAGAAGCTAACCAACGTCCTTTGCAGTATGAGGAACACAAGGGAGCAATGTTTATTTCATGCTGAGAAGTCTAAATGGCAGAGACAGGTTGACCAATGCAAGTCAAAGGAGAGATGGCTTCATTGGGCTTGACCTGTGTTTTCAGATTTTGTTTGCTCAAAGTGTGTATTGGCGTTTCCTTTGAAGTAGGAGTGGACTATAAGAATAGAACATTAGTGAGGAAGTTGTATCATGTTCTGTCGCATAGGTATGCCTTCTCTGTAGCATATGTCAGATCCTTACATTCCTAGCAGCTTTGAAAAGTGAGAAAGTAGAATTATAGATGGTAGGTCCTCAGCAATGGGAAAATGACATTCTTGAGCTTGGTCCATGGCGTGTTTATCAGACCATAAATTTCATCAGCTGTTAATAGAAAGTTCATGTAAAAGAGTTCTATGATCTTACAACTTTGGAAAAAAATAGTTACTAAATCCCTTTCTAGCTGTTTATAATACATTTTAGTACATTAGAGATTCTGAAAAGTCTTACAGTAAACACATTTTAATTTTGTTTAACTCAATATTCACAAATGATTTTTTTGAATATAGACTTTTTTATATACCTATAAATATCATTCATACATATAATGACTGAGAGCAGAATTTGCTACCCTAAAGAGTGCCTTTTTTTTTTTTAAGATTTTATTTATTCATTTGACAGAGAGAGAGACAACCAGAGAGAGAGGGAACACAAGCAGGGGGAGTGGGAGAGGAAGAAGCAGGCTCCCAGCAGAGGAGCCTGACGTGGGGCTCGATCCCAGAACACCAGGATCACGCCCTGAGCCGAAGGCAGACGCTTAACGACTGAGCCACCCAGGCGCCCCAAGAGTGCCTTTTTGATATATTATTTTGGACTGATTATTTTTAAGAAACAGCAGGCACAAAAGAAGCTCTAAAAACTGAGTAGGAAGTTACCCTTTGTAAGAGACATTGACAATTATAAGGGAGGTCTCCACTTGTAATAGTGTTTGCCTCTTTGTACCAAGAAGGAAATGACTACATTTCTAGAAACTTTTATAAGAGGAGAGGCCACCTACTTAAATCCTTGTAACAACCATTCCCTTGTTCACTGTGTTTTGCCTGGCAACCTCTCATAACCCCCCCCCCCACATCTTTTGTCTTTAGCTGAAGATTGTATTTAATGGCTTGAGTCATTAAGAAGTTAAGTTGGCTAGTTGAATTTAAATTTAAAAAAAAAAAGTTAAGGTGGTGATGGCTTGAGCCATTTTGAGCAGTTACTCTGTTTTCCTGGGTATCTCCCTTGTATATAGGAGGTATACATGTTCTAAACCTTCTGGGTTTTTTTTTTTTTTTCTGCTGTTAATCTATCCTTTTTTATTACAAGAGACTCTCAACTAAGAAACTAGAAGAGTAGAGGGAGAATTATTTTTCTCCCCTACAATAACATGTGTGTGTACATTATTATATATTAATGTGTAATATGTATTTTACATATGTATATTTATATATTATATACACATATATTCCATGAATACATTATATATGTATATACACAAATATAATGTATGTATTCATTGGAACACAGATTGAGAGACCTTGTTCAATATTCTCTTCCATACTTCCAAATATCAACATGTTTGCAAAAGAGTAATTCTTTGCAAAAGTCATTTCATAATATTAGTCACAACTAGACTGACTCCATTTCCTAAAATCTCAATAGATTACCCTCTAAAAGGTTTGTTTTTCTCTCATATCACAGTCTGATGCAGATCAGGGGGCTCTCATTGGTGGCTCTCTTCCGTCTCCTGGGGATCTGAGTTATTCCATCTTTCCATCTTGTACTTCCACCATTTCACACTTCTTTTCTTCAAAACTCAAAGAAAGGAGAGAGGGAAATGGAGACACCATGCCTGCTCTTACTTACCTCTACGAAGAAGTGGCATTATCACTTAACCACCTCTTATGTTCCCATTAGCAAGAACTCACTTATAAGGTTCCAACCCACTTGCAAGGGAGGCTAGAAATTGTAATCTTTCTTCATGCCCCAGAAAAAGAAATACTGTGGTGCACAAATCACTTTTCTCTGGACTACATCACATGTATTTCCTTAAGAAGAGGAAAAAAAAAAAAAAGAGGTAGCACAAAGGGTTTGTCATATGTGCCTACTGGCTCTCCATATTTCCATTCATACTCAAGATACATTCATTTATTCAGCTGGTAAGTATTTATTGAGTGTCTGCTATGTGATAGACAAGATGCAGGGATGCCTTGGTAAACATGAAAGACAAAATTCTGTCCTCATCAATTTTAGAAACAGGCCATGAATAAGAAAATTTTCTTTTTCTGAACACTTGTCACTTTCATCTGCAAAGCAGTGTTTGAGGATAGCTATTACATATATGCTACTGTGGTCAAAAATAGCATCTTGACTTTGATCTAGACCATAGACCTAAAAGAAAGACCATTAGAATTTAAATGAATATGTAATACATGGCTACATTTATCTTTAAAATCTCCTACTATGCTTTATAGCATGTTTTTTTTTCTTTTTGAAAAATTTCAAAAAAGCAAAATCACAGTGATATAATAAGCACTTACATAGAATGATCTAAATTTTTAATCATTTTACAATATTTGCTTCGTTTTTTTTCTTATAGAATACTCTCTGGACATACAAAAAAATGGAAATTGATTTATATAATTCCTGTCATATTTTATGTTTTCTTTTACATTTGTTTGTATTCAGAAAGAATAGGGAATTGTTTTGTAAATTTTTAAAATATGCTTAAGTTACACATTTCACAAAGATAAAGATTATTGTCTCTCTACTACATAGTAAGCAGTCAATAAATGTCTGTTGGTTGAATAAATAAACATATACAATATTCTCCAACTTATTTTTACATAACTAAAGAAACCCATTTTTACTGGATTATAACAAATGTACAAAGAAGACCACAATAATAGGTATCATGATAGACAGAATTCTAAAGATACCCACACAAGATTTCCATCTTCTGGTTCTCCAGTCAATCCAGTCAAATACTACTAATCTCGTAGGGGACTTTGCAAAACTAATTAATATTGCCAACTTTTAAATAGGGAGATTATTGTGAATTATCTGGGTGGACCCAGTCTAATCATCTGAACCCTTAAAAGCAGAGAAATGTCTAGCTGGAGTCACAGAGGTGCAGAGAAGTTGAGGCAGGAGAAATGAGATTCCAAATGAGAGCGGGACTCAGTCTGCCATTGCTGGCTTTGAAGACGCAGGGGGCCACAGAGCAGGGAAAGTGGGTAGCCTTTGGAGACTGAGAACAAACCCTAACTAGCAGGCAGCAAGGAAATTGAGACCTCAATCCTACTACCACCTGGGACTAAGTTTTGTGAACAACCTGAGTAAGCCCAGAAACAGATTATCCCCTAGAGTCTCAGAAAGGAATGCAGCGTGACCTTCACCTTGGCTTTAGCTTTATGAGACAACTGAACCGTGTGGTGCCTGGACTTCGGACCAGTGAGATAATAAATGGGTGTTGTTTAAAGCCACTAATTTGTTGTAATTTGTTACTATAACAATAGAAAAATAATACAGGGTCAGTTAATGATCACACAGCAAATACATTAGTATGGCCACCATCCAGGTCTAGAAAATAAAATCTGCCCAACTGCTAACCACTCTCTACTCCCCAAGTACAACCACAATCTTCACTTTTAACAATATGGATTAGGTTTGCCTATTTTGCAATGTTATATTAATGAAATCAGAAGCACACAGTATACTGAATCTGGCTTCTTTCGCTCTATGTGTATGATGTATCCGTGACTGCATGTGTATTTTTGTTTGTCATTTTCATTGTTATATGACATTTTACAGCATGAATATATGTCACTATTTATACAAAGATGATCTCAAACTTCATCCTGGTCTTCGTTTTTCTTCCCATACCTTCAAATGTATTGAATTTGTGTAGCTTATCTTAAATAATAGGAGTTCTTAGTGCAAACGTCAGTGACCTCAGGACAAGTAGAAATAGCAATAGGATAGCATCTTCATATCAGGCCTATTAACAATTTGTGTCCCCGTTAAAGAACATGAGGACTCAGAGCCCACCTGTTTCTTTGAGAGAACATATTATTTCCCAAACATCCCTTGCACTCCAAATTCCATCCTGGGCTGTTTAGGGAAGGAAGGCAAGGCATGATTAAGAGGCTGCATCAGATATTGGGAACCAAGAAAGAAAGGAATGTTATAAAGGAAATAGACTTGAAGGATATTACTATTTTGTGAAAAATGAAAAGCATGCATAGATTTTATTAGATTCACTTAAAGATCCTTAACAAAACATGTAAAATAATAAGAGAAATACTTAAACGTTAAAAACATACAGAATGAAATAGTAAACCATTAAGGAGAAGGAACAGGAAAAGTTTCCTGAAAGAAATGTGTTACATCAGATTTGAAAGAGAGGAGAGTGGAAAGGATTCCAGACACAGAAATGCTAGCACATCAGTTTCAGTGTATTTTTGAGAACTTTTTTTCCTCCAAGAAATGTAAAGCCGGGTTGGGAAGGAAGTACAAATAAGAGAGATAGAGGGAGAGAGAGAAGTGGATAGAGAGGAACCTGTTAAAGGAGTAACTTTTCATTTCACTTATTATATATTTTATTAGCATCTATATTAGTGTCATATATAGTAATATAATTCAATCACAAGTAAGACAACCAGGACTGGTATTGCATATCTTCTCTTTAAGTCCAGTACCTAAATACCTGCAAGGAAAATAATTCTTTGAGATTTTTCTCTACAAATGTGGAGATTTTTTTCCATTTTTTTAGAGGTGATAAAATAGTTTCATCAACATAGGGTTTCTAAATCTCAAAACTTATTAACATTTAGGGCCAGATGGTTCTTAGTTTGGGGGTCTATCTTGTTATTTTGGGTTATGTATTTCTGGTTTGTACTCACTAGATTTTGGTAGTACTCCTGAGTTGTATGTACTCTGGGGGACAAAATAGCCCTTGTTTGAGAACCACTGGCCCAAACTATCAATAAATAAAATAAATAAAAATAAATCTTGGAGATCACAGTAGACTCTTAGAATCTATTCTTCAAGTCCCTATCACTATAGTAAATCTGTGAGTGTATATAATTTTAGAATTTTGAAGGGATATAGTAATCTAAGAGATTGGTGTGCAGAAAAAAAAAAAATCAGAACACATAGCCCTTGCTTTTTAAAGGATGCTGAAACCCTGAAGTGTGTGTGTGTGTGTGTGTGTGTGTGTGTGTGTGTGTGTGTATAAAATGTTTGACTTGAAAACATATTCATCAAAGGATTCACTTAAAAGAGACTACACTGGGTGTGGTATGATCTAGCCACTCAGAAACCCTGCATGGAACTCCCAAATATCTATCACTTGTTGTCGGTGGGAGCACGGATCTTGGTTAGAGTGAATCTACTCTACAATTTGAAAAGAAACTAAGCAGCAATTGAGTGTTCAATCCAAGGGGCCAGATCACTGCCTACTGTTTCCTCTTGGAGTGATTCCAGGTAATATTTGCACATTTTAACGATTTTGGATTTGACTAACTTAAATAATTAAAGGCTAGAGCCAACAGTGCAAAAATATTTTCCCAAAATGAACAATGCAAGCCTGTCATCTATTTAAGAAGGAACGTTTGTAGTTATGGCACAAGTCCTCTTTCGTTGTTATATAATAGGCTTATTCTCTGAATTGTGCTGAAGATTTAACGCCACAGTTTCACATGCATAACATCAGACACCAGGGATTCCTTGTTCCTTCTCAACACAAAAATTTACGAAGTAAGATAAGATGCCTCTATTGTGTTATTTTCCCAATTGCCATTCTTCACCGACAAGAGTAAACAGAGCACTAAATGAATTGCGGCTATTAATTTCTTTATGAAGGAATAATACTGTAATGAGATCTGCACAATTTTATCATCTGAGATTTCTATTTTTGTTATATGTTCACATGCTTGCTCTCAAAATCCCTCATTTGGAAATGCTCATAAAAGAAGTATCAAATCGATCTCTACATCAAGAATGAAATATGTAAAACCAGACGGGTTCCTTCTCTTTCTTTTATACACTGATTTAAACATTATTTTCCGGGTATCTACATATGCCTCTAAAATCCCGTACAACTGTTCAAATGTTGAAAGTGAATGAAATAATCCTTGTTAAAAAAAAAAAAGTAAAACAACCTTTAGACCAAACGTGATGCATTATATTGACATAATAAATGTGGACATTAATTAAAGAGCAGAAGAATCCAGCAGAGAAGTTTGCCCTCCATCTGCTTGACTTGAGGTAATAACAATGTTCCGTTAACCCAAACTGACAGATTTTCTAGGGTTTGACTTGATCTCGAAAGTTGCTGCTCCTGGTATGAATAACCGTATGTGTGACATCATCCACGGCCTGCCGTGTGGAGTAAAATTAACTGCTTGTGTATTTCTTGTTGTTTTTGTTTTTCAGTCTACCTTCCTCTTGAGCTCTGGGTTGAAGGTAACCCTTCACACCTCTCCTGGTTTACCACCCATGCACTTTCCCATACAGAATAGCTAGGCCTAATGTGAAGTCCCAGGTTCCAATCACTCATATTTGCCGAAAGGACAGCCCATAAGTTCACACCATATCCTCACTGAGACAAGAAGTAGGTTGGCAAACGTGAAATGTGGCATAGTAATCAATAGGGTTATTATCCAAGCCAAATATGAAAGCAGAAGCGTGTTAAGCCCATCATGTATTCTGTAAGAAAAGAACTTACAGAATTTTCTAAATAATAAATTAGTGGGATGAGGGATCTTGTCCCAGAACTGAAACTTAAATCTTTGAATCTGTTCATATCCAGTATGTATTAGTTAACCAAGGGAACTGTTTTCTTCTTCCATCTCATTATAGATCAAACATCAAAAGCTTTCCACTAGAAGCAGGCACCCAGGAGGCATTTTGCTTTGTCACAATACAGTATTCACAGCCTCCCTGATAGGAGCGCTAACTCTCTTGGTAGCCTTAAAGAACAACAGTGTAGTTATTTGTTGTGCTTTTCCTCTCCTCCCCTGGAATTGTTGCTTCACTGTAATAAGTAACATTCCTTCCAATTATCTAAGTTCCTCAAGTCCACGGAGCTGACCCCATGACTTTAGAACAGACTCACTGTTTAGAGTCATTAATCCGAGATTATAAACATGGAGGGAGATTCATGAGAAAGGGATGAACTCATGGTTCCTGAAGAAAGACAATGGCATGCAGTGTTTTCTCAGGGGCGGGCGTGTGTGTGTGTGTGTGTGTGTGTGTGTTGATTTTAAATCCTTCTTCTTTTCCTGAGAGGATTTTCCCTTCCTCTTTTGAACTGTCCTTATCCTCCGGCGTGTTCTCAGTTGTAGCGGTCAGCAACACCTACTGCGGCTGGTGTGTTGGAATGGCTTATTTTTCTCCGAATCTTTGCCTGGACAGCAGATTCCAGAAGGCAGCAAACACCCTGATGGAACAGTGTAATACTGAGCAGATCAGACTGGCAAGCTTTTATCCACTCACCAATGCCAGTATTCACTTGCAAATCGCTCACCTTTCTTGAAAACCTGTCTACTGTTTTTTAAAATTGGAAATGGCCATGAAGTACCGCTGGTGACTCTGTATTAAGTCAGAACGGCTGAGATGTATTTATGTGAATTTAAGACATTATACTTTGATTCTAGGGATCATCTTGAAGGTTTTGATGTTCTCTGGTCTTCTTGGTTCTATGAAAGAATTTTTTTTAAATCTCTGGAGGAAAAGAAGAAACCGCATAAAATAGACACCTATATTCGATACCGTTCTATTTAAAAGCTAATGTAGTAATTAGAAATCCTAAACCTGTGTGTGTGTGTGTGTGTGTGTGTGCGCGCGCGCGTGCGCGCGCATGTGACCTTGATACGTATCCAAGTCTTTCATCTTCACCAGAGATCTGATTAAATCTTCTGAGATCTTTTTGGAAGCTGAAGAGAAATAATATTCTGAAGCTGCATCATTTTGATACTACATTACATAGGAAATTAAAACATTCTTTTTGTTGCTGGAATTGGCTTTAGAACAGACAGCATGATTCCCCCCTGGTCTGGAGCTCTGATGTCAATGTGAACTAAAATACTCTCCCATCCATCCCCAATCTCTGCTGCTTTCGCTGCTTCCTTATAAAGATTATACATACACTTAGCAAATGAAGAAAGGAATTAGTGATGCTCGCTCATTTCCTGTCTTCCCACAGATGGTGATAAATTCAAATTCAGACTCCATTAAACCTGAGTAGAGAAACCCAGCAGGTGGCTGTACTAATGGAAAATCCTGGCTTTGGAATAATGGGAATTACAACCGACAGCTCTTCTACACCACAAAAAAGATGATGTATCCTTATTGACAGTGTCGCATTTGAGTCCAGAAGGCTGATCTGATAGTTCATTCCTGGCACAACGGAAGCTAAAAGCCCCCTGGGTGTTTTCTTGGCCACACCACTGTAATTTTTGTCATATGAACTTTCTATTACAGTTCATTTTACAAATCTCATATAAGTTGAAGAGAGCAAGAGGGATAGGAGGGAGGGGAAAAGAAGGAGGGGACCTTTATTTTGCCTACAGGCATCCTTTTATTCTTTTTTCTTGGTTTAAAGGACAAATAAAGGTTGACATACAACAGTATTTCCAGCCAATTCAGTATTTTTAATGCTGACATGCTTGGCCCAAGTTCTTTCAAAGATCCTAGACAAGCTCATCTAAGGGAGTTTCTGTTTAAAAGATGCATAGATTGCCCTGGAGGTGTAATGCCTTATGTTCCACTAGAATTCTTGCAGGAATCCTTCATTGGTATGTATTTTTTTTTCTTCCTTTTCTCTTAGCTCCGCCCTCCTTTTTAAACTCCAACATGTTGTTTGCAAAAGAAAAAAAAAAAAGAAAGAAAAGGATTTGGTCACACCGATCTGAAAAAGCATCTGCGTGTTCAAATATCTAGAACCTCATACTTTCAATAAGCCTCCAAGTCTCTGAAAATATAACAAGGAGTTATCAAAATATTTCATTGTATTCACCATCTGGCAGCAGTTTAAAAATATTATATTAAGATTAATAATCATACTTTGCACTTACTCAATATAGCATGTTTCCTCTCAAGAACTGTTAGTACTTTACAAAACTAAACTGAGTCATTGACACTTTTTCCCCGCAAACACTCTTCGGGGTAAAAACAAAAACAAAAATTTGGGAGAAAAATTCAAAGGACAGGTAAAGGTTAGAGAGGGCCTGGAGAGGTTAACTTTTCATTGAAGGCAGAATTTCTTCTTCAGTCAATCAATCTCAGTCACCTTTCATTTTGCTACTTGTTGAATAGGAGTTTTGTTCTACCCAGGTAGAGGGCTTGGCTGTCCAGCTTTCATTGCACACAAGTTCAAAGCTTAGAAATTGGCCCATAAGTGAAAAACAGACCTACAAGCCTAGAAAGTTGTGGCTCACGGAGAGGGATCTTTGGTCCTTTGGGAAGAGGAATACAGACCTGATGAGGCCAAAACAGAGAGGGATTTTGTAATCACAGACTTACTTCTATTTTCTCAACAAGGATGAACTGGAAATTGATATAAGTACTTCCCTGTAACATCTCTGTGTGTGTGTGTGTGTGTGTGTGTGTGTGTGTGTGTGTGAATATATATCTTTTAACACATGCATATATGGAGAGCTCTAATTGCCTATGGGTTTCTTCGTTTCTAATTAGCTTGTTTTTGTTATGAAGTTCTGAATTAAATAACTGCCCAGGTATTTGTTTTACATGGATATCCCCAGCTGAAAGGCCAACCGTGACTCCCCATCACACTGAAGAAGGGGCAAGTCACAGCCAGAGAGCAACTCACTGGGATGTTACTGGAGGAACAATTATTTGTATCCAAGCATGCTGGAAAAACAAAATGCCACATCAGAAGGGCTATGGAATACTGTTATCTTCACATGGTTTCATCATGTGAAAGAGCAAGTGCCCGTGCACAGATTGTCGACAAAATCAAGGAAATCTCCCATGAAGACTGGTAATTGAGTTCCCTGTTCATATTTTAAAGTCTACCACTATTGTCTACAGACATAAATTGCTAGGGAGACAGACATGGAAAACCTAAAATATCTGATGATGTGAAAATAGTATCAATTTGCATTTAAACAATTGTAGTGATTTTATTGACTGCTTAGCATGAGCTGGGCTCTGTTCGTTATATCATTTAAGACTTGCGATTGCCTTTTAATATTCCCATTTTAAGAAGAGTAAGCAGAGGGGCGCCTGGGTGGCACAGTCGTTAAGCGTCTGCCTTCGGCTCAGGGCGTGATCCTGGTGTTACAGGATCGAGCCCCACATCAGGCTCCTCCGCTGTGAGCCTGCTTCTTCCTCTCCCACTCCTGCTGCTTGTGTTCCCTCTCTCGCTGGCTGTCTCTATCTCTGTCAAATAAATAAATAATATCTTAAAAAAAAAAAAAGAGTAAGCAGAGACTCTTACAATTTAGATCATTTTACCTAGGTCACTGTGCTTGGATGGGGTATGGTAGAGTTTGAATTCAGGTCTCACTGGCTCCAATAGCATCGAAATCTCAGTTGTGTAAGGCAGTGGTTCTCAAACGACATCAACATTACCTAAAAACTTGTTAGAAATGCAAATTCTCAGGCCCCAACCCAGACTTATTCAAAAACCCTGGGTCTAGGTCCCAGAAATTGGTGTTTCTAAAAATCTTCCAGGGTATTCTGATGTGCACTAATGTTTAAGAACCACGGTTGTGTGTTGGTAAGGATGTGGAGAAAAGAGAATCTTTGTACACCGATGGTGGGAATGTAAATTGGTACAGCAATTTTGGAAAAGAGTGAGGAGGCTCCTCAAGAATTTAAAAATAGACCTGCCAGATGGTTCAGTAATCCAACTTCTGGGTTTATGTCGAAAGGAAATGTAATCAGTGTCTCGTAGAGATATCTGCACTCCCATGTTCACTGCAGCTTTATTCACAATAACCAAGATGTACACACAACCTTAAAATGTGCCCTTCGATGGAAGAATGAATGAAGAAGAATGGGTAAGAGATAAGAATATGATCAATCACGACACAGAAGAAAATCCTGCCATTTGCAACAAAATGCATGAAGCTAGAAGTCACTATGCTAAGTGAAATAAGGTAGACAGAAAAAGGCAAACACTGTATGATCTCATTTATATACAGAATATATATAAAGAAAAAGTTGAACTCGTAGAAACAGAACGTGAATAATGGTTACCATGTCCTGGGGTTGAGGAGGTGGGGAGATGCTAGTCAAAGGATACAAGCCTTCAGTTATAAGATGAATAAGCTCTGAGTATCTAATATATAGCTTAGTGACTAGTTAATACTACTATTATATACCTGAAATTAGGTGAGGGTAGAGCTTAGGGTTCTCACCACACACACATACACACACAAATAGGCAGCTAAATGAGGTGATGTGATAATTAACCTGATTGTGGTTATTATTTCATAAAGTATATGTATATCAAAGCATCACATTATATACTTTAAACGCATACGATTTTGTCAATTATACCTCAATAAAGCTGGAGAAAAAATGTTTTTAAATGAAAAATATAAAAGAATCACAATTGTGGACTGCCTTAGAATTGCTTAGAATTACTTGGTGACCCTCCAGGTCTAGCCTTGCCCCAGGTCCCAACAGCAGATCTCCTTTTTGCCTAAGTTTGAGTGTGCCTCTCTTTTCCTGCAACCAAAGTCAATACCAAATCCAGAATAAAGAAGGTTTCGTTCTGGAGCATCAATATTCATACTCCAAATCTATGATTTGTTCAAACAATTTGTTCAATATTTTTAGAGAAGAAGGAGTGTATATTTTTTAACGTTGTTTCATTTTTGGGTTCCTATTGGATATTTGTTCTTTAAAAACAATACGTTATTTTTAAAATGTTTTTATTTAAATTCATTTAGCCAACATATAGTACATCATTAGTTTCGGATGTAGAGTCCAATAATTCATTAGTTGCATGTAATACCCAGTGCTCATCACATCACGTACCCTCCTTAATGTCCATCACCCAGTTATCCCATCTCCCCACCCACCTCCCCTCCAGCAACCCTCAGTTGGTTTCCTACAGTTAAGAATCTCTCATGGTTTGTCTCCCTCCCTGATGACTTCCCATTCAGTCTTCCCTCCCTTCCCCCATGATCCTCTGTGTTGTTTCTTATATTCCACCTATGAGTGGACAATTGTGACAATTGTCTTTCTCTGATTGACTTATTTCACTCAGCATAATACCCTCCAGTTCCATCCACATTGATGTAAATGATTAAGTATTCATCCTTTCTTAGGGCTGAGTAATATCCCATTGTGTATATATATCCTTCGGTATTTGTTCTATTCTGGCTTGGGGCAAAAGGCGAGGGTTTGGAAGGGGTTGTTGCTAATTAAGGCACTTTCACATCTTCAGTTAGGCTCTTCCCTTTACCTTATTACTCACCCCTGGCCTCATTATACCTGCTCACTCTGAGACCAGTGCCTCACCAGTGGGCGAAATGGCAAACTGACCCCAGGACCTTTTCAGGGCCCTGAAGTTTTCTGGACTGAGACTTCCTTGGCTCATTTCATTCATCAATGTGTTCTTAGCTCCGTGTCATGCAAAAATTTATTGCAGTATTTTATTTTTGAATCGTATCCAGTTATACCCCTGGCTTTCTTCACTGTTACAATTTTATTTATTTCTGAACTTTTATACTTTTATTTCAGTGGTACCTGTGGAAAGCAAGGCAGAAAATAGTGGGTCATCTGGAACAGAATTGGAAAACTGGGGATTCACTTCTAATAAAGGAGAGGCAGTGATAGTGTACTGAATTTACAAGTCGGCTTCAGTTCAGAAAAGGTAAGTTTAAGCAAAACTGATTTTGCAACTCACTGTGTATACTTAAACACTTAAAATGAAATATAAATCTTAATTTGGGAGGAGCAAGAAAATATCTGTTTTCCAATATTCTCAATATGAATCTTTCTCTCTTCTTCCTTGAACTTTGACCAAACAGATGTGTGAAAGAGCCCATAACTCTCTCCTGAAAGCCAAAAGAAAGATAAAATATTTTAAGTTTACTTAAAATTTAAGTTTACTCAAATTGTGCATCAAGACCAATTAGTGAGTCATAAAATCATTTAAGTGGTGGCAATCAGCACTAGAAAAGATTAAATAAAATGAAATCGACTAGACTGGAATAGAAAATAAACTATTGGTTTATCATATAAAAATATCATTTTATGAAACTTTTGTTTCTATTTTACGCTTCAGGATGTGCACACATGCCCGCACATGCATGCAGACATGAGTTTGTGTGTGTGTTCCAAACTTTTTGAATTTTGCTACAAAATATTGTGTTTAAAAGATGAAAAATGCATTTCCTACTGTGGATTTTGGGTCATGGCAAGGAGTTTGAAAAACACTCCCTTGGTGTCTACAGTAGGAAGGGAGAAAGAAATTAAGTATTTACTGGTTGATTACTATGGGTCCAACATGGTGCTCAACGTATGTTATCTTATGAACAACTCCCAATCTACATGTGAATTAAATATTTTTATCCTGGTGTAGACACCTGAAGAGTCTTGAAGACACATGGACTAATTGTAAGAATGCAAGTAAGTAGGAGTTCTAGACTTAAACTGAATATGTACTGATAACAAAACCTGATATTTTCATTGTATTTTTTCCATTATATTTTGTCTGCCTCTGTTAGGCCATTTTTTTAACCCAAAAAAGGATCAGGTTTAAAACATTCAGATTTTGGAATAATGTATAGTAATTTACTGTTAAATAGCAAGGTATTTTTATTTGTTTGTTTGTTATCACAATGAATTAATCTTAGAATAGATAAGCCTGATTAAAGAATATGAAAGGAAATCATGTATATTGATATATTCCTGTTCTGTTTTTCAAAATTAATTGAAATATTTTAAGTATATTTTGTTTTTAAATAAGCCTAGATGTGATCCTACTTTTTGTGAACTCTGCTGTGTCTTACATGGCCATATTCATGTGTTTTTCACCTTACAAACTTTTGTTAGCTATCTTTTCCCAAAATCTGTGGGAAGTCACCCAAATATTTAAGGCTGAGAATGGCAATACTAGATCTGTATTTTACAAAGTTAATTTTGTAATATTGTGGATAATGTAGTGGGAAAAAGGAAGAAAGGGGAAGGTAGACTAATTGGGAATTTTGATGAATTCAAGAGAGAGAGATGGTGATGACTATAGATTTGGTCAGTGGAAGTGGTGATGTAATATAAAAGATGAATCCTTGAGATTTTTATTTTAGCCATAGAAAAATAGGCATGGGAATCTAGGGGTAAGAATAATAAAGGAAGAAGCTGATGGAAATTTCCAGCAGGAAATTAAGAAGGGTTGAAATCTCATTAGTTAGTGTTGTCCAAAGAAACAGAACCAATAGGATGGATGGATGGATGGATGGATGGATGGATGGATGGATGGATGGTAGGATGAATGGATAGACGGATGGTTGGGTGGACAGATGGATGGATGGACAGATGATAGATAGATAGATAGATAGATAGATAGATAGATAGATAGATTTTAAGGAATTGGCTCATGTCATTGTGGAGGCTGACAAGTCCAAAATACTCAAATTAGACCAGCAGACTGGAGATCCACAGAGTGGTTGATTTTTCGATTAAAGTCTGAAGACAGTTTGGAGACAAAATCCCCTCTTCTTCAGGGGACCCCGATCTGTTTTCTCTTAAAGCCTTCAACTTACTGGATAAGGACCACCCATATTATAGAGGGCAACCTGCTTTATTCAGAGTCTACTGATTTAAATACTAATCCCATCTAAAAAAAAATACCTTCACAGAAACATCCTGTCTGGTGTTTGAACAAATATCTGGGTACAGTGGCCTAGCCACATTGACACATAAAATTAACCATCATAAATTGGAAATAAAGTTTATTGCCAGGCGAATAATACCATGCTTTACATAGAGTAACCACTTAATAAATGTAATTGTGATTGCCAGCAGGACCAAGAACAGGATGTCGGTACCTCACTGAAGAGAAGTAATAAAATATGGATAAAATATGGTTATTACTGAGAGGGGAATGCCAACCACGGGCTGATTTTCTCTATGCCCATTCTTCCTGAGCTTCTGTTCTCACTGCCAACACTTTTCAGGCTTATTTCAGTCCTCAGTAAACCACCAAGCAGTCAACAGTATTGTAACCAGGAGTCGAGCTGGATAGGTACCAAACCAGCCTGAGCATCCACGGAATCAGCCTGAGATGCAAAAGATACATCTGGATCTCTACAAATGAACATCTCCAGCGCTGAGTATTGAGGTACAAAGCGGGGAGCCGTGAAATCGTGCACAGATATTGGAAGATAAATGGAAGGGGGAGGGAGCCGCCACGTTTGGGCCCTGGGAAGCGGTAGCCACCTGCACGGGGAAGCAGGCGGACTCGCGGACAGGCACCCGCAAGAGAGCAGACTGAGACCGTGAGCCGGGAATGCACGCGACCAGACTGAGGGCCGGAGCTTCAGAGCGCGCTGGGGCGGCTGGCGGTATTAGAAACACAAAGGACAGGGGCGCCTGGGTGGCACAGTGGTTAAGTGTCTGCCTTCGGCTCAAAACAGGTCTCAACCGATACCAAAAGACTGAAATTATTCCCTGCATAATCTCAAACCACAACGCTCTGAAATTGGAACTCAACCACAAGGAAAAATTTGGAAGAAACTCAAATACTTGGAGACTAAGAACCATCCTGCTCAGGAATGACTTGATAAACCAGGAAATCAAAAATCAATTTAAACAATTTATGGAGACCAACGAGAATGAAAACACAACAGTCCAAAACCTATGGGATACTGCAAAGGCAGTCCTAAGGGGGAAATACATAGCCATCCAAGCCTCACTCAAAAGAACAGAAAAATCTAAAAATGCAATTTTTATATTCTCACCTCAAGAAGCTGGAACAGCAACAGAGGGACAGGCCTAATCCACACACGAGGAAGCAGTTGACCAAGATTAGAGCAGAAATCAATCAAGCAGAAACCAGAAGTACAGTAGAGCAGATCAACAGGACTAGAAGCTGGTTCTTTGAGAGAATCAATAAAATTGACAGACCACTGGCAAGACTTATCCAAAAGAAAAGAGAAAGGACCCAGATTATTAAAATTATGAATGAAAAAGGAGAGGTCACGACGAACACCATTGAAATTGGAAGGATTATTAGAAATTTTTATCAACAGCTATATGCCAATAAACTAAGCAATCTGGAAGAGATGGAGGCCTTCCTGGAAACCTATAAACTACCAAGACTGAAACAGGAAGAAATTGATGTTTTAAACAGGGCAATTAATTATGAAGAAATAGAGTCAGTGATACACAACCTTCCAAAAACAAAACTCCAGGCCCGGACGGTTTTCCTGGGGAATTCTACCAAACATTCAAAGAAGAAATAATACCTATTCTCCTAAAGCTATTTCAAAAAATAGAAACAGAAGGAAAGCTACCAAACTCATTCTATGAGGCCAATATTACCTTGATCCCCAAACCAGGCAAAGACCCCATCAAAAAGGAGAATTACAGACCGATTTCCCTAATGAATATGGATGCCAAAATCCTCAACAAGATACTTGCTAATAGAATCCAACAGTACATTAAAAGGATTATCCATCACGATCAAGTGGGATTCATACCTGGGATGCAAGCGTGGTTCAATATTCGCAAATCAATCAGCGTGATACATCATATCAACAAGAAAAGACTCAGGAACCATATGATCCTCTCAATCGATGCCGAAAAAGCATTTGACAAAATACAGCATCCTTTCCTGATTAAAACCCTTCAGAGTGTAGGAATAGAAGGTACATTTCTCAATCTCATAAAAGCCATCTATGAAAAGCCTACTGCAAATATTATTCTCAATGGGGAAAAGCTGGAAGCCTTTCCCTTAAGATCAGGAACTCGACAAGGATGCCCACTCTCGCCACTATTATTCAACATAGTACTAGAAGTCCTTGCAACAGCAATCAGACGACAAAAAGGGATCAAAGGTATTCAAATTGGCAAAGAAGAAGTCAAAATGTCTCTCTTTGCAGATGACATGATACTCTATATGGAAAACCCAAAAGAAGCCACTCCCAAACTATTAGAAGTTATAGAGCAATTCAGTAACGTGGCGGGATACAAAATCAATGCTCAGAAATCAGTTGCATTTCTATACACGAATAACGAGACCGAAGAAAGAGAAATTAGGGAATCCATCCCATTTACAATAGCACCAAAAACCATACGTTACCTTGGAATTAACTTAACCAGAGACGTAAAGGACCTATATTCTAGAAACTATAAATCACTCTTGAAAGACATTGAGGAAGACATAAAAAGATGGAAAGATATTCCATGCTCATGGATTGGAAGAATTAACATAGTTAAAATGTCCATGCTACCCAGAGCAATCTACACTTTCAATGCTATCCCGATCAAAATACCGAGGACATTTTTCAAAGAACTGGAACAAATAGTCCTTAAATTTGTATGGAACCAGAAAAGGCCCCGAATCTCCAAGGAACTGTTGAAAAGGAAAAACAAAGCTGGGGGCATCACAATGCCGGATTTCGAGCTGTACTACAAAGCTGTGATCACAAAGACAGCATGGTACTGGCACAAAAACAGACACATAGACCAATGGAACAGAATAGAGAGCCCAGAAATGGACCCTCGGCTCTTTGGGCAACTAATATTTGATAAAGCAGGAAAAAACATCCGGTGGGAAAAAGACAGTCTCTTCAATAAATGGTGCTGGGAAAATTGGCCAGCTACATGCAAAAGAATGAAACTTGACCACTCTCTCACAGCATACACAAAAATAAACTCCAAATGGATGAAAGACCTCGATGTGAGACAGGAATCCATCAAAATTCTAGAGGAGAACATAGGCAGCAACCTCTACGACATCGGCCAAAGCAACCTTTTTCATGACACATCCCCAAAGGCAAGAGAAACAAAAGATAAAATGAATTTATGGGACTTCATCAAGATTAAAAGTTTCTGCACAGCCAAGGAAACAGTCAGAAAAACTAAGAGGCAGCCCACGGAATGGGAGAATATATTTGCAAATGACACTACAGATAAAGGACTGGTATCCAAGATCTACAAAGAACTTCTCAAACTCAATACACGAGAAACAAATAAACAAATCAAAAAATGGGCAGAAGATATGAACAGACACTTTTCCAATGAAGACATACAAATGGCTAACAGACACATGAAAAAATGTTCAAAATCATTAGCCATCAAGGAAATTCAAATCAAAACCACACTGAGATACCACCTCACGCCAGTTAGAATGGCAAAAATAGACAAGGCAAGAAACAACAATTGCTGGAGAGGATGTGGAGAAAGGGGATCCCTCTTACATTGTTGGTGGGAATGCAAGTTGGTCCAGCCACTCTGGAAAACAGTGTGGAGGTCCCTTAAAAAGTTAAAAATTGAGCTACCCTATGACCCAGCCATTGCACTACTGGGTATACCCTAAAGATACAGATGTAGTGAAGAGAAGGGCCATATGCACCCCAATGTTCATAGCAGCATTGTCCACAATAGCCAAATCGTGGAAGGAAACGAGATGCCCTTCAACAGATAAATGGATTAAGAAGTTGTGGTCCATATATACAATGGAATATTACTCAGCTATCAGAAAGAACGAGTTCTCAACATTTGTTGCAACATGGACGGCACTGGAGGAGGTAATGCTAAGTGAAATAAGTCAAGCAGAGAAAGACAATTATCATATGGTGTCTCTCATCTATGGAACATAAGAACTAGGAAGATCGGTAGGGGAAGAAGGGGGGGTAATCAGAAGGGGGAATGAAGCCTGAGAGACTATGGACTATGAGAAACAAACTGAGGGCCTCAGAGGGGAGGGGGGTGGGGGAATGGGATAGACCGGTGATGGGTAGTAAGGAGGGCACGTATTGCATGGTGCACTGGGTGTTATATGCAACTAATGAATCATCGAACTTTACATCGGAAACCGGGGATGTACTGTATGGTGACTAACATAATATAATAAAAAAACATTAAAATAAAGAAAAGAGTATTGTAACCATTTTTTTCATTCTCCTTTTCCCTCCCTTTTCAATAGTACTCAGAATAAAACTGTCTTTCATGACAAGGACCAGCATATAATCAAAATTACAAAAGTCCTGAATTCCAGATAATCATCAAGATACATTTTAAAATTAAATCATTGAGACCAGAATAAGAATAGTAACAGATGAGTGTTTTTTATTTGGCTGTATATACTTATAATTTTAAATCGAAATCAAGAATTCATACTTCTTAAAAAAAACAAATGTGTAATTCTTATTTCAGATTTCAGCTTTATCTTAAAACTTACATTAGCCTAAACAGACTCAAAATATGAGACAGGTATTTTAACAATACATTTTGATAATCTGTTCTACATGTGATTCCTTCAGCCAAAGTCTTGAATATTTGAACTGTTAGAGAACAATGTTTTTTACTGAACAAAGAATCACATTCTTTGAAAAATTCAAACTTTCTTCTTAGAGGTCTGAATAAGAGAGATTAATAAATCTCAAAGTAATAAACCCACTCAAACATATAATTTAGGAAGGTTTTAGAATATGTTAGATTATTTGGAGTATATTGGTATCAAGGTCTGTCATAAAGCATTGTTTAAAAGAAAACAGTGAAAAAGAAGAACAAAATTGAATAACTATGCTGTCTGATTTCAGGATTCACAATACAACTATAGTAATCAAGTCAGTATGCATTGGCATAAGGATAGATACAGATAACAAAGCATCAGAAAAGAGAACCAGATTAGACCTGCAAACATACGGGCAATTGTTTTTTTGACAGAGATGTAAAGGGAGGAAAGATAGTCTTTTCAATTGCAAAAAATTGAACCTTGAATCATACACAAAATGAACTCAAAATGGATTATAGACATATATGTAAAAGCTGAAAGTATAAATTCCTAGAAAAAAAAAAAATATAGGAGAAACTTTCTGTAACCTGGGATTAGACCAAGCTTTCTTAGATAGGACAGAAAACCCACAAACCATTTTAAAAAGATGATAAATTAGACCCCATCAAAATTAAAAACTTGTACTTTTCTTGAAGACAGAATAAAAAAAAAATTAAAAAAATTAAATGACCCAAATGCAAGACACTGGCAACAGCAAATGCTGGCAAGAGTGTGAAGCAATAGGAACTTTCATTCATAGCTATTGGGAATGCAACATTGTACAGCCACTTTGGAAAACACTTTGGCACTTTCTTACAGATTAAACATACTTTTACCATAAAATCTAGCAATTGTCCTCCTTGATATTTCCAAAGGACTGAAAATTTCTGTCCACACAAAAACCTGCATGCAAATATTTATAGCACCTTTATTCATAATTGTCAAAACTTAAAAGCAACCAAGATGTCCTTCAGTAGGTGAATGGGTAAATAATATTCCTGAAAATGAACTATTATTCAGCACTAAATAGAAATGAACTATCAAGCCATTTAAAGACATGGCAAAACTTTAAATGCATATCAGTAAGTGAAATAACCCAATCCAAAAGGTGACATGCTATGATTCCAACTGTATGGCATTCTGGAAAAGGCAAAACTATGAAGAGATTAAAAAAAAAAAAAATCAGTGGTTAATGAGGGCTTTCAGGCAGAGGGATGAACCAATAGAGCACAGAGTCAATGAAAATACCCTATATGATACTACAATGATGACTACATGTCCTTGTACATTTCTCTAAACCTCCAGAATGTACAACACCAAGAGTAAACTCAAATGTAAAGCACGGACTTCGGGTGATTGTGATGTGTCAGTGTGGGTTCATCACTTTTAACAAATTTACCTTCCGGTGGGAGATGGGGATAGTGGAAGAAGCTATGCGTGTGGGGGGCAGGGATATATACCTGCCCCTTTGCTGTTAAAACTTCTTAAAACTTTTTTTTTCTTAAAGCAAGCGGGAAAAAATACAGACAGGGAGAATATTTGGAAAACATATATTTGATATAATATTTGTATCCAGAATATATTTTAAAACTTATAATTACCAGAAAACAAGTAGCCCAATATTTTAAAAAGCCAGAAGATTTGAGAAGATAGTTCACCAAAGGCAAATGGCAAGACAAGCCCAGGAGAAGATGCTCGATTTCACTATTTATTAGGGGAATACAAACTGCAACAGTGGGATTCCCCTACACATCGGGTAAAAGGGCTGATGAGGATTCAGAACAAGCGCAGCTCTCCTGCGTTGCCTGTGAGAGTGCAAAACCATGACAGTCGCTTTGGGAAACAGTCCAGCAGCTTCTAATAAAAATGAAACACACACAACAAACATGCTTCTGACTCAGTAATCTTACACCCAGGTATTTATGCAAGAGAAATGAAAATCCGTGTCCACACAAATACCTGTATGGTCATAGTAACTTTATTCGTTATTCTTAAAACTGGACACAATCCCAGTGCCCACCACAGTGAGTGAATAACACGGAAGTACTTCTGTACAGTGGGCTACTGCTCATCAATTGCTCAATATATCAATATCAACTGGTCAATTTATTAATAAAGAAGAATTAACATGCACAAATGAAGGTGGATCTTAAACTATTATGCTAAGTGAAAGAAGGCCACACAAAAAGCCGCATACTGTTTGATTCCATTTTTATGACATTCTTGCAAACACAATATTTTACAGACAGAAATCAAAGCAGTAGAAGCCAGGATCTGAGATTAGGGGAAGCAAACTGATTATAAAGAATAATGAGGGAAGACATTTTAGGGCAGTGAAAATATTTTATATGTTGATTTAGGTTGTGGTTACACACTTAGTAGGTTTGTCAAAACTCACAGAACTGTGTCTTTTAATGTATTTAAATCATACCTCAATAAACCTGACCTTTAAAAAAACCATAGGTTTTGATTTAGAAAGAGCTAAATTGATACCTTATTAGAGAAGATACTGACTTTGTAACCTTGGACAAGTTTCTTAACTTTGAAATGTTAGTGTACCTCTCTTTATATGGAAAATCATAGTAGTCCCTGCAAAGTGTTTGGCACAGAGCCTCCTTCTGAGTTTTAGTTATTACAAAAAAAAAAAAAAATGGGGATGATCATTATACCACATAGTGAGCAGAGAGGGAAGTGGGGGTGGGATAGAGGTGATGGGTACAAATGTAACTCTTTTCTATGATGAACAGGAAGAACCCATGCACCCCACTACTTCCAAAGCCAAGCTTATCTTACCAAGTAAATTCTTACAGCTTACAGAAAGTAATTTAAAAAGTTTCATTGCCAACACAGGAAAAATATAAACTATAAATACATGTGTGTGTATCATATACAGTTTGTTAATTGGAGTGTGAATGCAGTAGAAAGAGGGTATGAGTAATAGGTGGCTTAAGCCAAATTTAGTCTAGTCATATCCTTGTTCTGCCAATATACCTCAAGCTTAAATGGTATCACTGAAGCTGTTTCAGACTTGAATTGCTCCAGAGCATTATCCTGGTGCCAACTAGGCTGAAATCCGGTGGTAGTACACTTCTACAGCCGGATAGGCAGTATCTTTTATGTTTTGTTTATTTACAGCATCACTTAAGCCATGCATAACTTTATGAGCACTTATAAAGCTAAACTCACAGATAGTGTGTGAAGCAAACTTATGCTGGGAAATAAGCAGTTTACAATATGAAATATATCTTTATATTAGGAAGGTTGTTGGAGATTGTGTGGTTAATTAAACAGTCAAGCTAATTGATCACCACGTAGAACGATTAACACGAGAGTCTTGACCACTTTTTGTGACTTTTTGTTTCAAATTTGACTCTGTGATTAGATAAATCTACCCATCTACTGAACCCAAGTCATAGTGAGCATATCCGCTTCCTTTCCCAGAATCTAATAAGAGAAAAGAAATTCTACTTATTGACCACCTGTTTAAGAAACAGATTTGGGGGGGGCGGGGAGAAACAGATTTGGGGTACAGACCTAGATTCTCTCTCTCCCAAATCCATGTTTGTTGTTTATTTTTTATTATACCTTGACACCTCTCTTTCATATACTTCTCCTGCTTGGGAGAGGAGTAGTGCATGTTTGAGGGGTAATTATAATTGCTTTTTTAAAAAATCCAAGTATTTGAATGTTTAAACACTAGTTATGTGTACTGTCCCTGCATATACAAATACGTGTTTATAAACTCTCATTTAACGACAATGAAATAACAGCTGAGTGCCTGTGGTGTGCCCGCTCTTGTCCATAAATCATAAACAACTTGACCTAAGGCTAAGCAGTGGTTGGTTTGAAATTTCACATTAAGACCAACTGTTCATTACAAATCAATCAAAAGTGAACTCACTCACACAGTCCTGACATTCTGATGCAATTCAATAGAGAGACATTATTAAAATTATAAAAATAAGCTATCCATTCATATTTTTAGTAGTTTTAACCATGAAAGCAACATAAGCACATTATAGAGGAAACAGTTAGCCATAATTTCATTTTCCTAAGAAAACCATTATTGTTTTATAGCCTTCTTCATATCTACATGATTTTTGCAGTGTGTGTCTCTTAAAAAACAAGACACACCTGAATTTCTAAAGGAGGAGTTGGCAGACTCTGACCTAAGGGCCAAATTCAGCCAGCTGCCTATTTTTATACAAACCACAAGCTAAGAATTGTTTTTATGATTTTAAATGGTTGCAAATCAGAAGAAGAAAGAATATTCCATGACCCGCAAAAATTATATAAAGTTTAAATTCCAGCCTTGATAAATGAAATTTTCTTGAAATACAACCATGCTGATTTCTTTATGTATTGTCTGTGGCTGCTTTTTAGCTTCACGGGGCAGGAAGTGGGTTAAGACAAGAGAGGCATTCACCTTGGGTACAGAATTTAAGGGGGTGCCCAGAAACTTGGTAATAAAGATAAATAATTTCTTAATGCAATATTGTAAAACTCAAAGTTGATGGCAAAAATTCATGATAAAGTATCAAAATTTTATACAAGGCTGCATCAATACTATTAGTAGCGGAGCTGAGCGGTTACAACCAGGACTGTGGCCTGTAGCACCTGAAATATAAACTGTCTTGGTTTTATCAAAAGAGTTTGCCAACTCCTGCTCTCCAGCATTTCGGCCCTACTACTGTTTTCCTGTTTCCACCAAGGTTTTCTTCAGTATAAGACACAGACAGAGCAATAACATTGTGACAAACACATTCCTTGCCAAGGCTCTTTGTCAATCAGAAGAAAGGAAATGAACCAAATGAAATATATTTGATTAGCAATATGACAGGCATGAACTCTCCTCATTGTGATTGTGGTTTTCTTAAAATAAAGAGAAAGAGGAGGAAGGTGAGGAGAAGGAATTATGCCATGTGACCCAGACAAAATTCTGTGTGAAAGGCTGACTCTAACATAACACCAAATAAGGTGGAGGGGGCAGGGGCATGAACTTATACAGACCACCGTTCATTCAGATGTTACCAAATACTGATTGCTTAACAACAAAAAAAGGAGTTGTTAGTTCATTTTTGCAACCAGGTTATTCTGCACCATAATTTCACTCTGAGGAGATTTAAGAGACCAGCCACCAAGCCTTAGCTATTATTTAAATTCTGAAGAGGAGGGGAATAGACTCTGCCAAGGATCAGCCTACACTTTTCATTTCCAAGAGCTAGTTGCCTAAATGGTGGCTAAGACGTTAAACCAAGAGCTAAGTATTAGAGATGAAATGCCAGATAATAAGATGAAATATCAGTGAGAGTCTCAAAACCTGATTTTTTACAGATTATTTTTTAAATTCTTACTTGTTCTGAACTCTATTTTTCCACCTGCTGTTTTTTTGTTTTTTGGTTTTTTTTTAAGATTTTATTTATTTATTTGACAGAGAGAGAGACAGCCAGCGAGAGAGGGAACACAAGCAGGAGGAGTGGGAGAGGAAGAAGCAGGCTCATAGTGGAGGAGCCTGATGTGGGGCTCGATCCCAGAACGCTGGGATCACACTCTGAGCCAAAGGCAGATGCTTAACAACTGAGCCACCCAGGCATCCCCCACCTGTTGGTTTTTATAAGCAGTTCGTGTCTTAGCACTGTTAAGGTGAATGATAGTTTTTCATACTTAACCCAAAGAAATCTTTGATACTAATTGGCCAGAGGTCTTTTCTTACTGTTGAGAGTCTTGAAAAAATCCTTCTGGGCACACTCGGAATTCCCTGCACCTTAGAAGTCCTTCTGCTTTGCAAAGATTTTGCCCTGCAACAAGGATACATGCATTTATTACCTGCACAAAGTTACATTTTGCCTGTTTCTCTAAACCTTGTGCTAAGAACCCCTGAGGTTTTAATCTTTGTTCTTAATAAATAGATCATCCTTTAAAATTATATCCCCACATATCCATTTATTAAATATTTGAAGAGATATCCAATTTTTTATGTTGTCTAAAATCATTTTGGGCACAAATATAAATCTTTCAAATATGCAGGAGTCTTACAGTTTTTTTTTAAATATCCTTTTTGACAAAAATGTTTGATTATACAGTCTTGCAACAAATTAAGAAAGGTAGATTTCTTGAGCACTATTGTAGAATCATGATATTATTAGATGATAAAGATACTTTATTTCTGCAATTTATGGTTAACCCTGGTGATTATGACATTTATTTGTGCTTTTTAAAATTTGGTTGTTGGATATTCTGAGTGGTGAGATTTATAAACATTCTCAATTCTAGACAGTCTCAATTCTGATCCATCAACTCAATTAGCTAGCATGGTTGAATCATATAGCAACTTATTAGAACTTTATCTTTGCGGTCTGTCACCAGGAATTCATCATTTATGAAAACAAAATACTTGACAAATTCCAGAATCGAAAAATTACAAAAATTAGAAAAAATATGTCAGGTTTAACATTGTTAAATTATTCAGATATACAATATATGCCATAAGAAAAGTATGACATCTCTGTTAGGTAAAATGATTACTAAGTGCTCGGTGTCTGCCTCACCATTTTGCTGTATATACGCAGTGAATTGCATATGGACTCATTTAATGATGATTCGTTGAATAAATAAACTCAATAGATTGAACAAACATGGATAAAGCCATGTTAACTCATGCTATCATTGTGGACCTTGACAAAGTCTCATCAAGCATTTTAAAAAGCTTTATTAAAACTAGAGCCTAGAGGTGCCTGGGTGGCTCAGTTGGTTAAGCATCTGCCTTGGGCTCAGGTCATGATCCCAAGGTCCTGAGATGGAGCCCCACATCAACCTGCCTGCTCAGCAGGGAATCTGTTTCTCCCTTTCCCTCTACCCTTCTCCCCCCTGCTTGTGCTCACTCTCTGTCTCTCTCAGATAAATAAAATCTTAAAAAAATAAAAAATAAAATAAAACTAGAGCCTATGTTAGAAATGTGGGTAGACAGATAGATAGGTAATATACATAGAGAAAGTGTATAATAACTCTGTAAGTAAACTTAGGTCCATGCCTAAAAAACGTCAGGAGGGTTTTTTTTGTTTTGTTTTGTTTTGTTTTGTTTTGTTTTGTTTTGTTTTGTTTTGTTTAAAGGCTTTATGTCTAAGGGAGGCTGTAACAATATTGGTCTTTTCTATTTCAATGGCAGTTTGGATTCAGAGTAAAATTTAAAGTGGAATCTCTTAAGGATGAAATACATATCCATTGTATTGAGGGCCATCACTCTGCTTGGTCGCTGGTGAAACGCAGGCTCTGTTCTGTGAGGATATTAAAGATTTCAATGGCTTCCATGAATAATGTCTACTCCATGTAAGTCATCGTCGAAAAGTGGTCCCGTTAATAACTCCTGAAACCAAAGAATTGACCAACGGCTACCATTTATTGAGTATTAAAGAAAGAACAATATATGAGATTCTTGAGAATCTTGAATAGGTTTAATTCTTCCTATACCATTGAGAATATTTTCTCTTTGGTTGGAGACATGACATACACCGGGGAATACAAAGAAGAGTTTATTTTAAAGAATCCAAAAGATCTGTCGTAATGAAGTACTTGAGGTGGGGAAAAAAAAAAAAAAGCTAAAAGAGAACATTCATCTGGGAGTCAGAGTATGTGGATTTCGTCTCAGCTGTGCTAATAACTGGCTGTGCGACCCTGGACAAGTCACTTTAACTTGCGAGCCCTTCATTTTTTCATCTTTTCAATGAAAGATGTTACAGAGGGATTTGATGATCCTAAGCCCTGAGTCTAAATCCTAGTGGCTTCTACAGAAAGTCATCAAGGCAGGAGAGTACGGAAGAGGCACCTGTTCTGTTTGTAATGACAGAAGGTGGCCATCAAAAGTTGGGATGCGGGAAAGGCTCAGGCGCCGCGTGCCGCACACTGTTTCCTGCTCCAAGGAAAGCTGCCTTCTCTCACGCAATTTGCCAGCTCAATTCTTTTGGGTTTTTTCTGATTCTTATCCACAGGACACTGCAATCACTTGCTAGTTTGTGTTGTATTTGCTCAGAGTAATCATATTACCTTCAGCGACTTCCAGTGTGGTCTTAGGACGTGGCAGCATTTCAGCTGCAGGAAAGAAAAGGATCAATCTGAGCATTCTGAGAAAGATTGCAAAACCGCTTTTAGTTCACATACTTTATTTCTCGTGTGAGATTTCTTTTAATGGGGAAAAAGCGATTTTTAAAAGGAGGAACTCGGATGTTTCCTAAAGCAACATTCAAAGCAATTAAATGGAGCTTTTTAAGCAACATGATCTTTTTCACTTTCTCAATCTCCTCTTTAGCCTTAAGTAAAAACCAAAAGAGACCTTTGAAAAATGATGATTTTTTTTGTATTTAATATGTGATCTTTTCATGTTTCTGCTGTTGTATGCTTTTGAGCTGTCTAACAACTATAGCTATGTAGCCAGAAGAAGGGCAGACTTGTCTTATATCCTGTGAAGAGGTGACTACCTGAAGTGTGACAATGAAAGAAAACATAAGAATTCTATGAAAGGTTTGACTACAGAGAATATGGGGCCAAGACCTTCATCTAACCCTGGATACACATTATTCTTAATAATGCATACTGGTCTCTCTCTCTCCCTCTCTCTCTTTTTTGGCCAACTTTAAGTAGTGAGCTTACGGAAATTGATGATATTTTACAGAAACAGAATTTTTTTTTTAAAAAAAGCATAGTTCTGTTTCCTGTATCTTTCACAGTTCTTTAATTTGAGACATATCACTTTTATCTCATCTTGCTTTAACACCAGATTTGGTTTAATTAAATTTATGTCAAATGAACACATGAAACGAAAAAAAAATCAGAAAGCCTGCAGTTGCCCATTAGTGAATCAGTGACTGCAGTGAAAGGCTTTTGAAGCCTGGCTTACTGCCAGGACAAGCTTGCTATGATGCTCGGAGACACCCATGATGCTTTGAAGGGAAGGACTTAGCTGACCTGAGCCTGCTCAGTGGAATCAGTCAAAATCCTCATGGGCTGGATGTAAAATCTATAATAAGTCTTCTGTCTTCAACCATTTACCTGTCAAAGGAAAAGAGTAGGGGGTGTAAAACCACAATCTATATAGAAAATTAATTGTACTAAACCCATTCATTATTATTATTATTATTATTATTATTATTATTGATTATGTGGGTGTTTTTGTTCATTTGTTTTGAAAGCAACTTGCCCAGCCTTTTGAAAAGTAGTGCCATATTATCAATGTCCAGAGATGCTCTATCAAAACGGTGTTTCCCTTAGCTTCTTCTAATTGAAATAACTGTCATCAAGTCAAATAATATATGCTGTTAGCAAATATAAAAAGAATAACCTTTAGGAACTAATATTTAGAGCTTTGCAAATGTGTCACTGTTAAAACACCTAAGTTTAAAAATAAGTAAAGCCCCAAATGTTTTGACACTCCCCTTAAAATGCAAAGTAAAGCATCACGTCTCATATTGCTTCTTATATCACATGTTCTTCGTGTTTTTATACTTGAACACATTTAGTACACCCAGCCCCGGCACCCCCATATAAAAATACATTAAATGACTCTGCCAATCAAGTATAATGTTTTTTTATGTGGTTTTTGCATTCAGATGTTTTTCTTAAGGGGTCTATGTTACTATGCCGATTCTCTTTGCTTATCAGAATCTGACTCAGAGGTTTATTTGCATTTTATATTTTTATATTTTGGACATTAAAGTCTTTAAATTTTATTTTATTTATTTATTTGAGAGAGAATGAGAGAGAGAGAGAGAGACAAACACCAGCTGGGGGAGGGGCAGACCCCCCACTGAGCAGAGAGCCCCCAAGGACTCAGGGCTCAATCCTAGGACCCTAAGATCAGGACCTGAGCCGAGGGCAGACGCTTAACCAACTGAGCCACCCAGGCGCCCCTAGACATTAAAGTCTTGACACAAACTTTCACCAATAAAATAAATAAATAAATCATCATGCAGCAGGTGGGGTACACCAAGTTAGTAAAACAAGACACATAACAGCAAGCTTGGTGAACATCCTGAGATATCAAAGGGACTAAGAAAGGCAAGAGCAGGCTCTTAGTGTCTCCTTTCTCTCCTTTCTTTCTTTCTTTCTTTCTTTCTTTCTTTCTTTCTTTCTTTCTTTCTTTCTTTCTTGTTTTCTGGTCCTACTTGAAAATAATTGAAACAAAGAAAAGTCTAAATGTTCCCTAAGTCAAATCAGTATTATCCGAGGTGTTTCAACAATCCAGCAAGCCCAAGAATCATCAATGTACTTCTTCAATTCCTAATTCACTGTTTTGCTGGTCTTCCACAGTTGTACCGTCTCATATTTTCCACTTATTTAGGACCTACTTTTTTTTTTTCCTTTTTTCTATTTCATTTATAACTGAAAAGTAAAGCAAACAAGAAATACAAAATTCCAAGAGTCGCATCTGTACCATTTGAACAAGTTTCCATTTACAGATCCGGTGCATCTTGGTAGGTTGTGAAGTGTGTGTCTGCACCGAAACAGCACACTAAGACATGCCTTTGGTAGAATACATTTTGAGAAGAGAAAGGATTTCAGTCTAGAGCTGTATATGAGACATCATATCTTGGCCAATAGCAAAGTCCTTAATTTTGTGGAATTTGTGAAATATGTTCAGCTGGATTCTGCCACTTGCCCCTAGCTGGATATTAGTAGTCTTTTCATTTTCAAGAGATCAAATAAGATATAAAAATATTCAGTGTTTTCAAATTCCATAGGATATAGTACAATCCTAGTAATATAAGAAAAAAGATGGGTTTAATTTGCATTCACATTACCTGTGATGAGGTTAAAAATGTGAGTTTATATTCAAATAATTCACTTCTTAAAACTCATGGCTTTCTTTGTTCTTAATATACATTTAACATTTAAAATATTTTATAACACCAAAACAAAACTCATGGCTTTCTTTGTTCTTAATATACATTTAACATTTAAAATATTTTATAACACCAACACATACTTCTCCAAAAAATTTTTAATTATAATTAAAAAGGAGGAATTTAATGTTGATGAAATAATCTTCAATTATTCAATATTATTTCAGAGTTCTTACTGCCATATGTATCTTTCTTTATGAAAAACTTGTCAGTTCCTTCAATAATTTTGTTTAGTAAAAAATAAATTATCTGTTACAAATTGCACATGATCATGGTAATTGAGAAGAATCTTAAAATGCTCTAAGAGCTATTTAATAATAAAAGTTTTAAGAAATTGAATATATTTGTGAACATGGTAATAGCCTTGTTTACTTGTTGTTGATTATATTAAGATATTATTAGATGTCTGCTTTGTTTTATTCCTGAAGACTTTTTCAAAGAGTTACAGGAGAAAAATAAGCAAGCATTCAAAACTCTTAGAGATTGCTCAGAAGTAGTTATTTCCTCCTGCAAAACATTTGTCCAATAAGCTTTTTTAAACCAGAATACATAAGGACCTGACTGCAGTATTCGGGCAAATTTTTACTATTTTTTTTTTTTAATTTTGAATTATTCTAGTTATTGTGTCGTGCAGCTTTCCCCGTGGCACTACCTATCTAGGCTCTTTATTCCACATTTTAAAACCAAATTGCCAGAAGTGTCTGCAAGGCTGTAGTTAAGAAAAAAAGAAAAAAGAAAAAAAAAGAAAGAAAAAAAGCACTTCAGGGCCGAGCTTTTGCTAACACACCAAGCATTAAGAGATGAATCAAGGGCGTAACAGAATGCTGAGAGCACCTTTCGCTCTGGAATCAAAGGCACGCCACGAGGAGTCAACATTTTGCCTGAAGTTGCTCTCTCTAGCTCTCCCGTTGCCTGTAATGAAGTAGCTAAAAGGACATTTGGGACAATCCTGGGCCAAGCAGAGCTGTCTCAGATCCACCTGAAGAATCACAGCCAACAGAAAACAAAACGATTCTGAGAAATATCTCAATCCAGTTCTCTGTATTTGTCCACAGAGAGTAGCATGTGTGAAGGCATGGCCCACGTTCCTGGGAGCAGAATCTGAGATTCAGTCAGTTGCTCCCGAACAGTCCCCAGTAAATTGTCACCCACTCGAACTCTGCCTTCCTTGTGATCCAGTTGATGCGAATTTAGGAATATGCATTTCAGGAGGATGCAGACTCCCCAGGTTTGTGTTTTAGTGTTTCCTGGGTTACTCAAAGTGGAAGGGCTAGGATGGAATGATGAGAGAGAAAAAGAGGAACAAGCCATTTAAAAATGATCCAAGAAGACATTTTAGCCACATGCTACGTCTAGCAACAGTAAGACTCTCTGACAGGCGGACATTCCTACAGATACTTTTCCAGCTCAAAGTAAGGATTCAGACAGAAGTCCTGATATTCTGATTATGTCAGTGCCCAGCAAAGTGCCATCCAAATAACACTCCCAAAAGAAAATTGCTTACAAATGCCATTTATTCATTTATGTTCATACAACGAAGCAAACAAATCAGTAAATGGATACGAAGCCTTTGGAGCATTGGGGAAGCCAAACTTGATTACACCAGTTTTTTGTCGTATAACCCATTGCATCCCCAGTTTTAGACAGACGCTAAATTGCAAAGACAGCTGGAAATTCCCGGCACCTTTTCCATAAATTGTTTTTTTAAGAATTAAAAGCGTTAGGTCTATTTTAATATTGCCTTCCAAATAAATGAATGAATAAATATATATATATATTTTTTAGGTTAAATAAGTAGTTTCTCTCTTAGGTACCTTTGAGAACAGAGTGTGAAAGGCAAGAAAATGTATTTTAAACATGACATTAAGAGACATGATTATCCCTCATATAAAATACAAATATTTAAGTGAAATAAGGTGTATATTTATGCACTTCGAACTTAAAAGTCAAAAGCAAATGTACTCAACTTGAAGATAGCATTTTTTTTTCATTACTGTAACTGTCCACAGGAGAGCCCACATCACTTTTATTTTTTAGAACAATAACTTGTTTTATCTGTTGTCAACATTGGTACATAAAATGCTTGGAGCATATTTTAGAAATCACACAGAGTTCTGTCTTTGAGTTCTGTCCTTACAGATCCCCCAGTCCTAACAATATCATCACAGAATATTAAAATATTCACAGCAAAGGGACACACAAGTTTGAAGGTTCCAGTCAAACTGATTATACAAAGCCATAACACCAGGGTTGTCCCAACATAAAAGCTGACAAGTCAAAAGGGGACGTAATGTGCGTTTCCACTGGCAAATGGTAAAGTACAGCAAGACAGCTGCATTTCTGTGAGCAGAGCCATTACGGAAAGACAGGATTTTGATTAAGACCGTTCACTTTGCACAGAAGCAAATTCGAAAGAAACAATAAGGGAGAATGTGCCCAATGCACATCTAAAATATTAGTTAATACACCTCCAGAAAGATGAGCACTCACGTTTCAGTGACAGAGGCAGGGTGGATGCATGAACCTGGTTCAACGTTCCCCCATGCATAGTGATGGGGTTCAAAAAAAGGCAGCAATGAAGTCACTTACAGTTTGCAATTCAGCTGTCATGTGGCAGTCTGCACTAGGTATGAGCAAAATATACAGTGAAGAAAATGTGGCTCAATATTATACAGCAAAATCGAACTTTGCAACGGCTTATGCATAATTAACTATCTGGGACTAGCCTGCTCTGGTGTACCACTTTATAGAGCAATAAAAAATTAAACTAAAAATACAGACTCCTAGGTAACTGGTCACAGTAAAACTCTGTCTTCCTTTGCGAGCTTATTATTTCCTGAAGCTGTGGCTGACAGCTTCTATGAAGACACATTTCTGCATATATTTTGTTTATGTGCAAGCCTTGGCATTTCAGCCATCTCCTGCTGAGGCCCCTTCCTACCATATGCTTCTGTTTTTCTTCATTAGGTGATGTGATCCCTTTTGACTGTTGCACGCATGTGAAAGGACAGTGGGCTTGGGGGAGAGAAGAAACCCTGCTTTAAGAGAGTGCGCGTCAGTTGGCCTTCAGCTGCTTGGCGCTGATTGCCTCTGACAAGTGTTGTAGCTACTCGTCCTAATGGATGTCTCCGCTTTAGCAGAGAAGAGGTGAAAAGGATGTAATTTCCAGTGAAAGAAAGCAACGTGAACTATTATTTAATTACTGCCTAATATAAAACTCCCTAGGAGTCCCTGTTGATTTATAGTTCAAGCGGCTCCCTTTCTTTATTAATGAACAATCTAGTCTTTTAATGCAATGCACTTAAGTCACACCTGTTATTGATAGGGACTTTCCCAAACAGAACAAGGCAAACAATCCATTTTACTGCTCTAAGCATATATGCTTCTGAAGTGCTTTTATTTTCTTAAACATAGAACCTGCTCTTTCACCCTGTAAAAAAAAAGCAAAACAAAACAAAAACAAAAAAACCAACCAAAAACAAACACAAACAAACAAAAAGCCAGAAGACTTGAATTAGTGTTACCCAGGCTTATTTTCTCCACTGGCCGAAGATTTGATTTTTCCCCCCCTCTGGGTACTGAACTTTTCAACTCTCTGGCTTCTAAGAATCAGTTAAAATCCTCCCCCCCCCTTCAATCCTCACACCAATAGGGTGCTGGGTTAAGGAGACATAGTTTTTGTTTTGTTTTTTAACCTCATGCAATTTCTGAATATGCTGAAACTGATGTTCGTCAGCAATCCATCTTCTACACAGAATTCACTGTCCTGCCAGGGAACTGCAACTTCCAAATCCGAGAGGAAGTAGTAATGCGAATCCGTTCTTCATTGTCAAATGACAGGGTATTTTGCAATCAAGTCGTTTCTATTCATTTCTTGCATTAGGGAAACAGTACAGGCACAAACATGGTCACGCGATGTTTTGGAATGAATTCTGTTTACATAGCGTATTAAAATGGCATGGCCATTCACAAGACTGATTTAAGTAGTAGCTGGCTTCTGTTCACCTATTAAGTACATAGTAATAAGATTATATAATTTTTTTCTTCTATACATAGTTTGTAAGAATTACATTGGTGAAGTTTCTTACGTTTTCTTTTTTTTGTCACTACTTATATTTTCCTTATCCAGTTTTGCTAAACTATTATTCTTGCAGTATATAGACATATAGTAGCTTATATCATTCATGCAAATTCTAGGTCCAATATTTCATAAAAAGGCACATATTAACTTTATGAAAACACATTGTGTTTGTGCCACAATCTCATATGGAGAGTAAACCTTTCTGTATTATATATAGTCTGTATGTTTACTTCAATCATTTTTAGCTCCTATTAATTTTTAAGTGTCTTCCATTTTGCTATATCTGTATGTAGTCTGATAAAACCTTGGAAATTGCGGTTTCCTTTTAAATGTAGTCAATTTGCTGATTTGGATATTATCAGAAAACAGTTCATACAATGATGTTACACTCTGATGTTTTTCAATCTACATTTTTGTGTTCCCGAGAAATATTCACATCTGCCTCATTTATTTAAGTATAAATAAAATAGAAACCGATACTCTACAAATGACAATAATAGAATTTTATGTTAAAAACTTATAGATTCTGTTCAGGGTTTTCCCAAAGCTAAATCTCTGACCTTTGATACAGATTCTAATGTTGTTCTTTACAGTAATGTAAAGAAATAAATTTTTATCCAATGATTGTCATAAACGTAGACCTGTGATTTGTATAGAAAAAGTGTTAATGGGTGTGGATGCTATTGTCTATTCACTTTAGAATGTTTTATTACTTTGAAGCAGAGTGTGAATGTATAATTTTTATAAGTGATCCATTTCTTTTTTATTTACTTGCATTGCTATAAATCAAATATTGACCATCGTGGAGGAAGAAAGGCTATTTTTGTGGCAGTTTCCAAAATGAAATGGTAATAAGGCCAAATTGAACAGTTTATGCTCTGCATGCCAATTAAGAATTTTGACTCCTGATAAAAATGTGGTAGTTTGACACCAAGTGTTAAAAATAGGGAGTAGAATTTACCAAATTTAGTGAAGGTAAAATTTTATTTTCAGCTGTGCTGTACGATAGAAGAATGTTCTCTCTCTTTGTTAGAATTGCTATTACTGTGTGTGAGTTACTCAAATAGAAACACACAAATGTTTCCTTTTCTTGTGTAGTCCCTCAAGAAAAGATGAAAAAAATTATAAATTGAATTCTAATGTTTTTAATGTAAAATCAATTAAGCTTCATATAGTTCCTGATAATAATACATTAATACTCCTTCCTCTTTTCTTTGTAAGTATTTGTAGGGGGTGAAGCAAAAACATGATTATTAGAAAAGTAACTGTTTCCTTGTCTCATTTGACAAAAAAGAAAAAATCTTCATTCATATGAGAAACTGGGAGATTCGTGCTGTAATGCAGCATAGAGTAAAAACTGCTGATTACATTCAAGGTCTAAACTCCATCAATAATAGAACTGTAACAAAACATTTTTAAAATTGGGTCTTTTTCCCAAGTATCTTAATATTAACTAATCTGGCTTGGGGAGCAAGAGGAGAATATTTAAAGGTGCGCATTTGCTGTAGAACTGATCACCTTCTACTTCAAGAATTTTTTGCATGGTTTATGGCATTTTACATGTTTAAAAGAAAAGCGAATAATGAAATTCTTTTATGAGGATGAATACAAAACTGTCTAAATCTTACACCTTTGCTAATGCAGAAGAAAGTTTAGTGCTTAGTTCTGGAAGTAAGAAATTTCCCTTAGATGATTTGGAAATGTTCATATTCTTTTTACCTCTACTCTTTTAAATTTTTTTCCCATGAAAACACACACACACACACACACACACACACACACACAACAAAAATAGGATTACTGCAACTGAATTTTAAGAGGCTGCAATTGGCCCTGAAGCCAAACCCCTTAGTTTTAATAACTAATATGATTCTCATAAGGAAATTATTACAGAAGAGCTTCAAAACCTCTTATAAGATAAAATGCTTTAAAAAAAAAAAAGGTTTCTTCTCTCATCCTCATAAACAACAGTAATCAGCACGTAACATTTTAGGAAAGTAGGTGACTTAAATTAGATTTTAAGTCTAGGAAGTCTCAGAGCAAGTCATCTTTCCTCAACTCAGTAAAACCCTTGACATTATTTTAATTTCCTCAAAGCAAGTTCACCTTTCTTCATGACCACTGTATAAATGATGCAAGGACTCACCTGAAGACAAATACGTAACACGTGTAATTATCAAAGAATCTTCGTGAAACCAAACGTACTTTGCTCTCATCTCTGTAAAGAGATTTATAAACTGAGAGAATTTGAACCCCAAAAATGTTAAATGAATATTTAAAAAGGTAAAAATATATTTCTAGCGATATGCCAAATGGGATTTGAGTCGCAGCTAAAATAACCTTAGGTCTCCAAATGTCTATTTCAATTTGATCTAATAACCAGAAAGAATACCGCTGCTCAGGAATTCTGGCGGCAGTTTCTTCCAGGGATACAACATGCATTAACTGGCCGTGGATGGAGAGGTAGCGGTCATTTTAAGAGAAGAGACTCCACTCGGAAATACAGGTGCTTTGCAAATCAACAATTGAGGTTCTATCTCCCCGTTTTCAGAGAACAGCGCTCACTCTCCGATGGCTCTCTAAACCCTAGGAGCAGAAGACGCGATCCCAAATCCAAAGGAAAACCGTTGAGGTTTACAAACTACTTTTCTTAATCATCGAAAGTACAGGGGGTGGTATTCTTGCCTCATTTGTGGGTCCACTCCCAACTCCAAACAGATCTGAAACCATTACAACGCATGGCAGTTGGTCGATAGTGTGGAAAAACCTCATTTACTGACTGGCCAGACAGTTTTAAAACCTTCAGATTTTTCTAAGTCTAGGTTATTAACTGTCTGACTGTAATCACATCTTCACCATAGGGAGCTTCAAAAGCTTTTCATTTGCATTGAATCAGTTGCCTTCCTCCCTGTCTTTTTTTCCCCCTGGAAATAAGCTTAAATAAGTCAAGAAACTACACACATGGCTAGTGATTATTGAACCATTCTGAGACACTCGAGGCAAATGGACCATTATGTGGTGGGAATTAAAACTTTCTTCCCAGTCCCTGGGAGGGTATGTATTCATATATACAAATGTATGTTTCTGAAGCACTTCTTCCATACATCCCATTCTCCAAAAATAGTGTGAAAAACAGCGACGGTCGTGCCATAACTTTTATTCCCCAGTGCCTTTTCAGCAGTTATTAAGTCAGATAAAGAACCTTTTCGTGTGCACGTATATTCAAGATTTCTTTGCCCAAATGTGGAGACTAGATTACTTTAAAAGAAAACACTGCACTTTAAGAGTCACACTACAGATGAATAAGGATACATAAATTATTTTAATCATTCTAAATGCTCATGATACTTAGATCACAATATGATTAAGTGCGTTTGGCAACTTGATTTGACTTAGCCTTAATTATAAATATTTGTATTCGTTAGGCCTCTGTGTAAAAGTATTTGTGGATATTTTGCATTTACAGCCACAGAATTTTGAATGATCCCAAACCTGGAGAAATATTTTGTAATTTATCTTGCCATCTGTTTCTATAGATGTTTGATGAATGAAGATCAAAACTCTAGGCATTGTCACCCTAAGGTAGAAACTAGGATTTTATGGTAGACTTTAACAAAGAAAAAAATTAATTTCAAAAGACATAAATAATTTTTATTGATATAGTGTTTTTATTTCTCTAAGCCGATGGCAATAAAAAAAGAATAAAAGGTAGAAAAATCACATATTTTCATAACAACAATAAATCTTCAATGTAAAATATCATAGAACTTTGAGTAATTGTCTTTGACTGCAGAGTAGATTTATTGGGAGTAATTTCTTTTCTTTAAACGTTAACTTTAGTCTTAAAGAATGAGTCATACCTCATTGCATAAGACTAATTCAAGTAATTTTTTTAGTAAAGCACTAGTATCAGATATGATATGCATCCTGACACCAACATTAAGGATGTGCCTACTCTAGAAATTTCATGTAAATATCTGTTGCAATTATTTTGTGTGTGTGTGTATATTTATAAATAATTTCAATTTTTGTGATTTATTTTAGTATTTACAGAGCTTTGCATCCACTTTCCAGTGGTGTGCAGCATTTGTCAAATTATGATGTATATAAAAATATATGGGTGCAACAAAAAGACTCATGTGTGTAAAAAGAGTGATCAGTGGCACCATTTGTTGTTCTATTTCTTGTATCTTTGATCCTCTGATATCTTTTCCCTCTCTAGCACAGAATGAGCCTGATTCATAACTGACTCTTAACAGATACACGCTGTTGAATGAACATGTACTTTACTCCTTCTAGGCTGGTATAACATCAAGCAGTTCACGGCAATACAGAATTTTATTTTCTATGTGTCTTACTGATTACAGTATTTTTTTTAATATAGGTTTTTGGATTATATATTTTATGCTGTTATGTCTTTGGCACTTTATCCCTGTGTTTGCTAATTCTTCCTAACAATTACTCCAATAGCTTGAGCATCCCAACTACTCCAGCATTATTATCTCTATTAAAGACAGAGATTCATGTACCTTTTTGATGGGTGGTGGTGGTGGTGAGAAACGAGTTATAGACAGCTTTGTGAATCGGATTTTCTTTATGTATCCTTTTCCTGAAACATTTCATTTATTTTTTAAAGATTTATTTTTTTTAGAGAGAGAGAGAAAGCATGCATGAAGTGGGGGAGAGGCAGAGGGAGAGGTAGGGAGAGAATCTCAAGCAGACTCTGCACTGAGTGCAGAGCCTGACATGGGGCTCGATCTCACAACCCTGAGATCATGACATGAGCAGAAACCAAGAGTCTGACGCTTAACCAACTGAGCCACCCAGGTGCCCCTTCCCGAAACATTTTAGATAGTTTTTCCAGAGTTCATAGACCCACTGAAATCAACCCGTGGAATGGAGATTAAGAGTACCTAATTTAAGGGAATTCAATGCACATTGGAGCATTGATTTAAGACAAGTGATGTGACAGTATCAACTCTAATGGGCAACATCAGGAGTAGGCAAACTATGACCCTCAAGGCTAATCTGACTGACACTTGTTTTTATAAATAAAGTTTTATTAGAACAAACTCAGCCTATTCATTTACATAGTTTATCTGGTTATTTTCATGCTCAATAGCATTATCGAGGAGTTGGCTGAAATCTACAATAATTATTATATGGCCCTTTACAGAAAACAGTTTGCTAAACAACATACAAAAATGTAATCTAAATACGGTGAATTTTTTGTGTTATTCAGGAAGGCAAGACTCAATATAAATTATGAAGATGAATGGATAAAGAAGATGTGTTATATATGTACACAACGGAATATTACTCAGAAAGGATAAATACTTACCATTTACATCGACGTGGATGGAACTGGAGGGTATTATGCTGAGCGAAGTAAGTCAATCAGAGAAAGACAATTGTCATATGGTTTCACTCATATGTGGAGTATAAGAAACAGCACAGAAGTTCATAGGGGAAGGGAGGGATGACATGAATGGGAAGTCATCACGGAGGGAGACAAACTAGGAGAGACTCTTAACCATAGGAAACAAACTGAGGTTTGCTGGAGGGGAGGTGGGTAGGGGAATGGGGTAACTGGGTGATGGGCATTAAAGAAGGCACGTGATGTGATGAGCACTGAGTGTTATATGCAACTGGTGAATTATTGAACTACATCTGAAACATATACCGTATGTTGGCTAATTGAATTTAAATTTTTGAAAAAGTCCAAAGGGTTGTATAAACATAATAGATGATCCCACAAGGATGAGGGATGTCGCAAATAAAATCATTACTAAGTTATCTTGACTTAAATATTTTGAAATAAAAGAATATTAGTATAAATAGCTGTCTATAAAACATAAGTGATTTTGAGTTTATAAAAGTTAAAAAAATAAAAATAACAAGAATGATAGTATGATGGTACTAGTTTACCAGGGACATCCAAAGAATATCATACAGTTCTGGGTATCACATTTGAGCAGAGTTAACAAAATGGTGTTTTGTTTTGTTTTTCCCGGGAATGAGACCAAGATGATGAGAATATAGAAAACAATAAATTTAGAAGAAACAGTTAAGAAAACAAGGGTGTTTAGCCTGGAAGAGAAGAGGTGGGAGGGTAATAGAGGAAATGATAGTAGTAAAGGGAAACGATAACTGTTCTCAAATATTTTAGTCATCTTTGTTGAAGGTGGAGTTTAATTTGTTATGTTACCCCAGAGGCAGTGGTACATTGGCAAATTGGTTCTTTTGAAGGAAAAATAGCCCCGGTTTGTATGTTTCCCAGTTTTTGTGGTGCAAACATTCCCACCATGGCTGATTTTAGCTACAGTCACTGAATGAAGAGCTGAGAAGAGATCCACCCAGCTGGCTTTCCCAAGCACCTCAGGACCAGCTCCAGCACACCATTGCAAAAGGCAGAGTCAGGCATATGGCTTAAAACTACAGGGAGAAAACGTGGCTGACCATAAGAAACTTATGATTTGAAGTGGACTTCCTCAGGAGACTGTAATTTCCTTTCCTTTTTTTTTTTTTTTTTAAGATTTTGTTTATTTCAAACCTTATATGAAAGTCTACAAAATACTAATTTGATAATAGACTTCTTAAACATCGATCTACTCAAACTTGCCAGAAAACGTGGATTTTACATTTATCTTTGTATAAACTTCTCATTTTATCTCAGGTTGACTTTGTCAGGATATCAAAATTGCATTTATTTCCTTTTGTTGCAAGCATCTTTTTGATATGGAAGGTGTTGTTTGTAAAACCCAAGAAGATAATTGGAAGTGGTATCTTATACTTGTTTGCCTGTGGCTTCTTGAGGGAAGGCTTTTCAGGAAAATTCCCCAGACATGCCTGAGATGTTGTGGGAGAATGCCTAAATATATCAATGATCCATAGGATCAGCTTTCTTGGGTGACTGAAGAAAAAAAGAAGTCTGAAGGTCACTTTTCTCTCAAAAATCCAGTTCTACAAATAAAAAATAAACTCACATAATAACACCTAGTTCTCACCAAGTTGGAATATTAAAAGTGAGGGCAGGTCTTCACTGATTTTGTTGGTTGACTACGCGACAGCTAATTCCTATATTTCAGAACAAGGGTAGCCTTGTATGTTGGGGAGGATCTGGACTCCTGTACAGCCTTAGTGGGGAAATGTTAGTAACAGTCTCCTTATTCATGACTATTTGGAGTGAGTATATAATATAATCCAAGCCAACGGGCAATGGGAAAAATTTGCTCTTGGTATTCAGGGAAAGGAACAAAAAGACATTCTCTTTTCAAGTGTTCAGAACTAGAAGTATGAGATTCTTTGGGCTGATACACACATACTATGATTATGAGTAGGCAACTCAAGAAACGTCATTTCCAGGATGGACAAGCATAAGATAGAAAGAAACTGGATGCTGGATGATGCTGTTAAATCACTGGCTTAATCATTCCTGGAAACGTGCTGCTTCTGAACTTCTTTTTATGTAAAATAAAAAGGAAGATGACATAAAGACTTTTACAAAACAAAAACAGAGAAAATTATTTTCCAGAATAGAAACACTGTAAGAAATATCAGAAAAATTTCTGCAGGCAGGAGTATGATACCAGCTAAATTTTTTATCTAAACAAGAAATGAAGATATCAGAATTTGTGCAATAGGAGCAAATACATTAATTTTTTATTGTTTTTAATTTCTGCAAAAGATCATTAAATGTCTTTAAAGAAAAAGAAGAGGGGCGCCTGGGTGGCTCAATTGTTAAGCGTTTGCCTTCGGCTCAGGGCGTGATCCCGGCGTTCTGGGATCGAGCCCCACATCAGGCTCCTCCGCTGGGAGCCTGCTTCTTCCTCTCCCACACCCCCTGCCTGTGTTCCCTCTCTCGCTGGCTGTCTCTATCTCTGTCAAATAAACAAATAAAACCTTTTAAAAAAAGTAAAAATAAAGAAAAAGAAGAGTATGGATGTATTGTTTGCTTCATAACATATAGAGAAATAACATCTAACAATAATATCAAAGGATGGGAGAGAAGAAATTAAGGTATACTATTTTAAAGTTCTTATACTACATGTGAAGTGATACAGTATCATTTGATGATTAGCTTTGATAAGTTAAAGATGTATCTTGTAAATCTTTAAGCAATTGCTGAAAAATTGGGAAAAGATATAACAACATAAGCCAATGATGGAGTCATTTAAAAATGCCCAAGAAACCCAAAAGTAAAAGATAAAGAAGAAAAAAGGAAACCAGGGGCGCCTGGGTGGCACAGCGGTTAAGCGTCTGCCTTCGGCTCAGGGCGTGATCCCAGCGTTACGGGATCGAGCCCCACGTCAGGCTCCTCCACTATGAGCCTGCTTCTTCCTCTCCCACTCCCCCTGCTTGTGTTCCCTCTCTCGCTGGCTGTCTCTATCTCTGTCGAATAAATAAAAAAAAAGAAAAAAGGAAACCAAAAAGATCGGACAAATAGAAAACAACTAGCAAAATGGTAGCTTTGCATCCAGCTATGTCAATAAATATACATAATCTAAGTAACCCTAAATCAAAAGACAAAAGATTGATAAATCTGATAAAACAGCAAGATTCACTTATGTAAGTCTATAATAAAGTTACTTTAAATATAAAGACACAGATGGATTAACAGTGAAAGGATAAGAAGAAGATATACCATAAAAATCCTAATCAAAAGATAAGTTTAGAGTGGCTACATTAATATTTGACAAAGTGGGCATTAAAACAAGCAATATTATCAGTGATAAAGAGAAACATTACATGAAGATCAATTAATCAAGAATCTATAATAATCCTAAATTTATATATATTTAATAATAGGCTTCTAATTTTGAATTCAACACGTCCTAAGAACAATCCTGTTTGGGACATAGTTCTTTGCTTCAGAAATATGTTTTATTCCACAAGAAATAATCATAATATCCTACACATCCACTAACATAAGTAAAGATCTTAGTTTATATTTGGTGAAATACATTTCTAAAATAGAAAATAATATAACTATTGAGTATCTTTTTTTCTTTTCTCCCTGGTATTTTGGCAGTTTGACAGCTTTGAGAGCAGAGTGATAGCTTTCAGAATGCTTGGGTTCAGAGAGAGGTCTTGAATTTGTTTCGTAGAATACAGAATCTGAAAACTTAGGCAGAATTAAGAAAACTCAGTCTGCAAAATACGTGAATTAGGGGATCAGTCTTATTCAACAAAACAAATCTCTGGTAGGCATTAGGTTTAGCAGGATTTCTTTCCCTTATGTATCCCTTCTCCTATTCAAATTAATATTCTAATTTTAGCTTGGGATATTGCTTATGCAGTTTGATAAAGAAGAATTAATCAGATTAAAAGTAGAATCGACCTGAGTAATTACTTTTTTTTTAACTAAAATAGATTTACATTGGTCTATGTCAGTTTCTGCCATTTTATTTTTCGCTATTATCTGTTCAATTAGATTTTATTACATTTCCAACTTTTAATACTAAGATGCTTCTCCAATCTTCACTGCATGTCAGAGCATAGATCTTTTTAAAGAGCCTACATTTAGAACAACTTCTCTGCAGATATTTTCATGTGCCTTTAAATGATTTCTTCCTCATGATTGTAAAAGATTAAACGATTTTTCTAAATTCTTCAGAATCTGAACCATGTTTTTCATGGAAAGGATAATTTCCAAAACCATCACTTTCACAATACTCCCATATTGGTAAACATCTTTAATTAGGCTTCGAAAGTATTAAGTATAAATAGACCTACAAAAATGTGATTAATTCTTTAAGAGAAAATATTGTGTGTATGTGTGTTGTTTTTCTCAAAACCAAGTGTAGATGTCAGGCAAGAAACTTTCGTTAATTTAGTTGATCAGTTAACATACATCGATGGAGTTTGTGCTAGCTACTGTTCCAAACACAGGGAGACGCATGAGTGTAAAAACTCACATTGGTCCCTGTCCTAAGAAAATTACTACAGGGGACAGAAATATTCACTTCAAACACAGAGAAATTTCATCTTTGAAAATTGCTCTAATAAAGATACTCCAAGAGCGACTATTAAAGGAGGAGTTAGCCTGGGGAAGGGATACTTTATCTGAGATTGGAAGAGTGAGTTGGAATAACTAGATAGAAAGGAAGGGGAGGAGGGTCCAGGCAGAGACATTAAGGTATGCAAAATCCCTGTGGTGGGAAGGAACGTGTAAATAAAAGGACCAAGAGAAAGTAATTTTGATTGAAATGCAGACAGTGAAGAAAATCTGGTGGAAGATGTAGCCAGAGAGGTAGATAAGGCCAGAACATGCTGTAGTTCCTATAAAAATTCATTCACTTTTTTCACTTCCACAACAATGGGAAGCAAAAATAGTAATTTAGGGAAAAAAAATAATGATCAAAATTGTATTTGAGAAGATTCCTCCAGTATTAAAGAATGGAATGGAGATGGGTCAGGATTCATTTTGGTACAACTTGGCAATTGTGGTATGCAGCTTCTATGATGGCTTCCCGAAGTCCTCACTTTCTCATGTATATACCCTGCATAATACCTTCCCCTTGAATATGAGTAACATCTATGAATATAACAGGACTTAGCTCTCATGTTTGGACTATGTTATATGAGAAAGGTGAAGGGATTTTACATATGTAATTAAGGTCTGTAATCAGCTGACTTTGAGATTAACAAAGGAGAGATTATCCTGGGCTTGACCTAATCATGTGAATCCTTTTAAAAAACCCTGTAAAAAGGGTTCTGTCTTCTCCTGAAAGGAAAGATTCAAAGAAGGAAAGATTATCCCTGCTGGCTTTGAAGAAATAGACATCCATATTTTGAATTGTCTGTGGACATAGCCACTTGGTGAGGACCTGGTGGAAGTCTCCAGGGGCTGAGAGCATTCCCTGACCAACAGCTAGTGTGATAATGGAGTTCTCATTCCTATAGTCACAAGGAACTGAATTCTGCCAGCAACCTGGATGACATTGGGATAAGACCCGGAGCTCCAGAGGAGAACACAGCCTGGCCAACACTTTGTATGAGCCTTGTGAGACATTGAACAGAGAGTCCTGTCTGAACTTCTCATCCACAGAAACTATGAGATAAGAAATACATATTGTTGAAGCTGCTAATTTTGTGGTCATTTGTTACACAGCATAGAAAGTTAATACACCAATTACCAGTAGACCAGCTAAAAGATGGCGGTACACTGGCCTAAGGTAATGGTGGCAGAATTAGAGAGAATTTGACATATTTGAGAGATTAAGGAAGTAGAATCATTAGTACTTGATCTATATTGGGTATAAAGTGTGAAAGAGGAGTGTTAAGGATGCCACCAAACTTCCTGGTTTGATCAACTGAGATAAAGAACACCAAAAGAGTGGCTGACGGTGAACTTGGATTTCAGAACTTGGAATTAAGGGTTAGAGATTTTTGAAATATTTGGGTATAAGTGTTTCAAAGTGGTTTTGAAAAATTAAATGGCATATCATAGTGTTTGGCCAGAGTGAGCATGAATTGGGAAAAAGAGCAGCCAAAGGTTTTAAGAAAATAGAGAGAATTTGCAATTGTTGGGGAAGGTGTGAATGTGAGTTGACCAGAAACACAGTAGTAGAATTAATGGTAGGTAATTAATGGTAATTAATTGGTGAGTAGGAATTTATGGTGAAAATAATAAGTCTGTTTTGAGTCTCCAACAGGCAACTTTAAGCTCTTCCAAGTGAGCTCTGGAAAAGGAGACAGTGGGATTCATTCTAAGATAAAGTTTGCAAGATGATTAGGAAAAAAGAAAAGTGGAGGAAAGGCCCTAATAGGAATAGGGAGGAAAAGTAAAGCAACCAGGCAAAATGGAAAAAAAAAAAAAAAAACCAAAACAATTAGTTAAAAAGTGAGGCTAAATTATTTAAAGGAAAGCAAATAAATGTAAGTCAATACAATTAAATAAATACCCTGAAACTTACTTAATATGTACCTCATCTGGTTTTGAGTTTTGAAAATTAAAAAACCAGGCAGTCAGATATTAGGTAAAATGCAAGTTAAAAAGCCTTAGATGTAAATTCTATATTTTGTTTATTTATATATAAAAACAACTTCAGTGAACTTGACATACAGATAATACATACAATAGTGGTTAACAGACCGTTCTCCTAACTCTGGCTAGCTGATTTTGAATACATCAACTAACAGTGTGGTGTGACCTCGGACAAGTTACTTAGTTGAATTTCCATTTCATTATCTCTAAAGCGGGGATAATAATAGTACCTAATTAGTGGGGTTTTTATGATGATTAGAAGATCCAATGCACTGAGCACAGAACTTGACAAGTAGTAACCATGAAACAAAACTATGTGTTTTTAAATGTAACTTTCCTTAACCAGTCAAGGTTTATATGTTTTAAAAGTGAAGAGTAAAATGATGGAATAGGATGCTAGGACAAGCAGTTATTATTGGGAGAAGACATTATGTAGAATGACTGGTCTACAATATTATACATTTTCTGAAATGGCTAGATCCCAATATGAATTGGCACAGTGATAGTAGTTAGGGGTATACGTAGTAGATGTTCAATAATCTTTAGTAAATAAATAAAGAGGAGAATACTATGCTGGTTGTTGTTATATGAAAACAACTGGCTAACATTTAAGCAATTATGATATTGCATTTAAATTCATGGCACTATTAAAAAATACAACATGATGCAGGTGTTCTTTAAGTATGACCTTGTCCTACATTATAGTGGGAAACTAAAACAAAATAAACAAAAACAAAGAAAAACAGAATCAGTTCTTTCCTTTAATAATTGGCCGGTTAGAAATTGCTCTCTTCTCATGTTGTATACAGAATAATTAGAGTTTTAAGCAATTTGAGTTTGTTAGACAGTGTGATTGGGTAAATCAGAACAATAATTCATAGGGCACAAGGGTTACTGAATTAGTTATTCAGCAAATGCACCTTTTATAGCACCCATGGGGCCTGATTTCTCATTTTTTATTTATTTTCTGTGTGCACCTGTTCAGCTGTTAGATTTTTTTCCCTCCCCGTTACAGTCTTTTGCTCCATTTCACATTTCTTGAGGACTGCACACACAGCAATATTGTAAATTAAAGAAATACAGAGAAGGGGGAAGAAAAGAGTTTTCAAGAGAGGGAAAGGTGAAAGAGACATCAGAGACTAAGTACATAGAGTGATTTAATGTGCTACATTACTATAAAAATTATCCCTTCAGAAGATAGGCCACTTTTTCTAAATATGTTTTGGCAAATTTTACTTTGACTTTTTTTAAAATAAAAAATTAAACATGCACTTACCATTGAGCAAGATGTGAAACAATAATCTATTCTACTTTCTTCTAAATCTCTTGCAATAACTTTTCCTGTGCCATAAGAAATGAGTCATATCCATTGTTCTCTAACACATGACATTTGTATTGTAAAGTTAGGTTATGGTATGCAATTGGCTCATTTTTTTTTCTCCTGGTAACATCAACAAAGTACGTTGATGGGAAATTACCTTGATCTGTTTCATCCAGAGCAAACTTGCTACGATACCATATATTGACCCAGAATAATCTCAGCCAAAAAATCCTCTAAACAACAAGAAATGAAATCAGACAGACTACTGGTCAACCAGACCTAAATAAGGCTCCGGGTGAGAAATATAAAATCTAGAAATACTGACCTAGGTGAACATCCTTGAGTTTCTCCAAATTTTTATTTCTCTGAAGCCACATCCCACACTTAATAATTTATTACTCAGAGGTTATAGTCTTCCTCTTACTGTTTTTTAGGGTTTTTTTCCCTTTTTCTTTTCTTTTTTTCTTTCCTTTCTTTCTTTCTTTCTTTTTTTTTTCTGAGCATAATGGAAAATTAACTATAAATAACATTCTATATGAACTGAGAGTCTTGTCTAGGTCAGAAACAAATAAACAAGCAAACAATATAACATCAAAAAGTTTTCCCTATCTACATAGGATATTGCGGCATTTAAGAATGAATAAATTCTAATTAGAAATTAAAATGACATCAATTTTTCCTTTATTTTGTTCTTGTTTTTCAGTTGATTTGACACAAGGTTTATCCAGAATCAAATTTGTGTTTACACTTAAAAGTAGAATTTTTCTTTAATATATTTAATCCTCTATTCGTCACAAGCAAGCTATCCTAATAAAGCCAAAGGTTGTATTTTTTTAATTCATTCATTGCTGTTTTTTTTTCAAGTCATGAATTCCTTGTGTTATCTCCATTAGATGAGGAAAGGAATATGGCATTCTGAAAATGAAGCACATGCTTCATTTGTTCCAACTTTGCAATTTACTTTTAGTTATTTTTTGGTCATTTATTTTTTGAACAAATTATTTATTATATTTTATCAAAAACTAGCAACCCCTATTCCTACTTTATTTACAAAATACTTGATCAAACAAGCACTTCTCTTTCAATCACTGTAAATGTCAAGCTAAAATTATATAGGACTTTGTGAGAATTTGACAACGGTAGAAAACCAAGGCTCCAAAAAGGTAATAATCATGTCAAGTTCATCAAACAATGCAAAAATATTCCTGACTGAAAGATCTTAAAGGATTGGTTCAACATAGTTCATGGCATATAAAAAGTACTAAATTAATGTTTGAAGAACTTAGTGGGTTTTAATGGAGGAGGGCTTTTGGATTGGTAGGGAGCATAACTTCCAGTTTTCTTTTTATAGAGCTGCATGGATTAGCTTGCGCGCTTTATTTAATTTTTTCATGCATCAGTTACATGTTACAGTTACATCAGTTACAGTTATCGGCTACAATATAGTGTTTAAAGTAATAGTAGTAAACTCATTAAATACATATACGCATGTATATTCTAGCACAGTAAATGAGACTTCTATTGCTTTCTGTGGGGAGAGCATGGTTTTTAATCAATTAAGTTCTGAAATGTATTGACTAGTTCAAATTCCATCTCAGTAACTTACTAGATAAAGGATACAGGGAGAGCTGCCCGTATGAGTCTGTTCTGCTGCTGTAACAAAATACTACAGCCTGGTTAGCTAATACACAACAGAAATTTGCCATGGTTCTGGAGAGGCTGGGAAGTCCCTGATCAAGTGTGTCATAGTTCAGTGAGGGCCCTTGTCCTAGTTCACCTTATTGCTGTGTCTTCACATGGTGAAAGGGGCTAGGGAGCTCTGTGGGGTCTCTTTTACAAGAACATTCATCCCACTAATGAGGGCTTCACCCATATAACCTAATCATCTCCCGAAGGCCCCACCTTCTAATACCATCGCATTGGACATTAGGATAACAACATATGATTTTGAGGGAACACAGACATTCAGTAATAGCAGTGCCTGCATTCCAAACCACAGTTTCTCCATATGGAGACTGTATAGGAATGCACTTACCTCACAGAGTTGTAAGAAGTCAATACAGAAAATCGGTAAGACACAATACAGTGCCTAGCCCGCTCTAAGTACTTAAATATCGATTGCAATTGTTATGGCATTTTTTTTAAAGATTTTTATTTATTTGAGAGAGACAGCAGGGAGAGGGGCAGAGAGAGAGGGAGAAGCAGATTCCCTATTGAGTGGGACGCCCGATGTGGGGCTCGATCCCAGGACCCAGAGATCATGACCTGAGCCGAAGGCAGATGTTTAACCAACTGAGCCACCCAGGCGCCCCGGCAATTGTTATAGTATTTTTATATCACATTGTGACGTAATGGTCCAATTATTCCTCATATTTGTTCATTAGTTGGTTTTTGGAAGTTTTGTCTTATTTTCTTCTTTTTGGCAATTGAAAAGTGAAATGTTCTTTTTCAGTTTAAGCTCAGAATACATGAAAGTAGCTTCCTAACCAAAACCAACGCAATAGCCTAAAAAAATTCAGTCATGTTTCTGATTTGGCATCTGGATCTTTGAGACAAATAGTGTTTCTTGTTTGTGATGAAAACTCATATCCAAAGTATACTTGTTGCCCCACAGGTAAGCCAAGTGAAATACCAAGTATAACAGTCAGTTTACCAAGCAATCAGCTTGAATAAATAACATATATAGGGGTGAAGGGGTCAGACCACAGGGTTGAAATGCTAGCTCCCCTTCTAATTACTTATGTGACTATTTTTAGGGAAATGAAGCTCTGTACTTTAAAAAATAATACCTTGGAAAAAAAAAAAAAACCCGGAATTATGTCAATGGAGTTTTGTTTCTTAGTTGTAAATAATAATTTAAAAAACTGTGGGAAGGTGGTAATGAACTGTAATACAGACAACTCATTGAAAATGAGCTTTTGTGAATATTCAATTTATACAGAATATCACATATTTAAAACCAATAGGTCTGGATAAGCAACAACTCTTTTGAGCCTTTTGATTGTCAAAGGTGTTTTGCACATCTTTGTAAATGGTAGAATATTTGGCCGATGACTTTAAATTTGAAGACATGGAATGGACTTTTAAAAATAGGATTTTTTTTCAAATAAAGTGTAACATAGGCATGTTAGTTTTGTTTTCCAGCCTTTCCAAAATTTTAATTATTAATTTTACAATATGACACGATTTGATGCTGTGCTTTTGCTCAAATACCAGTCAAGGTATTGCTTTCGTATTTGTAGTGGTAGCCATTTGTAATAATATACAGTGTTATTGCATTATCAATATGTTGGAAAAATCCTCTGAAGTTATCGTTTCTAGTTTTTTTTAAGTTAGCGAAGAAATATAGAAAATGACCTGAATCGTGAATGTTCGTTTTTTTCCTGCAATATTCCTGCACTCACATCGTAGCCACTAAAGCCAAGCAGCACGACTCTGCATCACACCATTTATATAATTTGACCTTACAGAATAATTACGAAAGACAATGATTCATGCAAATATGATCTTTTAAATATTAGCAGTATTAAATCTTTTAAATATTAGCAGACAGAACTTTCTTGCTGCCATTTGAAATTTCCACTTGTTTTGTAGCCAAAATGAAAATGTTCCTTGAAGACAAAATATCAGAGCATTTGCGAACAAATGGACCTCACCACTGAGAACAAATCTCTGCAATTCTGTAAAGGTAAGAGAACAACTGTTGAACTTCACTTGCTTGATTTTGAGTTCGGTAACACATAAAGTCACCTCGCAAAATGTTCTCAAGCTACATAATGACATTAAAATACAGTGATATCTTTGAAGTCTGAAAGGCTAGGACACGTGGATTTATATGAAGGGATAGTTTATGATGTACATAAACTGCTGGCACTATGTAAATTGATTTTTTAAAAAGCAATCTATCCAATGGAAAATAAATAAAGCAGAACAATCACACATTTGCAATAAGCAAACTAAAACAAAGTGAACAGAAATACAAAACAAAATAGCTTGGGCAGATTGAGCACTTGCCCCAGAATCAGAACATTAGGGTTCTACGGGGCGCCTGGGTGGCTCAGTGGTTAAGCAGCTGCCTTTGGCTCAGGTCATGATCCCAGGGTCCTGGGATCGAGACCCCGCATCGGCTCCCTGCTCAGCGGGAAGCCTGCTTCTCCCTCTCACACTACCCCTGCTTGTGCTCCCTCTCTCACTGAGTCTCGCTCTGTCAAATAAATAAAATCTTTAAAAAATAAAAAGAACATTAGGGTTCTAATCTCAGTCCTGATAAAAGCCAGCTCAGCATCTGAGGCAGGGGATTGGATTGGGTCATCACTATAGGTTTTCCAGTAATAGGAAGGAAGGAAGGAAGGAAGGAAGGAAGGAAGGAAGGAAGGAAGGAAGGAAGGAGGGAAGGAAGGAGGGAAGGAAGGAAGGAAAATGCTTCAAGTCAATGACAAGGTTATGGGCTAGGCATAAGGAATCTTCGGGCTACCAAAAGCAAACAAAAGCAAAACAAAGAAATACAAAATCAATGAAACAGAACATCCAGTTTCTTTTTTTTTTTTAACAACCAGTTTTAATGAAAACAACAACAAAAAGCCAACACAGCAACACATATGAAAAGAGTGAAAGTGCATGATTTTTTTTAACTTGATACAACAGTGAAAAATTATTGATTTGAACTTTTTGTTGTTTTCACTAGAAACTGTTAGGTGGTTTAGACTGGATCCTTGGTGTGTCCATTGTGGGAAAAACATTTTGATAATATAGTATATTAAACAACACGATAGAAATGGATTTTGTGGAGTTGTATAGTCCCAAGTTGAAATACTTTGTGTCTAATACTATATGTCTTATCTCAGGGATAAAGTAGAGATCATACTTCTCGCCACCAGAAATAGTGGGTTGGCCAAATGGGGGAACTGGATGCAAAAATGCTCAGCATAATACCTGGCATTCAATAAATAGTAAATCTTCCTTAGTACCATTGCCAATTTTAAAAGCTGACAGTAAAACAGTCTGGAAATTAAATAACCTAAACAGTGTTCTTGACTCAGATAAATTTCATCTAAACTATGTGACACTCTAGCTTTATTGAATATGATAAATAACTAATGAAAATATTCATAATTTCAAAGGAAGTGAATAAAGGAAAGCATGAAAGTGCAGAAATGCTTAATTTCCAGGTATACGGAGTATGACCGAAGAGGGAAGATACCTTATACAACTAGGAGGAAAAAAATCTGCATTACTTAATAGAGCAGGGAACCAATTAAGAACAGTCCCCTCTCCAGTTTAATTAGGCTAACTACAGGTAAGGGAATCCTATGGTACAGGGAGGAGCACTAGGTGGTGAATTCTGACTGCATCGCTTTCATCTATGACCCCTCCACTGTGACAATGTTAAAGATATGTAGTGCTTGACTTTCACCCAGGATTGCCCTCTTAATGTGGAATTTACATAAATTAACACTTTCACATTACCAGAAACTGAATTCCAAATATACTTCCGTGCTGTAAAAAGTAACAAATTACTTGTTCTTTTCGTTTCCCCCCAGATTACCACCAGATTATAGCATATCGATGTCTAATTTCAGCTTTAGTAAATTTGCTATCTTACAAAAAAATCTGTGTGATTGATGAAAAAAGAATATTTGACACATCAATCATGCAGTGTCAAGACTGCCGAAAGATGAAATCAGAAGTTGAAAAGAATAGCTAGTTTTCTTTCTGTGCGGTGTAGCTGTAACTCTGACTTGTTCGTAACTTGTTCTACTTTCAGTGTTTAGAAAACACACTCTAGATAAAAATCGGATCTTGTTTGGTTCCCCTTCACATACTGATTTTAGTAATGAAGCAATAATAAAAATCCACTGGGGGGCAGGAACCTAAAAAGAGAAAGAGAGAGAGAGAGAGAGCGAGAAAGAAAAAGTCTTTGAGCCAAATATTGTGGTCAAGTATGTGTGAGTGCGCGTGCGTGCACACACACACACACACACATATATATATACACACACACACACACACACACACATTTTTTTGGAGTGCAAAATAAAAGAACCAACTGTGCAAATTCAGCTCAACTTGTTTAAGTCATTTAAGGCAGAGTTGGTGAGGTTAGAAGATGGGTTATTTACCTGAAATAAGTAAAGATGCTCGTGTCAGGCAAATATATGAAAACTTAAGACGTGGGAAGAATATACGATTTGTCTTTAGTCGTTTTAACTTACATTGAATTTCTTAATTGATGTAGACTTTTCTATTTTTTTTAAAAAAAACTGATTTTTTCCATCTTTAACGTGAGGTAGTTTAAAAAGAAGAAATTATTTTCTAGATCTCTGGGAGATTTCAGGAGCAGTAACCCAGGACACTGTAGGGATTGAGGAGATTTTGCTGTGGGAAATACCAACGTGAAAGGTGAAAAACTCTCAGGTCATGTTCTTGCTGAAGCTCTGCTCTGTAAGCAACATTTCATCTCTTGCCTTGGTGAAGCACAGGAATTGTAAATTCTGTATCAAGAGGCTTAGGAAAATAATTACTACATATTAATGCTAAACAATATTCCAAATCATAATGTATATGCCTATGTATATAGATCTAAATATAGACATTGTATAACTCTCCATATCTACAACTTTACCTATAGCCAGCTACTTATCTAACTCTTTAAGAGTTAGGAAAACCTCTTTGGTTTTTATGAATATGCAGTAAAGTTATGATAATACTAGCAAAGATGAAAAAAAAGAATGTGTCTTAGAATTTAGGATCATGGGAGTTAAATCAGAAGAGGGGAAGAAGTATCAAACTCGCTCATTGGCTTCTGAATGCTCATTTTTACTTGGCCATATAGACTGACATTCTCTTGGGCACTTTTTTCTTTGATCCACACCACGTCAGTGAGTCTTACTGTCCGTTGTAGCTACCATTTCACTGGTTAAATACTTTTGTCCACTGATTTCAGAATGAAAAACATATTTAGGATTAAATGTTCTGATTCTTACCTGTATGTGGATGCAAAATTTCAACATCAAGGCAACAAGAGATTATGATTTTATAGTCTCTCAAGTATTCTCTGATGTGAATCTGAAATGTCGTTGTATCTAATAGTACAACAATGAATGATACTTGATGGTTAGGCATTAAGCATAATATAATAATACATGTATTACTTCATGTAAGTATATTTTGAAGGCATTCATTTAAAGCAATTTAGCTTTTCATATTACTTCGCATGTGGAGAGCAATATTGCTGACATCCATTCATAAATTCATTCAAAAAACATTTATTGGGCATCCACTCTAGGTCCTTAAAATATGCTAGGCATTTTGAAAGGATGCAGAAAATGTAAGACATATTTATGTTTCCCAAGAAGAAACCGAAATTTAGTATAATTTTACACATTATTACTGAGTGATCCAGGGCAAATTCAAGACCAAGATTTGTGTGATTTGTCTAATAATGTACAGTCAGGTCTCTGGGTTGTATATTGAATACCAAATGAGAAATCTGAGATATATTCTCGATCAGATGGGATTGTCCAATTGACACATGTAATGCAAATGTCAGAAGCTCTCCAGTTGTGAGCTATATTTAAACCACTTTATACACTTTTACATACAAATTACTAGAAACACGGGTTGGGGATTTATATTGGAAGAAAACAGTAATCAGTAATACAACATAAACTAAATTTTGTAGAAAAAGTGATGGACGGATTTTCTGGCAATATTGTAATTACTGATTAGCAGAATTGTTTGAAATGTATAATGTATAATGTGAAATTTAGAAGGGTCGCCGTGCATCAGAAATACATGAAACAAAAGATAAAAGTTCATTTATAAAGTAGAAAGAGAAGGGAAAATGTCTGACTAGGACAGTCTACGGTCCTACTGAGGGAGCATTGCAAACATATCATCATCTACATTGAGTCATAATAACAGGCCTTTTAAATTTTAATAAAAAAGACTTGGAGGCATATAAACAACGTTCAACATTTAAGGAGCGTGGTAAATCAGATTGTATTCCTTTTGAAAAGGCTTTATGACGCAGTTGTTTTTTCAGCAAAACAAAACTGTTCCCTGTGTCCGTTAATGAGCCCTGGCTTTGTGCGACACAGACTTCCGCGGGGCTGACTCCCGTTTGGAGCCATTTCACACTAATTAGAAATAAGAGAAAAGGCGGTGTTCATAAGCGCCACAGCTCTGGGCCTCTTTGAACAGCTCTCTCCCAAAATTAACTCGGTTGTAACCCTGCGTGAATAATAGCTTTGCGGCAACAGTTTAGAGAAATATATTGTTAATAATTGCCATCTTGCTGAGCAAAATGCTAGGGCAAATTTTACATAACAGCACAAGATGAAATCAAAAGGTGAGTTTGGGAAGCTTTGAAAGACACCGTTTGCCGTTCAGTTTTATTTCTGAGACTCCTCTTATAATGATTTGAAAAACATCACAAACAGGTAAGAAGGATTAAAAAAATCAGTGGCAATAAACAGAGTTGTTTAATTTTAAAAATTATACCAAAGATGTTATTTGTATTGATACCAATCTTAGATAGAATTCACTATCAATAGGCAGTTTCTTTTTCAAATAATACACATATGAAACAAAAACATTGTATTTTAGTTTGATATGTATAACTCGCTAAAGAAAAATGTAGGTGGTATTTAGAGTTAATAAGTAGCAGAAATGTTACAAAGTTTCTGAAGTGAAACAGGCCGTAGAATTCATGTAACTTTGTTCATAGTAGAGAGAGAGAGAAAAAAAAAGGGGGGGGGACTTTTTTTGAGAAAGAGAAACATAAAATAGAATGTAGGGCTTGATCTAGCATCAACAAACTGTCAGATAAAGGCAAAAAAAATTATAAGAAGGATGTTACCCTTTGTAGCAAATAATTTATCCCATATGCATATCAGTTTCCCTTATGTGGCCAGGTTTCTAAAGATTACTGGTTTGGACTGTGTAGGGGACTATATACATTTTCCCATTCCTAAAAATCATCTTTCAAAAAAGCCCACAAAGATCTAGGAAAGAAATGAAAATTGGCAATATAATTAGAAACTCTGTGCAAACCACAAAAAAAAAGTCCTATTGGCTACAGGGTTGTCTTCCAATCCAAGGCAAGTCAGAGAGAGAAGCTAGGTTCTGATCGCTAATACAGCTATGAAATTGACTGAGGTCAATAGGATAGATAGGCTCATTGCCACAGATTTCTCCACCCTTTAGCCAAACAACTTCTTTTCGTGACAATCAGGTTCCAGTTTCTCACTATACAAAAATGAATAAGCAAAACCCCTGCCCATAAGCAGCAAACATTCTTTGAGAAAGGATGGATGGAAGGAAGGAAGGAAGGAAGGAAGGAAGGAAGGAAGGAAGGAAGGAAGGAAGGAAACAAAGGAATAATTTGTACTGTGGGATAATAATGTACTATGGGAACACAAAGGAGGTCCATTCTGGAAGTGGAGGGAAGGCAGAATGGCATTAGGAAAAGCATCATAGAGAAGGTGAACTAAATTTCAACAAAAGATTAATGAGTAGGACATAAGTACACCAAAAACAAAAGAATGCCTTGGTAAGGAAGAGGCACTATATTTTATTCCACATTCATTTCATATTCTGTAGATTATCAAATTTCCAAATTCAGTTCAGTGCAGATAGTTGTTAATAATATAAGCGATGCTTTATACTATTAAAAAGATACATACAAATGTATTGGAAATTGAACCTAAAAGCTTACGATTAAGTCACAAAGATAAATAGCCCGATGCATGCTAAGTAGAGGAAGATTTAAAAGACTGGAAATCTGCAAATGAAGCAAAATTTTACTTTAACGAGGGATCAAGATATTATTAAGTGTATGTCAGACTTCAGTTTATCAAGTCATGGACGTATGAGTATATTTAAAGGTACAAAGATAAAATTTTCAAAATGAAAAAGGAAAGGCCATTGGGGAGAATCTGCTAGTATTCTCAAAGGCATTGAAAGACATCATGTTGGAAATCAGTAAATGAGAAGCAAAAACAAATTATGAATCATTAAATCACCTAGGTTGGGGAGGTTGCATTCAAACAATAGCACTGACAGAGTTTTATCGTAGAAGATTCTGATTTATTTTGCCTTGGATGAGTCACATCATTAATATATATATATATATATTTTTTTTTTTTTTTTTTTTTT